>NC_086066.1:5070500-5411500 GCF_947568885.1 Cydia strobilella | reverse complement strand
GTTTCTATGTGCGAACGGCACGTCTGTACACGCGTCATGCGTCATAGTGTGAGTAAGTTGCTTAAAAATAGTACTAAGCGGCCGGCAAACGGCCGTCTATCTGCTGTCGCGGGGCGAGGGCATTCGAGTCGGGGCGGGGTGGTACGTGGCCGTTCTGTATGATAATACTATTACCTATTCTGTGACTTCGAGGATCCGGTATACCTACGGTACCTACCGGTAGTAATCCAGCACTAAAAATGGGATACAAATGATCATTTGACCGTAGTTATGCAGAAAACGACCAAATCCACTGAGTTAGGGTGTAAGGCACTTTGACAAAAATAAAAAGTTGGTCGCTTTCTACAGAACTACGGTCATTTTATGTCCTAATTTACTATGTGCGCTTACATTTTCGCCTTTCAATCTCTTTATAAAAAGCGAAGTTCCAGATAAAAGTAAAATTTTCTTTGAATTTAATATTTTAATAAAATGTATTTCTACAACATTTCTGAAATACACATCAATAATAAGCAGATTTGCTCTAACTTCCAGTAATATGCTAAGTTGATGACAATGATGACCCGTTATAGAAAGGGCTCGTGACCCAGGTGACCGTAACCTTGGCAATGAGTGACCTTCGTAACCTTGACAAAACAAAATTAAAAACTTCTTACCCGCACAGCTGTAGACTGACATGGCGCCATAGACACTCGCTCTCCTCCTGCATAGCACCCTCGATCCATTCTTGCCGGATTGGCTCGCTATCGGACCCTGTGTTTACACTGTGAACAATAAATACGTGTTAGAAAGAGAGAAGAGAGTGTCCTTTAAGCCCGCTCCACACTCTCGACAAAGCTACACGAGACGATTTTGCCGGGACATTTGCCGAGACTGTGCCAAATAGACTGTACTGTTTTCGCGCTAACACAAAAGTTCACGAGACCTCTTTGATGTTGGCCATTTTACCGACACGAAACGGAGACAACACGAATATACGCGAGACTATACGAACATAGACAAATACTCATTCTACACTCTCGTATTCGGCAAGTCTCGTGTAGTTTTGTCGAGAGCGGGCTTTATAGGTGACAAGTTTTCGTAATAAATGTGACTTGTACTTAAACTATATAATACTTAAAAATATATAATAGAAGAAGAAGAAGGGTTCCGCGGAGCACACTTTGAGAATGGCTGTTCTATATAAATATTTATTTCAATCATGTGATGGTTAAAACCTTTAGGTAAATTTAAGTAAATTTCTTTACTTATTTAACACTCTAAACTGCGAGATCGCGTGCCTGATTGAAGCCAGGAATGCCTGGCTAGCTGAATTGCCGGATGTGCCATCTAGACCCGAGAGGCAAAGGGCCTGGGACAACTTAGCCTCCACTGCCGTTTTGAAAGGTTTAATCGACACGTCGTCGGGAAGAGACCGCGCAAGGCTCCTAGCTGTGTCCAGGCCAGAGTCGGGACAATGGCTGCACGCCTATCCTTCACCCAACACCGGCACATTTATCGACCCAACTACTCTTAGAATTGCCATCGGTCTCCGGGTCGGGGCTGATGTATGTGTGGACCACAGCTGCGCCTCTTGTGGAGCCTCCATTGATCGCCTCGGCCATCACGGACTAGCCTGCTCCTCGGGCGCCGGCCGCCTATCCCGTCATGCCGCGCTCAACGACATCCTGAGGAGAGCGCTCGTCAGCGCCAACGTCCCTGCGGCTCTGGAGCCCCAGATCGCAAGGGGTGACGGCAAGCGCCCCGACGGGATGTCGTTGATCCCCTGGCGGATGGGTCGCGCGCTGGTGTGGGACGCCACCTGCGCAGACACGTTGGCGGCGTCCTACATTTCAGCCACCAGCAAACAGGCCGGGGCGGCGGCTGACGTCCGAGAACGCTTCAAGGCGAATAAATATAGTTGTCTCGGCGCACACTACGAGTTTGTGGCTTTTGGCGTCGAGACTCTAGGCCCTTGGGGTAAGGGGGCACGGGGGCTCCAGAAAGTGCTTAGCAAACGCCTGAGGGAGGCCACAGGTGACCCTCGCGCAGGCGGCTTTCTCGCGCAAAGATTGGCTATAGCAATCCAGCGCGGGAACGCCGCCTGCGTGATGGGCACCTTGCCTAGGGGGCAAAATTTAGAAGGGCCTTTTATGTAAGTATTTTTAAGTTTATTTTTACTTTAGTATTATTTAGTATTATTATTTAGTTTGTAATTTGTTTATTGTTTAAGTATCTTTTAGTTTTTTCTTAATTCTTTCTGTAATTTATTTTAGTTAAATAAATATATTTCCTTTTTTTAGGTAAATGAAACCTTCACAGTGTATATTCCTTTCCCGAGATAAGTAATAATTTCATTCGATATTTTAGGAATGCTCTTCTTCCTCGGTCCCTCATTGCTGAGGATCGCGACCATGTATGCTCCGTCTCCATAGTGTGCGGTCATAAGCCACATGAGTCACGCACTGCATGTTGCCGCCAACCACCCTCTTCACACCATCAGACCATCTCGTGGGTGCTTTTCCTCGCCCGCACTTGCCATCCATACATTTAGGAATGCTATAAACTGATAAAATGACACTATCAGTAAATTTGTATGTGTGTATATTATTAAGTTAGGTTATAAACCTATTTTATAAGATTAAGTTTAGGTTATTTTTTCACCTATTGTGTTAATGTAGTTTGAATGATTTAACAAGACAAAATTGATAATTCAAGTTATACACAATAGCCAGCTGCTTGAGACTTAAGTAATACTTTCTATTTTCAGCAATTTACATGAATATCATGAATTTACTAGTCTGTGGTAATAGAGTGCATATTTACACAGGAATAAATAGTTTTCATGCACATATACAAGTAGGACGAATACATATGCAAGTGGTAAAGTGTGTTACGTACGTAAACAAGCCTTATTGTTATCCAATACGAGAGTAAATACACTCGTTTCAACTCCTGATTGAACTAAAGATTGAACGCATTACGAGGTCAAGCCATTATGCCTGACAAAGAATTGGTACAAGTGAATGTTGCGAAATTAAGTTATAATCTGAATTATGGCGGGAAAACACTTACTTGTAGAAGGAAAAGCTGCAAACAACGTCGTACTCCAAGTTGCAACCTTCCACTACACACTTTTGAGCAGTCATTATGGACTACCTAGATACAACCTAAAATGGTACCCACTATATCACATCGTAATAAAACTATAAAGCTAATGAAATGTTAACATTTCGAACCTAAACTAACTTTCAAACAAACTAATTTGATGGATCTTTAGAAAATTATCAATCAAATGTCGAAAATGACGTGCTGTCACGAAAAGTCGAAATTTTAACAAATGCGTCAAACGCCTGCCATGAAATGGTGATGTAATTTTTTCCATGGCAATGCTAGCAACACTTGGCGTGCCTGTGGTATCGAATAATCGATTACGCAATAACCATCGATTTAATGAAAAATATAAAAATCTAGATAATATAAAAATTACATTTTAGTCTGAATAATAACGTATTTTTAAATTCAATTAAGTAAATTGTAAACATTATTCCAGTCCATAAGTCCAGCTAAATTAAATATACTTCAATTACATTAAAAATAATTACTCCTTAAAAAAACCTGGTCTAATCAATGATGCCAAAAATCATTTAGGTAGACCAAGCTGACAGCGATTTTGATAGCCCGAGACGGTACAAGTGTTCTAGAAACGTCATAATCTCATAGAAGTTTGACGTTTAAAATAACACTTGCACCGTCTGGGCTATCAAAATCGATGCCAATTTAGCTTGCTTAAATCCATCCTGTCGCCGGGCCTTATTACGATCGAAGCCGGTGTTGAGGCCGATGACCTTGCAACGATGGTCGTTTTCCATTTCACGAAATATCAATTATCAGCACATCGTTTACAATATTTTAAATGTAAAAAAATAGTTCAATGCAAAAATATCAAACATTAAATATTTTTGGCTGTTCCAGACAAAGTATGGTATTTTTGGACTTGAACAATTTTTTTACATTTCGAGTCGTTAACGATATTCTGATATTTCGTGAAACGATACAAGACCCTTGCAAAAGTCATCTGCCCGACGTCGCTTCCGATCGTTAGCCGTCCGATGGCAGGATGGATATAATAAGCCCTTATAGTCTACTTAAATGACTGAGAATATTGGCAATTTTAATTGTTTCCTTTAGAAGGAATTAAAATTCTTCGTCCGATACACGTAGTGTCTTGAATTGTTATTACGAACTTCGTTTTTTTTTAGTTTTTTGTTAATTTTTGTAATCGTATTTATATTATTGACTGTATTTTGACCAACATTATCGTATTACTATTTTTGTTTATTTTGAATCGATAGTTCTAACAAGAAAATCGACTGGAATCGCGATCTCGTGACGGCCTGTGTTGCTAGCCCAAAAATAATACCATAAACAGCGTTCGGTCGATTTTGATTTTCTTGAATCGTTGCCAAAGACCAAGGTAGAAATCTGAATAAAAAAACTAGAAAAACAAATTTAAAACTGAACAAAGTCTTTTCAGTATAAATCATGAAATTTAAAACAATAGCTTTTCAAGTTAAATGCCTCCGTTTAGCAAAGACTTCTTTTATCGTTAAAATTTTAGTAGGCAGTGGCATAAACAAGCATTAAACTTATGGAACTTCCGGCTTCCGGCCGCATTTGCCTATAATTTTTACTTAATACTCTTGATATACATTTTTGATATTTTTAACGATTTCAATAAACACTGTAATGAAACTAATGAATTACTACTTTTACTAGATCTGTCCAACGTTTTGTCAATGTCATTTGTCACGGGTTACACTGACAAAATCAAATTTGACACCGAATTCAGGATGATTGTCACATTTGTAATGTCATTCATGTTTATAAATAAATCAAGAAATAAACATTGTCATGATCATAAATTATGCTTTCAAATACCAGCTTCTAATTATAAATGTGACCTATGTTAAGTGACTTGACGAAAGCGATGAATCTTCTTCTTGATTGCTTTGTTTATCATTTCATTTGCAATTTACCCATCCAAGGTATTGTGTACTTTGTACTGTACTTTATATACTTTGGAATAAGGTTTTTTCTTGTTTAACTCGTTTAACTACACGATTGTTTATTTTAATCAGTTGACGTACTTTTTATTGATCTACGGCTCCATACTAGATTAATTTCATCTAAAATTCTAAATCTTCATCTCATCATCTAAAATTCTGTTACCGCTGGTTCAGCGGACATACAGCGGAAATACCCAGACAGTTGCACATTTACAATATTAGTAGGGCTAATTATAATAATGGGGTTGGCTTGGCCGGTCGAAATATTTAACAGATAGCGCCAAGCATAGCGTGCCCTGTCAATACGTAGAGTTATATTTTTTGTTTTTTTTAAATAATTTTATGCCCTTAATTTATAAATCTCATAGAAAAAGGGGCAAGCTATGATGGCGCCATTTAAACGAACCATATGCAAAATATACATGGAATATACTCACTTGGTTGCCAACCCCATTATTGACGTCGGCCCCTTACCTTTACGATTAGCATTGTGTATAAGATCGTGGTCGATTGCCATGAATTTTGTGTCAGGCGTTTAGTTATGTATTATATTATAATATGAATCTGGCAGCTATGATGTAATGAGGGCTACCGCGTTTAATTTTGCCGCTAGGGGCGCTAGTGTAGATGGAGGTTTTACAAAATGTCAAATGCATAGAAGTTTTGGGGGTATCAAGCTTTTTTATCGGGAATTTTCACTTATTCATAATTGTGGTAAATCTTTGTCCATCTTTGATTAATCATGGTTTCATGGTAAACAATAGATATAGCTCAATAGATGTTAGTGGTTTCAAAAAAGTGCCATCTAAAATATATGCAAAATTAAACATGTTGAAAAATGGCACATTTAGACGTTAAAATACTTTTGTTTATATTAGAACGTATTGATTTTATAAAAATAAGCATAGAAGAATTTTGAGATCTGTTTCTCTGGCCCTACATCTACAGTGGCGCCAACTGGTGAACATAAAAACGGTAGCCCTCATTATTTGGATTCGTATGTTAAGAGTGACTCGAGCCCGTCGTCAACAAAAATTCTGTAATTTAAACATGTCACTTGGATTGTATAGTAGCGGATTTTTGTAGGCCGGTCCGTTTGACTCCTTAAGGGGCCTACTGACTATCAATCCGTCGGACGATATCGGCCTGTCAGTTGTTCGGAACTGTCAAATTTTTGTTCAAACTGACAGACCGATATCGTCCGGCGGACTAATAGTCAGTGGGCCCCTTTTAAGAGTTAGAGGGATCAAAATGAAGATATGTGTTCTGGTGAGGTCTCTATTCGGGGTGAACTACTAAGGGTGGGATTTCACCTGTCCAATGTGCATTGCGTCTCACTCTCTCATTAAGCAAAATGTGAGACGCAAATACACATTGGACGAAGATATTGGACGGATGGAATACCATCCTAACGTCGGACCACGCTAAGTTTTAATGCCAAGTGCCACGTCAAGTATGGAGCATAAGAGATATGTAGGTATGCTGCCAAGATTGTGCAAAATTGGCGTGGTCTAGACTAGATAGTGAAACAATTTTAGGTTTGATCACAAAGTTTACAGTCGTCTAAACACCACAAACGAAACACAAATAACTAAAGGTATCAAAATCATGAGACAATTCTTCACAAACTGTTCTACATCATCACTGGGTTCCTGACGTTCTTGTGCCGGTAATTCTACTTCTTTCTTCTTTCTAATCTTCTTAACTTTTGGTACATCGTATTTGGTTATGTAGGCGCCATCTATGTCCATTTTGTACCAAGTCTTCTGTCTTTCTATGTCTCTGTTCGACATACCTTGGTTGGTAGTTTACTGATAGTTTACTGGGAATTTTCATTTAGTGTAAAAATATGTGTGATTTGTTTATCATTTTGACAGAATATTGTCCGAGAGACGTTGTCTTTAGAAATGGCACAGATCTACAATATTAAAGATTGTCTGTCAAATATAAAAAGTGCGACCTATGTCGGAATGATGTTAAATGTCATTGGAAATATTGAATTCAGAAATAATATGTGATTGCGTAAATTACACTAAATATCTGGGAGATCAGGCTTTACTCGGAAAACATATAAAAACTCTAAAACCGGCCAAGTGCGAGTCGGACTCGCGCACGAAGGGTTCCGTAACATTACGCAAAAAACGCCAAAAAATTACGTTTGTTGTATGGGAGCCCTACTTAAATATTTATTTTATTCTGTTTTTAGTATTTGTTGCTATAGCGGCAACAGAAATACATCATCTGTGAAAATTTCAACTGTCTGGCTATTACGGTTCATGAGATACAGCCTGGTGACAGACGGACAGACAGACAGACAGACAGCGAAGTCTTAGTGTCTTAGTAATAGGGTCCCGTTTTTACCCTTTGGTTACGGAACCCTAAAAATGCGCGTTTTTCCAGAGACCTAGCTAGATCGATTTTTTCGCTCCCGAAAACCCCAATATAGCAAATTTAATTGAAATCGTTAGAGCCGTTTCCGAGATAAAAAATAAAAAATAAGTACATACATTCCCGTTGCCAGGAAGGTTTTGGGATTATATTGAGCAATTATGCTATGGGAACAACCCAGAAATCGCGAAAAAATTTTGGCTCTTCTTCTTCCTCGCGTTATCCCGGCATTTTTGCCACGGCTCATGGGAGCCTGGGGTCCGCTTTGACAACTAATCCCAAGAATTGACGTAGGCACTAGTTTTTATGAAAGCGACTGCCATTGCCATCTGACCTTCCAACCCGGAGGGGAAACTAGGCCTTATTGGGATTAGTCCGGTTTCCTCACAATGTTTTCCTTCACCGAAAAGCAACTGGTAAATATCAGATGATATTTCGTCCATAAGTTCCGAAAAACTCATTGGCGAAAAATTTTTGGCTGTTTCATACATTTTGGCTGGTCCACTTTCTATGGGAAGGTAAATTTTTCATCAAAACAAAATTTAATGGACCCAAAGACCCAAACTACTGCCCTGACTGACGCCTGATCTCGTCTAGTACGGCTTACACTTCTATTATTATTATTATTATTGGGGCGTTGTGGGCCTTTGAGTGTCACGTCGACCAAACAGTGATCTATTGTGACGGCCCTTTAAAGTTCATTACTAATGCCCGTTGAATCCAGAAAATTCCAGATTCTTTGGGCCGTAATGTTCTGTACCTCATAGGGTTGCAGTACGTGCCGCCCTAAGTAGGTCCTTCTTTTTGACATTAGTGGTCCACAGGAACAGAGAATGTGCATTGCAGTCTCCTCTGACTCCAGGCAGAACCTGCATGTCGAATCTTGTATCTTTCCTATTTGAAACATTTGTGTTTGTTCAACTTGCAGTGTCCAGTCAGTATTCTAGTCACCGCGCAGGTTTTGTGTCTTTTGAGCCCTAGAAGCTCCTTAGCAATTTTGCTGTTGAACCCTTTGATTAGAGCTTTCGAGTGTTTTTGTCCTTTGACGAACTTCCACCAATCGATTGCTCTCGTTTTTTCTAAGTTGCTGAGCAGAGAATATGCATCCCGTTTTGTGGTTCCACAGAGCGGTTCTGGGCCGACCAGGGTTGTGTCTGCGCCCTTTCTAGCAAGTTCGTCCGCTTCTTCGGTTCCGTTAATGTCGGAGTGCCCTGGTACCCATCTAAGTATGACTTTGTTGGAGTTAGCCAGTGCATTTAGGTTTTTTTACAGTTCTGGACTAGTTTTGAGTTTGACTCAAGTGAATCTAGTGCCAGCAGAGCAGCTTGGATGTCTGAGTTGATGTAGATATGTTGGTGTCTTAGGTTTTTATCCAGGTTGATCTCCGCACATTTGTTGATGGCGAAGACTTCTGCCTGGAAGATTGAGGTCTGTGTGCCCATGCTGACGCTAGCTCTGAGCTTAGGTCTTTCACCATAGATCCCACATCCTACATCATTGTCTTTCTTGTATCCTGCACAATCTACGTACTGTCGCCTTTCCCGCAAATAACTGGCGAAAAATGCAAGCGTCCGCGGTGCGCACCCCACGTCTGCCAGCTTCTTCAGTAAGATGTCATTATCTACCATATCAAATGCTTTTTTAAAATCAAGGTATGTGACATCTACCACCACCGGCATCCACAACTGGTAAAACCGCGGACATAAGGCGAAGCAAGTTACCCGCAGTACTTACGACCTGGCCGAAAACCGTGTTGTGCGTCAGACAACTGGCAACTGACCTGTTCCTGTATAGATCGCTGTATGGCCGATTCAAAAACTTTATTACGTGTGGTACGTATAACGTGCAGTAGGTACTGTTTGCTGTGAACAGGTTGAGTTCTCCAAGACCTGGAACACCTGCAGGTGACTTCCCACACGTCCCTCGGCGCCTGCAAGATTTTGCTGGACAAGTTTCTGCTGGAGACGCTACTGATGGGAGACCAGGGCTACCACAATCTGAATGTTCAGAGGGTAAAATTTAGGGAATGAATAGGAGGTGAAAATTTGTATGGGGAAACCGGGAAACAATAAATATAGCTCATAGGTTAGTAAAAAATAAGCTACCCAAACTAATTCCACGCAGACGAATTCGCGGGAAAAAGCTAGTACTTAATAAATAATTACTTTTTCGAGTCATTATCACAGCGAACTCACAATAGTCGTAAGTGCCATATACGTTATTGGCGCTTCCTTTATGCCAATTTCCGTGCATTAGATTTTTTTTATTTCTTTTCCCTATAGTATAGATTACAGTAAAACCAATAAAAAATCAAATGTGAGTCGACTAATCAAATCGAATTAGGTATTTGACATGCGCCACGCCTCTAGCCGCGTCGTATTCGCGTCAAAAAATCAAATAGATTGATCGCTCCCGCTTCGCGCCGCGCCGCTTCGCCATCGCGTCAAGATCACTCACCTAGGACTAGGACACTTAAAACATAGGTCAGAAATATATGATCATTGTCAAGAGGGCGGTGTTTATTCTCATGTATGTGGTGACAGTTCAGTTTAGTATGAAACACTTAGTTCCAATGAAATTCCGCAACATGGCGCGTGATCATATATTCCTGTTCGCGTACAAATCGCGCCGCTTCGCCCCGCGTCGCGTTCGCAACGAGATCGCTTACGTAGGACAACTTCTATGGGTATCAAAGGATTGATTTTTGCATGTTAGATAATATTGAGTAGAAGTTAGATAGCATGGATGTTAGATAGGTATTTAGTTAAGTTTAGTTAAGTGTGTTAATGTTAGTTTAGTGTGTGTAGTGTAGTTGCATGCTAAACTAGCAAAATATGTTTAAGTACAGATATATGTTATCCTTACCAACTTACCATCTCATTGTACCATATTTTAAATAAAGTATATTTATTATTATTTGTATCTCCTTGGATATCACGGGCCTATAAATCCCGGTCTTTTGATAGGCTTGCGTGGGGATATAGATCCAATACGTAGAGGCCCCTTGGAGAGCTAGCCAGCAGCTTTAATGTCATGTAGAACGCCTGCTGGAACCCCTTCACAGGCGCAACGATAGACACCCATGAATCGGTCGTAGCAGGCATATTATTAGGACTGGGACTCTCCTTTGATTGCTCTAGAGTAGAAACGTAAAAGAGAAATGAAAAACATATAAATCATAAATATCATTTAATCAAAACAAAATTTTGAAAAAATAAGTAACAATAAATATGACATAAAATACTGTGATGAAAGTAATTCGAATGAAATAAAAACACGAAAATAAGTAATTAAATTAACATAGATGAAGAAGAAACATCTTACTATACAATAAATACACAAAAAGCTCGTAAAATAGTCACTGGGGTACAAAAGTATAATGGCGGCTACGTATGTAGTTTCCCGTTTGATTTTACCACGCTGACATATGTCGCCCGACATTATAGAAAAATGTCAGTGTCAGGTTCCCACGAGTTAATAAAATAGGCACCAGGTCTACAAGTATTTGAAGAATGAGATAATCTGCCGATTGCAGCAAGGAACATAATAATGGCGACTGGATGAAATTGAGTTTTAAGGTTTCTTGAGGATTCTTGCTGTGGATATCTTCTTAGATCCAGTTATTCCAGTTGAATGAATTTTGGTCGAAGTTTTTGGAGAATCTTGAAGGTTATTGCTGACATTTGACTATTGCTCACACCAACAGTTGATATTCGCGATGCTTCCGCAATGTCCTCCCTTATATCCACGACGCAAGCATTCAGCATTACAGTTCGATGTATAGTCGTTGGATCCCTTAACGCAGCTGCCAATACGCACATCAGCTGTCACCGCGTTCTGCGGCAGCGACACGATCACCATGAAAGCCACGCAGACTAACAGGCACATAGTCGATTTGGAAACTATTTTTGTTTTTGTCGAGTTTGGAACTGTTTGGATATGTGTACCCGCTTGAGATGGGAGTAGAACTGTGGTTGCAGCCAGTTGCTTTTCGTATATATAGGTACGGAACAATTGAAAAGCGTCTGTTTTTCGACGCTGAAATTATTTGTTACATTGTTTTGTGTTATGAATCGTCATAACTGCGCATTTTCCTTATGGAAAAGTTTAAAACGTTTCGCGTTGTTTTTTTTAAGGTTGACGAACTTGACGGCACGTGTTAGGGATGGCGATGAAATATGACGACTTTGATGGATGGACTTTTGACAGTGAATTGACCCTTTTATGAAGCTATACGTCTCGCGTGGTTCCTATGACAGTTCATTTTCCCCTCACTAGCTCGGAAAGTTGTCTTTTATCCTGCAAAACAAGCGGGGGAAAACGCGTTTTATCAACTAGTGGGGAAAGTAATTTGACCTTGGATGGAGCGTGTTTAAGTAGCTTGACAGATAACAAAACGTAAAACGCTCATAATAATGGTTCGTTCGATATTAATTATCATTAAATAAACGGTTTGAGAATCTAATAAAAAATACCAAATTTAGCTTTATTTAATGATTTTAAGTCATAAACCTCAAATTCCATAAGAAACGTTTGTTTCTTTATAATGATCTTTAATATAATTCTGAACGCACAAGTTGAGTCGATGCAATTTCAAAACGCATCGTTGACATTTCATACATCAGAAATGTCAACATTGTCAACATTTTTTTTACTTAAAACCTTTTCTCACCGGAGGACTTCCGGTTCGAGCGCCATCTTGATAGTTAGCATCGTGATTAATTACTTTGTTTTTTGCTCATTAATATTGTTTAAAGTGTAATATCGATAGCTTATTATACAGTAAACTAATGTGGTAGTGTGCAGTGAATGGAGAATTAATTTTGAAGCGCGTTTAACCACCATCTTGGAGTCAACGGCCGGTAGTCCACGTGCTTCTTGTAAAGTCTAGCTATCGATTTACAAGAGCTAACGAATCACCGTACACTGTCTTGTACAACCGTACAATTTTTGTAGTTTTTAAACCTCTTAATACCTTGATACTGGCGAAATAGTCCCACTGGGCTGAAGCCATAATTTTAAAAGAAGAAGAAGAAGAAGTTTTCTCACCGACTCGCGTAAAAATACACAACTTCCAGAGTTTTCTGTTATAATATCGTAAAGAAATGAGTGATTCCAGTGATGAAGATGATCTAACGCCTGTGGATGTTGCACTTTCCTCGCTATAGTGAGGTGAAAAGTTTTGTGTTACACACGGGCGCAAATGTATTTTACTTCTCGTGTGTTGAAACACTCGCTACGCTTAGGATTCTATTTTTTTCACCTATAGAATCCTTTCGCTTGCTCGTGTTTCAATTCTACACTCGCGGGTAAAATACAACTTTGCACCCTTGTATAACAAATAACTATTTTAGGGTTCCGTACACAAAGGGTATACATGGGACCCTATTACTAAGACTCCACTGTCCGTCTTTCTGTCGCATTTTCCATCCTCCTTATGGAAATGTTTGAAACGTTTCGCGTTGTTTTTTTGAGGTTGACGAACTTGACGACACGTGTTAGGGATGGCGATGAAATATGACGACTTTGATGGATAGACTTTTGACAGTGAATTTTATACATATGAAGCGTCTCGCGTGGAATGATGGTTCCTGTGACAGTTCATTTTTAGGGTTCCGTATACATGGGACCATATTACTAAGATTCCACTGTCCGTCTTTCTGTCACCAGGCTGTATCTCATGAACCATGATAGCTAGACAGTTGAAATTTTCACAGATGATGTATTTCTGTTGCCGCTTCGCAGATTTGAAGGAACACTCATACGGACGATTCGACGCGTGAGGACCTTCTGTTCTGTCTGGACCTTAAGTGCTTTTTATTAGTTTCATATATGTAAGGGTCAATTAATAACTGTTAAAATTGAATTTTTACAGAGCTCCAAAATCAATAGGATTTTATTTAAGCCAGTCAAAACTTTTATTGGCCTCAGTTCTACATACAAACGTAGTTCCGCTCTCATTTCAAAACGACTAGCTAGATTGCTCTGAAACTTCGTACTTACAATAGGATAAGGTATATCTAGATCTCTGTGATCTGTGTGTGGGTCTGTGATTTGTTTATGTAGCTTCAGATACCATAGTAAGAAAAATACAGTAAAGTTTGTCATAAAAAGTTTGTTTTTGCTCTATTTCGTTTGTTTTATATACTAGAGCTATATAAGGAACGGCTGCAGGACGACGATGATATTGAGCGCGAGTGGAGGGCCCTTGCCATCAGAGGCAACATGCTCGCTCGACTGTTTTCTAAGTGCAGCAAGGATGTAAAGACCACACTCTTCAAGGCGTACTGCTTAGGCATGTACACCTCCCAGCTGTGGTTAACGTTCACGCAGAAGGCAATGAGCAGAATAAGAGTTCAGTACAATGACGCGTTCCGGGCTCTTATTAATGCGGCTGCCGCGGTGCTGCAGCGCGTCGGGCATGTTCGCGGACGCGGGGGTCCACGACTTTTTCGCGATAATTAGATCCCGCGTTGCCTCGTTCTGGAGGAGACTGCTCTGTTCCGACAACAAAATACTTGTGGCTGTTTCTGACGATATAAGGAGTCCGTGTTTTCTGGATTTCTGTTCACATGGATGAGAACAAAAAATGACTCTGAACTTGATTTATTTTTAACATGAGTGGCACCCCAGTGTCAATTAGTTTTTAAGTAGTTTCAATTTATTTTTGTATGCAATATGGGTAAATGCCTGAAATAAAACCTTTTTTTTTATCTGTTTAAATAATCTCATTAATTTCTGAAAACCAACTTTGCTGTTAACAATTTTATTAATAAGATCTTTTGACATAAACAAATACACATATTACGTGCAGGAGTACGTATCCTGAATTATAGATTTTTTAAATATGCTTTTTAGTTTTATGCAATTATGTGAAACATGAACATGATTGAGGCATCTACATATTTACATTTATACGCCACCCAAAAACTTTTCATAATTAAAAAAAATTGCGTTTGTGTATCAAAGCCAAAGGAGAATAAATTTATTGTATTTTAATAACATTTTGTAAGAGACGTGTATATATATGTGTATATATATATATGTAAGCAAAATATTCCTAAGAAGATTAATTCAACGTATTTTTGGGCTAAACTGTATATATCTAATGTCCAGTCAATATTATACAATCATCTGGAGTCTATTATAAACATTTCAGACGACATAAGAAAAACTATATTTAAAAATGCTCGTAAACAAGTGCTCAATAATTTTCGATAACTGACTAAACCATGTAAACACATAATGACGTCAATTAAAGCAAACTATAGTTAAAAATACTATTGTAAAGATTGATAAATAAATTTTTCAATGGCATTATAATAAAATTAAAGTAAATTTGCTATTTTTGAATAACAATTTTATTTGTACACTCGTCATAGCTCAATTCCCGACCATGACGTGCGCGATTTAACAAATGCCCCGAAAATAATTGTTAAATGATGATAAATTAGTTGGTTCCTATTGTCTTATTGTTTGTGCGCTATATATATAATTTAAATTTAACTCAATGTTTGTCGAGAATTCACAAGTCTACTATCCCCTTGTGCAAATTTCATTCGATGTCACGTACGCGTTTGCGTTAAGTCTCATTTTATATGGGATTTTGAGTTTCCAAAACGTCCCGCTTGGCGCGCTGTTCTAAATCCCATACAAAATGCGACATAACGCAAACGCGTACGTCCGTCACGCTATCGAATGAAATGTACAGTCGCCATCAGATATATCGAAGCGGCGAAGGTACTCACAATTATCTAAACACGCCTCTATTGTGAAGGCCTTAGAGTGCGTGTTCAGATATTTTTGAGCACCTCGGCCGCTCCGATATATATGATAGCGACTGTACACTAGGGGTTCTGAACAGAAATATGAATGATATCTTAAAGGAGCAAAGTCAGCGACTCCAATTATTTCCTAAAGCTGTATCTTATACCAAAGAGAATTAAGAAGACATAGAGTGCTTACTCCATACATCGGTTTTGTTACCAAAAATACTATTATTTTCGTAGTCTATATCTAGCGTCAAGTAGCACTCGCACTAGTTTTATATGATTTTGACCCACGATCTTTGACTGATACCTATGCGTTTAAATTGTTAAATAACAAACGAAACCGTCAACGCCCTCTATACGAGAGTAGGCCAAAGGTAGTGGCGCCATCTGATCGAGAATCAAATTTTCGTGATTTTCGAGGCACGTTTTTTCCTTAGACTGTATCCATCTATTACGTAGTTAAATTTATCTTTGCTTATACTGAGGTGTGCAATGAAGAGTATTCTATCTATCTATCCACAGGTAAAAATTGGATAACCCTGACTTTGCTTCTAGAATTACCCTAAAGCTGACCCAATTTTATTTTGCAGTTGTTGAGGGAATCAAGGATGCCGCCGAGGATATTATCAGCAGGCTGTTCGGATTCAAAGGTACATGTTTATTATTTATTACTACAGACCTAAACGTATAAATAGTTTTTCCCTACTTTTCATGCTCGTAAAGTTGGTGTTTGTCGAGTATTTAAGCGGCATAAAATTACTTTTTCACCTCAGCAGCTAGAACAAGCCTACTTTCGTCACTCCCTGGAGTGAGGAAAGTGCGACTTTCCTCACTCCAGGGAGTGAAACAATGTAGCTTTTTAATTTAGTGAAGGCCATGAACTTCATACTTTTATTACATTTTTTTTATGGTATGGTATGGTACGGTACGGTACGGTACGGTACGGTATGGTACGGTACGGTACGGTACGGTCCGGTACGGTCCGGTCCGGTCCGGTCCGGTCCGGTCCGGTCCGGTCCGGTCTCGTCTCGTATCGTATCGTATCGTATCGTATCGTATCTTGTCGTATCGTACATATTATAATACTTTTTTTTTTCTGTTTATTCTGTGTAATTCGAAATACATTTTAACCTTTAATATGTTCTCACTACTGAGGTGAAAAATTATGTGTGCAACACGAGAGAAAAGTTATTTTACATCTCGTGTTTATGAGTCCCTCGCTACGCTCAAGATTCTACCTTAGAATCACTCGCTTCGCTCGTGATTCAATTATAGAATCTTTCGCTTTCTCGGGACTCAAAATAAACACTCGCATGAAAAACCAACTTTCCTCTCTTGTTGCACAAATAACTATTTATGCTCTAGTGCATATAAACAACGTACGTAACGAATGTAACGAGTTTATTTGCATTTAAAAAACACGGCTAAGTATAAATTTCAGTAGTTTTTCTTGAGGGTACTTTCAATTAACAATTTAGATAAAAATATTGTAATTTATGGAATGGAGAATTAATTATAATTATAGGATAGAAACCATTATTTTAATTGCTTATCGTAAGAAACGAAAAAACGTACTTACAAAGTACAGTGCTCTATTAGAGCTTCTGCTCTAAAATTATACGTTTCTACGTATAATTTTCTGCACACTTTTTAGAACAACAACGACCTACTTTCAGACATGGGCGTACCCAGCATTTTTTAAGGGGTGGGGCAGAAGTAGGGGAGGCTGTTTCAACCGTACCCTGTTACCATACAGGGTACGGTTAAACCGCTCGAATATTTTCGATCTACAGGAGAGTGAGGGTTAGGGCAAAGATAGATATAACTCCGTAATAGATGGATACAGTCTAAGGAAAAAACGTGCCTCGAAAATCAAGAAAATTTGATTCTCGCTCAGAGGGCGCTACTAGCTTTGGCCTACTGTCGTATAGATGGCGTTGACGATTTCGTTTGTTATTTAACAATTTTAACGATTATCAGTGAAAGAACATGGGTCAAAATCATAAAAATAATTATTGCAAATAAAAAAATCATTAATCCATATTTAAATACATGTTAGGGGAAAGAGGAGCGGATAAATAGTACTATGCCTTATGGGAAACGGTCGAAGAGATAGTTCAGATCCGGAAACCGCCATCAACTCTTAGTATGTTGTTGGGCATGGTATTGGGTCTCCAAAACTTGAAAATGACCAATTTAGATTTTTTAATACTTTAATGCAGTTGTTCTGGCAAATACCTATATTTTGGTACAATTTTTTTTTTTTCATTTTTGGTCTGATTTTGATTTTTTGATATCTGTGTATGGCTTGAGACATCATCTTTAATATTGTAGTACATCGCTTTAACGTCCGACTTTTGGTTTGGTTGTAAAACCCAAATAATCGATTTTTTTTTTACGTCATTTTCATTTCTTTTGTAAATTGCTCTTAAACTACTACAGTGTAGAAATTAAATATAGAATATTTAATTGGCTTTCATTTAATACCCCACATGTGTATGTGCAATGCAGTTTGGGAGCAATATGGAATATTCGCAAAGAGGCGGGAGTCATTCCGCTGAAGTAGATGGCCGGCGCCGCTGTCTCCCGGCAATTTTGGAAACCCAATACTAAATAACATACTAAAAGTTGAAAGCGGTTTCCGGATCTGAACTATATTCCCATAAGGCAAATCATATTACGATTCAAAGATTTTTTTTTCGAGTTGATACTTTTACGGAGTATTTCAATTATTAGTTTTAGTGTACGTAGGCTGTTTTGTTTCGAACCCTGGTTTATTTTTATTGGTAAACCAGGGGTTGAGTGCAGTAGTAACAGAAACATTTTTTTCCTTACTATCTTGTAGTTGTGAGAATAGCACAAGACTAGGGTAGATTTAATAATTAATAGGTACTAACAAGGAAGAAAAAAAGCCTGTAAATAATCTAACTTCAGGCCTGTCCAGACGGAGACATTTTTCCCTAATCTGATTAAAT
The DNA here is from genome assembly GCF_947568885.1 of Cydia strobilella. NCBI lineage: Eukaryota > Metazoa > Arthropoda > Insecta > Lepidoptera > Tortricidae > Cydia > Cydia strobilella. The sequence goes on along the minus strand of NC_086066.1, from coordinate 5,393,317 downwards.
TGTCCGGTCAAATCTTGCGGCCTTGCAAACGCCAATTTGGCTTGCCGATTATGACCGATATTACCGATAAAATGGGGTGCGGACGCAGGACAGCAATTTGTGACGCTAGTATTTGGGGGGCATTTTTTAATCGTTTAAATATTTTTTATTTTTTAAATATTTGAGCGTTCTAAATTGAACAAATGCCCCCAAACGCGAATACTAGCGTCATAAATTGGTATTCTTGTGTATGCACCTCAATTTTTTCAGTAATATCGGTCATAATCGGTGGTCGAAATCAGCGAGCCATATTGGCGTTTTCGTCCGCACCACCTGATTTCATCAGACAATTTAATCAGATTGGCGAAAAATTGCTCCCGTCTGGACTGGCCTTAACTTTGTCCGGAAATCGCAAATAACTCTAATAGACAAAAAACTATAAACTATAAAAGACACGATCTCTGTGCATGCGCACTCGATTCGCGGAGTAATTTTTAAATTATCTAAATTAATATTTAATTTTCCGGTCAGAGACCAGAAGCGGTCAGAGATCAGGGTGGGGCAACTGCCCCACCTTGCTCCACCGTGGCTACGCCCATGCTTTCAGAGCATGAGAAATGAAAAACATAAATCATTAAATATCATTTAATTAAAACAAACTATTTTTTTTAAATAGGTAACACATTAAATATGACATAAAATACTGTGATTAAAGTAATTCGAATGAAATAAACACGAAAATAAGTAATTGAATTAACATATAAAGAAGAAACATCTTACTTTAAAATAAATACACAAAAAGCTCGTAAAATTTGTCACTGGGGTACAAAAGCTAAATGGCGGCTAAATATTTTATCACGCTGACATAATATATATCGCCCGACATTACCGAAAATTGTCAGTGACAGCGTCCAACTTGAGTTGGTAAAATAGGCGCCAGGTCTACAAGTATTTAAAGAATGAGATAATCTGCCGATTGCAGCAAGGAACATAATAATGGCGACTGGATAAAATTGAATTGAGACTGAAGGTTTCTTGGAGATTATTGCAGTGGATATGTTCTCTGATCCAGTTGAAGTTTTTGATGTTGAAGTTTTTTGCTGACACTTGACTATTTTTCACACCAACAGTTGACATTCGCGAAGCTCCCGCAATGTCCTCCCCTATATCCACGACGCTTGCATTCACCATTGCAGTTCGAGGTATAGTCCGTGGCTCCCCAAACGCAGCTGCCAATATGCACATCAGCTGTCACCGCGTTCTGCGGCTGCGACACGATCACCACGAAAGCCATGCAGACTAACAGGCACATAGTCGATTTGGAAACCATTTTTGTTTGTTTGTTTCTTTAAACTAGTGGTTGCTTGAGATGTGAATTGCGTTCTGTGTTCGAAACAAGTTACACTACCCTTTTATACAGCTTGATAAGGAAACAGGTTTCTCCAGAATCATGAAACTTGCATTCTAACTTGCATTTTCCTTATTGAATCAACATTAGAATGAGCTGTAGCTAATTAATACGCGTGGTGCACGTTCCAGTTCATGGGTTTTTCTTTGTCTTACGATCGCTCCAAGTTGATGCGTAGAAAGTAACTAGATTTAGTGGACTATGAGTATTTGCAATTAGCTCGATAACTAATTAATTTGTATTCTAATTATTAAATAATTTTACGGTTTAGATTCACTTGTTTTAGTCACTCGCGCGACATGTGTGTTGAGTGACCCAAACCCAAACACACCACTATGCCCGCCTACAACGATAGCGTACTCCCCCAACCAGCGACGCGTCGCGCGGCAGTACGCGATACACGATCGACCTAGGCTCTCCGAAACATCTCGCGTAAAGCAAGTGAGTCTGAACCGTAAAATTATTTATTGTTATATATATATAGTCCTCCTCATCGTTTTCGATGACAGTGGCTTTAAATAAACATTATGGACGTTGTCTAGCGTGAGCCCTAATGTGGCTGGCTAAGTGGCCATTCCGAACTTGCTCTTAAATATTTTATTGCACGCGTGACAACAAAGTTGGCCAGCTGCGTTGAACGTGTATCTACACGTAGGAGGGCTTGTGAGGCGGTTATCTTCAAATGTTTAATGTTAAGTATGTCTCACAACAGTTTAAATTCGATTATTCTAATTATCCTACATGGTATATACTAATATAAGTACTTCAGTGTAATTGTAAACTATTTTTAGGGTTCCTTACCCAAAGGGTCTAAACGGGACCCTATTACTAAGACTCCTCTGTCCGTCTGTCTGTCTGTCTGTCACCAGGCTCTATCTCATTAACCGTGATAGCTAGACAGTTGAAATTTTCACAGATGATGTATTTCTGTTGCCGCTATAACAACTAATACCAAAAACATAATAAAATTAATATTTAAGTGGGGCTCCCATACAACAAACGTGATTTTTTTGCGTAAGGGAACGGAACCCTTCGTGCGCGAGTCCGACTCGCACTTGGCCAGTTTTTTATCTTTTCCGAGTGTGATGAAAAACATTGTGTGTGCGGTAATTACGAACTCGTTTTAATTAAGCCCTCGCTTTCACACTCGTTCGTAAATTGTTGTTTACCGCCCTTAATACACATTGTACTTCATGAAGATTATAAAGGGACCACGCCAAAAACGCGTCTTAAGCGGGAAAGCGTATTTAGGTACTTACCGCGAAAAAAAATATGAAAACACGTTTCAAGATATTAAAGGAAATCGTGTTAAACGAGTTTAACACTTACCTGTTTTAAGTAAGTATACAGAAAAATAACTATCTAGACATGAATTTAGGCGAAGAAGCGGGCTGCATCTCATAAAGTCTCATATAGTTTAGTCGCAAATGATTGATGAAATTTAATTTACTTTATTGTCCCTATTATCAGGCAAAGAACTAAGGGCACATGGACCTTATAACTAGCTAACATATAAAAATATATATGAAAACTAAAACTAGAACACATTATTGGCGCGCGCGCCAGCGGAAGCGCCCTACTAGCGGTCGTCGCAGAACGAGTTGACTCTCCATTTATTTGTGAGGCACTGGTTGTCATTGCATGCACCAGTGTCTCAAAAATGGGTTAAATAATAAGTCTTGTATAGGTATTAATTAATTTATGAGGGACATGTAACTTATTTTTTACTCGACCATGACATTGCTATTGATGTATTTTAGTTATTCGTAGACGTTAATATTGTAGTTTTCCTTTTTAAGAGGCCGGTGTCGATTTTAGTCACAAAAATGTAAAATTGATAGATTTAGTCCGTGAAATTTTACACCTTTTGTTACCTAATTGAAATACCAAGTACTGGTTTCTATTAACACGTCTTCTTATCTTACTTTTTATCAGATCAGTTTTTTGAAAACAGACTCACTAAATTAGTAATGTTTGCTTTTCTGATGGCCGTTTAGGTAAACGCGCGTAAAGCACTGATTTTGTCGCTCTTATTTGTAAATTTCGTAAAGTTTGGACTGCTAAACATGGTAATTTTGTATTACACATATCCTGTACTTGACGTTTATCAGACTACATTTTTATTATTATGACTTTGAAGTAGTGTAAATGAAAGTTAGACGAAATCAATTTTCTCCAGAAATTACTTCAAAACAGACAATTTCTCTGAAAATCAACTTAATTTCATTTCAACGTAATTTTGATACTTAAACAATCTACAACATTTGCTGAAACTATACTTATACATCAATTTGTATAATTTACCACCATGATTTTTTCATGAAATTTTAAAAACTGCCCCTTCTCTTCATGCATTACCGGTGACGCACGCTCGCGACCTCATTATTAAAAGGCAAGATGAGAAGACGTGCTAATAGAAATCAATACTTGTTATTTAGATATTACGTAACAAAACGTGTATAATTTCAACGACTAAATCTATCAATTTTACATTTTTGCTCCAAATCGACTACGGCCTCTTAATATTATTGTACGTTCTGTAAGTTTGTCTATCTATCTAATTCGAATTTTCCACTCATTTACTCTAAGGTTAGCTGGAAGAAATCCCTTATAGGGATAAGCTCGCCTTTGTACCTAAATTTATATGAATTTCATGTTAACAATTTTTGTTTTGTACAATAAAGTGATTCACTGATTTAAACTTTCACGATTTTTACTAATTATTATTTATCTCCACGGGACTTAATCGCGTAAAATAGTTTTAAAATGTACCTCCGACGTTTCGAGGACGGCGTTGTCCCCGTGGTCTCGGAGAAGACTGGCTAAAGTTGACATCAACATCTTCTAGGCGCGCGAGTTTTTCGAACTACCCGCACTTGGTCTTGTTTATTAACTTGAACGTTTTGCGCACTAGGGATGCTACCGAATCGAATATTGTGAGTGTTGTGTGTCGACCCGGTAGCATCCCTAGTGCGCAAAACGTTCAAGTTAATAAACAAGACCAAGTGCGGGTAGTTCGAAAAACTCGCGCGCCTAGAAGATGTTGATGTCAACTTTAGCCAGTCTCCTCCGAGACCACGGGGACAACGCCGTCCTCGAAACGTCGGAGGTACATTTTAAAACTATTTTACGCGATTAAGTCCCGTGGAGATAAATAATAATGAATAAAGTGATTTACTACTACTACTACTAATACATTAGATTTAAATTTAGTTTTGTTTAGCTGGCGGCTTCCTCGCACAACATATCAGCATTGCGATACAACGAGGAAATGCCGCCAGCATCCTTGGTACAATGCCTCATAGGGCTTATTTTAGATTCAAGCTAGTTATTAATTTCGTTTACGTAGTACTACTGTATATATATTGTATGTAGATTAAATAAATTAAAATTGTTTACCTATTTCAGATACATACCTAAAAGGGTTTCTAATTAAGTTAGAGATAAGGGATATTTTGAAATTTTATATGAATCATATTTTATTTATTTCTTAACTTTTATTTTTTTATTTTTGACGTAAGTTAGTTAATATTTTAGTAATACATATTTTAATTTTTAAGTTTGTATTTTAATTTTAATATGTTTCAAAGCTTTTATGAGCCATGTTGATGCTTGAATTAAAAATGAATACAATACAATACAATTATGGCTGTGATGTGTTACGCGACCGGTGGGTGTATTCCCACTTGTCTCCGCCCCACGTGACCGCCGCTATACATGAGGCGGGGACACATTATCATCTGTGCTCGATGTACCAAACACCGGCCAAGAGCATCTCGGGCCATGCTCAGTGTAGGGTAGTTAGTAGTTACCCTTCGTTCACAATAGGCTACCTTGATCGGGGGCTATTAGTCATTAAAGAATCATAAAAAAAAAATATCCCCAATTTACGTGGAGGGGAGGTACCCGAAAAAAAAAAACACACTAACCTAGCTAACGTGCATTGCGTTACTCCCTTACTCCTTATCAGTTATTATAAGTGTTATTGTTATCTAAGCATATTCATTAGCATACGTAAGAGCGTTTTCACATTGTCCTCTGCGATATCGGATGTAGCTTAGGAAAATCCGCAATATCTGACCGTAGGGTGTACTAAGGCGCGCCGTCCCTTGCTCCCTACACCTACGCCAAGCATAGGTACGTCCCACATATACGCACACAAACTAAAAATATCGGTCTGACAGTTGACGGGGGTCCGACATGTCTAAAGTTATCGGAAGTGTCAATCCGATATCGGATGTCGGGTGGCCCCTATCGGAAAGACATGTTAGAGAGTGCCCTGTGGCATGAAGTCCGCCTTTTTGGGTTAACTGCATTATTTTTATACCATGCAGATTACTTAAATGAAAAAAGTAGTGGCTCTGTGAGCTATTTTGTTGAGTTGAGTATACGAACTCACAATGGTTTTATGTGCCATAGACCCTACGGGCACTTAAGTCCTTTATGCCATTTTCCACCATTATGAAAGTTTTCCAAAAAATTAAGCGCAAGAAAAAAAAAATTTCCCGGGAAAATTCAAATCATATGTAAGGTATACCTCGATAAGATCGGATATCTGATGGAGAATAAGATCGTATGATCGCAACATAAAAACACAAATCAAAAAATATTTCATAAATAATAATTTAATAATATTTTGATTTGTTCCCTAGTTGGGCTGAAACTTTTTTTTATTTAATAATCAGTAGCACATACATAACTATATATGTTTTGATGAAATTTATGATATCAGTTGTATTCAGTAAAAAAAAATTGCAAAATGTAAACCATTGTAAAATTACCTAATTTTTTACTTATTAAGCTTTGTTGAATAAGTCAAAACCTTGTTTTGTATTATACTTTAGAGTAATAAAGGGGTTTGTCGTTGATTTCGAAACCTAAAAAAAACACTATACTAAGTAACTTAAGTAAGTCAAACGAGGAATGAGGAGGAGGAATATAAAATACATACGAGTACATGTGCATTTACAAAACACGGCTAGGGGGAACGGGTATTAAACTTCAGTATTATTTCTTGAGAGTAAGTACTTTCAATTAACAATTTAGGTAAAAATATCGTTATTTATGAAATGGGAAGTTAATTATCAGAATCCACAACAAATCCATTTAAAACCAAAATTTTAATTGCTTATCGTCAAAAAATAAAATAAACGTACTTAGCAAGTACAGTGTTTTTTAGGACAACAACGACCCACTTCCAGAGCATGAGAAATGAAATACATATAAATCATAGAATATAATTTATTTAAAACAAACTACATATTTTTTTTAGGAAAAAATAGGTAACACTGAAATAAAGACACAAAAATAAGTAATTGAATTAACATAGATGAAGAAGAAACATCTTACTATACAATAAAAGTCACAAAAAGGTCGTAAAATAGTCACTGGGGTACAAAAGTAAAATGGCGGCTACGTAAGTAGTTTCCCCTTTTATTTTACCACGCTGACATAAGTCGCCCGACATTACAAAAAATTGTCAGTGTCAGGTTCCAACTTGAGTTGGTAAAATAGGCGCCAGGTCTACAAGTATCTGAAGAATGAGATAATCTGCCGATTGCAGCAAGGAACATAATAATGGCGACTGGATGAAATTGAGTTTAGACTGAAGGTTTCTTGAGGATTCTTGCAGTGGATGTCTTCTTCGATCCAGTTATTCCAGTTTAATGAATTTTTTTCGAAGTTTTTGGTGAATCTTGAAGGTTTTTGCTGACATTCGACTATTGTTCACACCAACAGTTGACATTCGCGGCGCTCCCGCAATGTCCTCCCTTATATCCACGACGCTTGCATTCACCATTGCAGTTCGATGTATAGTCCGCGGATCCCCAAACGCAGCTGCCAATATGCACATCAGCTGTCACCGCGTTCTGCGGCTGCGACACGATCACCATGAAAGCCATGCAGACTAACAGGCACATAGTCGATTTGGAAACCATTTTTGTTTTTGTCGAGTTTGGAACTGTTTGGATATGTATACCCGCTTGAGGTGGGAGTAGAACTGTGATTGCAGCTAGTTACTTTTCGTATATATAGGTACGGAACAATTGAAAAGCGTCTGTTTTCGACGCTGAAATTATTTGTGACATTGTTTTGTGTTATGAATCGTCATAACTGCGCATTTTCCTTATGGAAAAGTTTGAAACGTTTCGCGTTGTTTTTTTTAAGGTTGACGAACTTGACGGCACGTGTTAGGGATGGCGATGAAATATGACGACTTTGATGGATGGACTTTTGACAGTGAATTGACCCTTTTATACATATGAAGCTATACGTCTCGCTTGGAATGATGGTTCCTATGACAGTTCATTTTTAGGGTTCCGTACACAAAGGGTATACATGGGACCCTATTACTAAGACTCCACTGTCCGTCTTTCTGTCACCAAGAACCATGAAAGCTAGACAGTTGAAATTTTCACAGATGATGTATTTCTGTTGCCGCTATAACAACAAATACTAAAAAGTACGGAACCCTCGGTGGGCGAGTCCGACTGGTTTTTATATGAAGTTACTGTCACGTTGTAAAATGATTGTAAGTACATAGATATTTTTTGGAAGTTTAGCACATTAATTTATTTAGAAATGTTACAAAAACATACTTCTTTAATAATTTTGTTTAAATTAAGCCCAATCAAAACAAATTTGAAGGAACTGTCATACGGACAATCATTCGACGTGAGATGACCTTCTGTTCTGTCTGGACCTTGTGTGCCTTTTATTAGTTTCATATACTTATTTAAGGGTCAATTAATAACTGTTAAAATTGAATTTTTACAGAGCTCCGAATCAATAGGATTTTATTTAAGCCAGTCAAAACTTTTATTGGCCTCGGTTCTCCATACAAACGTAGTTCCGCTCTCATTTTAAAACGACTAGCTCGATTGCTCTGAAACTTTGTACTTACAATAGGATAAGGTATATCTAGGTCTGTGATTCGTTTATGTGGCTTCAGATACGATAGTAAGAAAAATACAGCGAATTTATGTTTTCATAAAAAGTTTGTTTTTGCTCTATTTCGTTTGTGTTATATACTAGAGCTATATAAACTAATTACAGACCTAGATATACCTCATGTCATTATATGTGCAAAGTTTCATTACAATCAAACACGTAGTTTTAAAATGACAACGAAACTCCTTTAGTATGGGAAGAAATTCGGCCGAGGGAAATGGTGTGTTGGGTAACATAAAACCCAATGGCCGGTGGGACCAAAGCCGCCGCACCGACCAGAAGGTCCACATTTGCCGGGACTTCACAAGCATCCAAAGCCACCACAACACCCCGCTCACCCAAGAATCCCACTCAGGCCTCTACTACTACTAGTGATGGGCGAGCGGTAACGTAATTTACTGAGAATATTTCCGCAATATTCTCCTGACGTGAAAAATAGGGAAATTTACATTTTTTTGATGATTATATTGCACTTTTCTTAGTGAGTAGAGCTGTCAAAAGAGACACTTAGTAATATTACAAATGGAAAATATAATACATACCTAAAAGGTTTTCTAAGTTAGGGATAGGAATATTTTGAAAAATTAAATTTAATATAAAAAATAACGTACACAAATTTGTGCCCCATCATTCAATAGGATTTTAAAAATGATTTAAAGTTGTTTAAGATCATTTTTTGCTTAAATAAATACTTTGAGAGATAATCGAACCGAAAATCTTAAGAGATTATGAACCTGAATCAACAGTTTCCTAGAGGTTTTCATTATTTTTCTAGCTAAACTTTCTTTATTTTGCTTTCTTATATTTGTATAAAATTTAAGAATCATAAAAAAATCTAAAGAAACGTGTGTACAAGAAGAGCGTATGTTCCAAAGAAACTTACGGCAATTACGCCCTTTTGACGGTACCAATAATGTACCAAAAAAAAATTAGTACTGTGGCCATTAGGTAACTAGGGATATTATGTGACCTAAACAATGAACTTTCGTAGAAACCAGTCTCATCGAGGGTACTAGTTGATGCGTCCACATGCAGTTATAATTTGATTTAACAAAAATAGCACTTAAATATATGGCAATCAAAAAATGCATTTTTTAAGCATAGTTTTGCGAGAAACAATATACAGAAATGTTATTTATAGACCATATTTCCATAATAAAACATAAATTACCAAGGAAATTTCCCTGCAATTTATGAGAATTTTACGGCAATTTATGGAAATTTACGAAAAATTCATGAAATTTCAAGTGGAATGATCCTGATTTTAACGTAAGGATAAGGAACCTTGTATTTCTAAAATATTTCATCATTAGAAAAAATCTAGTTTCTATACAAAAAACGCGCGCTTTTTGATAAATTGCCAGTTTTGGGAATGTTTCCGTAACATTACCGAGAATATTCTCTCAATCGGAAATATTCTCGGCAATTTCCCATCACTAGCCTCTACCGAGTAAGTATCTACAGACTAATACAAAATGTATTAACTAATAAAAAAAACAGATTTCGGTCCATACTATTATGTTAGTACTTAATGTTATCTTATACCGAGTACAGTGGCGAGCTGGCGAGTCATCCCTTGGTCGAGTGCTCAGTACTCGGTACTCGACCGAGGGCACTCTTTCGCGCCTGTACTCGGTAGGTGTGATAAAGGCCTAAAAGCAAACTAAAAAAACTAAATCTTATAATAACTAAAATACGTGAAAAATACGTGAGTGAAACCGCAAAATTAGCTTAAACTTATAATAACTATTTTATAAACTTGCTTCGTTTAAAATTACATTATTTGAATCACAAGCAATAGCCATCCTACCCGACTGCGCCAGTAAAAGGCATATAATGACTGATTCTGTTTCGTTGTTTAACGACAATGTTTTGTCTAAATTGATGATAACAAGAATATTGGAGTGCTAATGATATGTCATATGATATGATAAATTATCCTAAAGCTGACACATTTTTATTTTGCAGTTGTTGAGGGAATCAAGGATTTAACTTAAACTCTAAAGTACCTACTTATCAGTTTTAATATAATAAGTAAGAAAATATGACATTTTACTTTACAGTACCTATTGTATAAGAAAATACCTATTGTGTAAGAAAAGTACGATACATAGTTCTATGCTTTACAGTACACGATCTCATACACCTACACACACACATACACACTCACACACACACACACACACACACACACACACACACACACACACACACACACACACACACACACATTTAATGTAGATAAAATTGTATTAGCTTAAGTTTTCTTTCTGCTTTGTTAAACTAAAAACTACTTGTTGCTACGGAGGAGCGGGGCTTCCTGATACAGGTATAATATACTTAAAAGGAAGTCCCAACCTACTACCTTGTAATGTAACATTTTATTAATGAAATAAAATATTTTCATTTTCATTTTTTTTTTCAAGGATGCCGCCGAGGATATTATCAGCATGCTGTTCGGATTCAAAGGTACATGTTTATTATTTATTATTACTAACATTAGTGTAACATATTTTTGTGTCATGCTCATGAAAATCTATGAATGTTGAAAAGAATAATCAAAACCAGTTTTCTTCTTTTCCAGATGTTCAACAAGACATCGAGATCCTTTACGAGCTGACCGGACAGAGAGGTAAGTCACAACAACCTCCACGTTTTGTTCTCATTGTACGTCCGTTCCGAAGAACTTTTTGATCTGGTGCCATCGTCTCGTTTCTATCACCGAACCTCCCGCCAAAGGAGCAAAGCTCATCCTTACTTCTTAGACACATGGCACACCATGAATAAGCGGGCATCTCGCTCGTTTCTTCCCAGAACGTGCAGAATGTGGAATGAGTTGCCTCCTGAGGTGTTTCCTTTGTGCTACGACATGGGATTCTTCAAGAAGCGGGTATTTAGGGTTCTCAAGGGTCGGCAATGCTTAAGTGGCTCCTGTGATGTTGCTTACGTCCATGGGCGACGATGACTGCTTCCCATCAGGCGGCTCGTCTGCTCGTTTGATATCACATACAAAAAAAAGATTTCGATTTCCATGTATGATAGAGTAAGGCGGACTGCATCCATCACTGAATGATACAAATCAAAATCGAATACAAAAAGCAAAATCAAAATCGTTTATTGTCCAACACAGCCCACAAGTATAAAAAAAAAATAGTGACGCTCTTGATTGTTGAGCCATTTAGGGTTCTAGCTAAATTGGACAATCCATAGCGTAAGTATTGTACAACCAATTCGGCTAGGACCCTAAATGGCTTAACAATCGCGGAGCGTGATGGTACATACACCTACGGTCTTTTGTACATTTCGTGCGGTCGATTTGCACGTTTTTCACATAAATCCTGTTTAAATAATCTTAGTAATAAAAACCAACTTTGCTGTTAACAATTTTTTTAATAAGATGTCTTTTGGCATAAATAAATACACATATTACACATAGTACAGGAGTACGTACTTACGGAATCCTGAATTACAGATTTTTTAAATATGCTTTTTAATTTTATATGAAATATCAACATAATTGAGGCATCTACTTTGATACATACCAACATGTATTGTATTGATAATTAAAAAAAAATTGCGTTTGTATATCAAAGTCAAAGGAGAATAAATATATTTTTCTCAAAAATGGACGGCAAAGTCGACGTTGCCGGTTAAAAAGTAGGTCGCGAAGTGCGTAGTTTATGGTCTGTCAAAAAATTAAAAAGTTAAAAACATTGCAGTCTCGATTTCGGGACTACAATGTTGCATACAAATTCCATTATTTGTCGAGTTCCAAACTTTTTAAAAGTTGAAGTGGCCATATCAAATGAAGGCATAGGTCCATTAAACAGCCAAACAGATGATCAGTACTTATTATTATAATGTTGGTACCTCGACTATTTAGGCGTCTCAAATAGGTTGGCGTATTTTCAGCAGAAAAATACACTTCCATTTTAAATTAAAAAAATAAAACGGCGGCAAAGCAAATCTTTTTACTTTTTTCTGTGAAAATATATACATAACAATGTTGCTTCTGTAAAATATTTCTATTATATTTGCATTTATTGCGCCATTTTTGAGAAAAGCACTATATATGACTCGGCTGGAAGGCTACTTGCTGGCTTCGCATTCAATTAAACGGACTCCCAAGGTCGTCCGTTTAAAACAAATCCTCAGCCAGCAAGTTGCTACTTCCGAGCCTCGACAATAATGTACTATTATTTTAATGACATTTTGTAAAAGACGTGTATGTAAGCAAAATATTCCTTAAAAGATAAATTCAACGTATTTTTGGGCTAACCTGTCCTACCTAACCTAATGTCCAGTCAATATACAATAATCTTGGAGTCTATTATAAAGATTTCAATTATTTTGTAAACAATTTTCGTTTATTTCAGACGACATAAGAAAAACTAGATTTAAAAATGCTCGTAAACAAGTGCCCAATAATTTTCTATTACCGACATGTTTAACATGTAAACACATAAATAACGTTAATTAAAGCAAATTCGCTATTTTTTTTTTAATTTTATAATTATAATTATAACTGTAATTGTATGTCACAATATGGGACCTGTCCTGAAATAAATACTATTCATTCATTAATTCATTTATACAGTCGTTATGTTCCAAAGCGCGTCCCTGCGCGTGCGCGCAGCTGGACAAATATTATCGTAAATGACAAATTATATCGTGCATTTATACTCGCAAAAGCGCCATTGTTGGAATGGTAGGTCAATAGGCGGGGATCTGAAGAGAAAAACAGAAGTATATTTTTAGAGTTATGTTATAGATAAACACTCGTGTGACTGCCATGCATAGGTGCATGCCAACTTATTTATTTATAATTATATGTATGACTTTTATTTGGAAATTTTGTGACATTATTTAAAGACTACTAATTAAATTTAATTGACATACATTACAAACATATAATCACGCCTATTTTTGTTTTTAATATTTGATAATGGTTATAATCTTATATGTGAAATGTGTGACATGTTAATAAATTAAATGATTACCTATATAATTAAATAAATTTAATAAGATGTAAAAAAAACACTATTAACTTCATCATTATCATCATCATCTTTATCATTATTAACTTCATTTTAATTTAATTGAATTGAATTTTATATGAATGTTTTGATTAATTACTATTTGTACCTTAATATGTAAATTTAATGTTAGTGTGTAAGATATTTGCTATGCCCTACCAGGGTATCAGTGCCTATTACTGCAAATACCATCTATGTAAAGTAATGTAATGTAATGTATATGATTATGCAAATATAAATAAATACAAATACAAATATAATAACATATCATGCCTAATAGTTTTTGCAAAAAAGCCAAAGATGTTTTTTTTTTCAAAAAACTTCTCTTATGAAAGATACGTAAATGCCGCATTATGCGTGGTGTGACACTCACTTGGCTGGTTTTGTTACTTTGTATTCACGGCGATCTATAAGGAAAATGTCTCAATAGATTCATAACAACGTGACTGATTTTATTTTTTAGAATTTTCCTCAATTATATATATTTATCGGAGTATAATCACTAATGGGCAGTATATAATTGATAACAAGAAATACAGGTCAAATGTCGCCTTAAAGGTGAATATGGTCAAATGTCGCCTTGGAGATTGCTGAGATTAGTACCAATCATGTAGTACCAAAAACCGGCCAAGATCATCTCAGGCCATTGCTCAGTGTAGGGTGGTTAGTAGTTACTCTTCGTTTACAATAGGCTATTAGTAATTTAAGAATCATAAAAAAAAATCCCCACTTTACGTCTAGGGGATACCATTCCTAAAAAAAAATGTTAACTAGTTTTTATTACCACTTTGTCGGCATGACTAACTTATGTAACCCTGCCAAATTTCGGCTTTCTAGCACTAACGATCATGAAGCAATGCAGATGACAGGCAGACGGACCACGGAACCCTAAAAAACAGTATCGTAATAATGCATATTTGCTACTAGGTACCTAATGTACCTATGCTTGAACACACTAACCTAGCTAACGTGCATTGTGCTGCTCCTTATCAGTTATTATAAGTGTTATTGTTATCTAAGCATATTCATTAGCATACGTAAGAGCGTTTTCACATTGTCCTATCAGATATCGGATGTAGGAAATTAGGAATATCCGCAATGTCCGACCGTTGGGTGTACTGAGGCACGCCGTCTCTACGCCTACGCCAAGCATAGCACATATACGCACACAAACAAAAAATATCGGTCTAACAGTTGACGGGGGTCCGACATGTCTAAAGTTATCGGAAGTGTCAATCCGATATCGGATGTCGGGTGGCACCAATCTGAAAGATATGTTAGAGAGTGCCCTCTGTGGCATGAAGTCCGCCTTTTTGGGTTAACTTTATTTTTTATACCATGCAGATTACTTAAATGAAAAAACTATCACAGCGAACTCACAATGGTCTTAATATGTGCCATAGACCCTACGGGCACTTAGTCCTTTATACCACTTTCCACCATTATGAACGTTTTCCAAAAAAATAAGCAACAGAAAAATTATATCTAACTATCGAGCCTGCTCAGAAAATTTCTCGGGAATCGGTTGAGATATATGACCTGCAACGGAAAACATCCGGACACACGTAAGCATTTTTGCCCAATCTGAAACGGAAACCTTCGCTGACGCTCGGTCAATAAATACAGGAATAAAAACTTATCTTATAATAAAAACATATGTTAAACTTTTCTTCTATCCGACATCCGATGTCGGATCGGACAATATGAAAATGCTCTAATAAACACACCACACAAAAGCTATTTACGACAATATTTAGTTCATTCAAAGACATTATAGACATGTAAATACATAACACAGACTGATTGTTGTAATGAGTATGCGCAGAAGACACGAATAGCAATGTGCTAAAGAGAATTAATTTCCCAGGAAAATTCAAATCATATGTAAGGTATACCCCGGTAAGATCGGATATCTGATGGAGGATAAGATCGGTACGATCACAATTGCTACAAAAGTAGTAGTTATTTTAGAACACAAAATTTCCGAATTTTTTCAACGTATGCAAGTTATTCTCCTGGCTTGATTTTGCCGATTGTAAATGTGATTTAATATGTCTTTAAAACGCGAAAGTTTTAAATATTATATCCTTGTTTTAGAGTTCGAATTAGCAGTCGGTTTGGCGTCTTGAAATAACTATAATATATATAAATAAATATTCAACTTTGTGTAGATTACTCATAAACTTGTCTATTTAAGGGCATTAAGATTAAGTGAATTAATGATAAAAGTTTGTTTTCTTTTTTATCATTTGCAATAAACTAAGGTAACATTTAGTGAGAAATGAGTAATATATATTTTTGTGACGTCCTTCCAACTCGCCGAAAAACACCTTAGCAATACATTTTGCCATCCAGGTGCAGCCATTCGACCCCCCATAGCCATGCGCGCGGCAGCACTCGTTCTTTTGAGGGTCGCTCCTGCCGCAGACTTCGTTGCACGGAGCTACGTTGATCTGGCCTGCACCCACCATGCTCACCATGGCCAGGGCTACTACCACCAGGATGAGGATCGTTATCGATGGCATCTTGAAGCGAATTTCTTGACGATGATTATACCTATAGTGGTTTGGAGGCTGGCCTTTTTAGGGTTCCCTTCCTCAAAAGGAAAAACCGGAACCCTTATAGGATCACTGATGCGTCTGTCTGTCTGTCTCTCTGTCTGTCCGTCGACCGTCTGTCACAGCCTATTAAACTACTAGACCAATTAAGTTGAAATTTGGTACACATATGTAAGTTTGTAACCCAAAGCTAGATGAACATGTAACGCAAACAAATGAATTTTAAACATAGAGGCCACTTTTGGGGAGTATTAAAGATTTTTTTAAATATATGTGTTACATATCATATGAAAGAGCTCACTTTAAGAATCTCAATTATATATTTTTTATAATTTAAGAAAAGACGTACAAAGCGCTGCGAAAGTATACTCCCTTTTGCTGTACACACATGATAGTTACTAATAGCGTTTAGCCTATTCTGACAGAACTACGGAACCCTACACTGAGCATGGCCCGACATGCTCTTGGCCAATTTTTATTTTTAGTTTTAATCGTCTGTCGATACATGGCAGTAAATTTACAGTGACTACAAAATTTAATTTACAGTACCCCTGTATCCCATAATATTCTCTTTGATAGTAGTGTGACTACATATAAAAACACAAATCAAAAAATATTTCATAAATAATAATTAAAAAATAATTTGATTTGTTCCCTAGTTGGGCCGAAACTTTTTTTATTTAATAATCAGTAGCACATAACTATATATATTATGATGAAATTTATGAAATCGGTTGTTTTCAGTAAAAAAAATTGCAAAATGTAACATACCTAATTTTTAACTAATGAAGCAACAACCTTTATAAGTCAAAATCTTGTTTTAAGGGTTTGTCGTTGATTTCGAAACCTAAAAAAAAACACTATACTAAGTAACTTAAGTGAGTCAAACGAGGAAAATAAAATACCTACATGTGCATTTTCAAAACACGGCTAAGTATAAAACTTCAGTATTATTTTTTGAGAGTAAGTACTTTCAATTAACAATTTAGGTAAAATAAAAGTATCGTTATTTATGGAATGGGAAGTTAATTATCAGAATGGAAATGGCACAACAAATTCATTTAAAACCAAAATTTTAATTGTTTAACGTCAAAAAATAAAAAACGTACTTAGCAAGTACAGTGTTTTTTCTAGGGCAACAACGACCCACTTTCAAATAATAAAATGAAACACATGATGTATCATAAATCATTAAATATCATGTAATTAAAACAAACTATTTTTTTTAGGAAAAAATAGGTAACACTGTGATGAAATACTGTGATGAAAGTAATTCGAATGAAATAAAGACACGAAAATAAGTAATTGAATTAACATAGATAACGAAGAAATCTTACTATACAATAAAAATCACAAAAAAGGTCGTAAAATAGTCACTGCTGTACAAAAGTAAAATGGCGGCTACGTATGTAGTTTCCCGTTTGATTTTACAACGCCGACATATATACTCGTATGTCGCCCGACATTATAGAAAATTGTCAGTGTTAGTATCAGGTTCCCACTTGAGTTAATAAAATAGGCACCAGGTCTAAAAGTATCTGAAGAATGAGATAATGTGCCGATTGCAGCAAGGAACATAATAATGGCGACTGGATGAAATTGAGTTTAGGCTGAAGGTTTCTTGGGGATTCTTGCAGTGGATGTCTTCTTGAATCCGGTTATTCCAGTTGCATGGATTTTGGTCGAAGTTTTTGGTCAATCTTGAAGGTTTTTGCCGACACTTGGCTATTGTTCACACCAACAGTTGACATTCGCGAAGCTCCCGCAATGTCCTCCCCTATGTCCACGACGCTTGCATTCAGCATTGCAGTTCGAGGTATAGTCCGTGGCTCCCCAAACGCAGCTGCCAATATGCACATCAGCTGTCACCGCGTTCTGCGGCAGCGACACGATCACCATGAAAGCCACGCACACTAACAGGCACATAGTCGATTTGGAAACCATTTTTGTTTGTTTAGTGTGTTGTGGTGGCTTGAGATGTGAATTGCGTTCTGTGATCAAAACAAGTTGCAGCTCTTTTATACAGCTTGATAAGGAAACAGGTTTCTCCAGAATCATGAAACTTGCATTTTCCTCGTTGAATCAACATTAGAATGCGCTTATGGTATTAGTGCGCTGCATGTATCAGTTAACAAGGTGGGTTTTCTTTATTTTTAAGGTCTTTCCCGGCTTGACGCGTAGAACTAGATTTTCCACTATGAGATTAATTAGTAATGGCAATAATGGGCAGAAAAAATTGATAACAAGAAATACAGGTCAAATGTCGCCTTAAAGGTGAATTAATTTGGACATATGTCGCCTTGAGGATAACGGAGATTGCTGAGATTAGTACCAAAAACCGGCCAAGAGCATGTCGGGCCATGCTCAGAGTAGGGTACCGTAGTTAGTAGTTATCCTTCTTTCACAATAGGCTGCCTAGATCAGGGGCTAGTAAGAAATGTAAGAATCATAAAAAAATCGGACAAGTGCGAGTCGGACTCGCCCACCGAGGGTTCCGTACTTTTTAGTATTTGTTGTTGTAGCGGCAACAGAAATACATCATCTGTGAAAATTCAACTGTATAGATGGAATTCAACGGTTCATGAGATACAGCCTGGTGACAGACAGACGGACAGCAGAGTCTTAGTAATAGGGTCACGTTTTTACCCTTTGGGTACGGAACCCTAAAAACATCCCCAATTTACGTGTAGGGGAGGTACCCTAAAATTTTTACCACTGTCGGCATGATTCACTTATGTTACCATGCTAAATTTCAGCTTTCTAGCACTAACGATCATGGAGCGGACAGACAGACGGACATGGCGAAACTATAAAACCTTTATAACCTACTGACCAGGGAACCCTAAAAAACGTATCATAATTTAATGTTTTGCAAAATCTTTATTTGCTACTAATGTACCTATGCTTTGCATTGTGTTGCTCCTTATCAGTATGTGTTATCTAAGCATATTCATTAGGATGCGATATCGGATGTAGGAATATCGACCGAACACCGATGCTGCCTTTCCACTGCGCGATTCGCCACACGACTGAGCGCGCTGGTGTAACTAAATGCGATTTCCAATGTATCGGCCCCATTCGTAGTGCTCGTAATGCCGGTCTTTACGAAGTAATATATATGTTTATGATCATTGGTATTTTTGGGACGAAGATGTGGATAATTTGCATTTGTACCGCTGGTCGAAGTCTGCGTTGCGGATTTCTTACATATATCTAGATTATTTTTTAAGATTTTGGTTTTGTCGGGTATGGATAAATGATTTTTTATTGTTATGACAGATAGATAGATAAAACTTTAGTCAACCACAACTTACATGCTTTGTGCAAACTCAGCATAAATACTGCGGAGACCGCAGCGCTGATCTAACGTCAGAACCTTAAATAAACCTACAGTAATGAACGATCAGTGCTAGTCAATATATATTGTATATATGTATACATATATATATATACAATATATGTATGTCATCATCATCATTCGCTTGTCCTTGTCCCATTCACTTGGGGTCGGCGCAGTATGTCTTTTTCTTCCATACCTCTCATCATCTCATCATTCACTTGCGTTAGTTTCATATCATCTTTCACACAGTCCATCCACCTTTTCCTCGGTTTTCCTCTCCTCGTACCTCCCTCCACATTCATAACCAAACCAATCCATGTAATACCAATATATGTATGTATTTATTTATATATATTTAATGTAAGTAGGTACTATAAATATTTGCAAAATGGTGAAATGATGATTGTTAGTAAAGTAAATTGTTCAACGGAAGAGACATTTTATTATGTGGAGTATAGAAACAGCTTAAAGTTGGACCAAGCTAACTATGCACAGACTTCTCAGTGCCTAAAAGTTGTAAAAGTGGAAATATGACGTTTACAGTGTCACATTTACACCCTGTCACTTCAAAATCTGACATTTTAGCTTAGGATCTAATAGCAATACATTTTGCCATCCAGCGTGCAGCCATTCGACCCCCTATACCCATGCGCGCGGCAGTACACTTTCTTCTCAGGGTCGATCCTGCCGCAGACTTCGTTGCAGGGAGTTACGTTTTAAGTCACGTTGATCTGGCCTGCGTCCACCATGCTCACCATGGCCAGGGCTAGAACCACCAGAATGAGGATTGCTTCGATGCCATCTTGAAGCGGATTTCTTGACGATGATTATAGTTGTGTGGAGACGACTGAGACGATGGCCTTTTTATACAGGACGAACATGTTTGGGTTTTTTTGGCAAATTGTGACTCCAGAATATCCTGGCTCTGAGATTTGTAACAATTGGCGTTGCTGCAAGGCTAGTCAGTATATCTCGAAGTGGTTGATAAGATAAATGTTTTTAAATTACGATTCATTACAGGCCCAGACGATTTATGTATTGCTGTTTAGACAGCAGGTTTGGTGACTGTGGAGGCCGATGCATGAGCGGCACGACCTCCCACATTTTTGGCAGAGAAAGCTCATGCCACCTGAGGTTGCAGTCCCGGTTTGCTTTCTACGACACCTTTTGCTATCTAACGCATTAAACCAGGCTTGGTCGCATAGCCTTCTCCCCTTCACAACACGCTTGCGCCATCCATCACGGTCTTCAGCTAAGGTTTCCCAGGCATGGTGGTCGATTTCAAATGCTGACATGTCTCGCTTGACACAGTCTTACAAAATTACGAAATACACCTTACCTTACGAAATATTTATGTTTAAAAAATTACGATTAATTGTGTCATATTTATTGGATCTATTTTCCTTATTTTGTTCTAAGTGAACATGATTCGATGTTTCGTAAATTTATGTAAATGTGTCCTGGGATTATCTGCAAACATTTGTAAGGAAAATAACAAAACTGAGCATTCATTAACAAACCCACAGATAAAAATTTCCGAAATTTCTGGAACCTTGCAAGTTTCCACTTAGAAAGTTTCACATTCAGATTAGGGATTAAATACTCAATAAAGTTCTTAAATGTTGACGACTGCTAAATTAAAAATTTCATTCGTCATTTATTGGCGTCTCTTTCAAGTGTCATAGATGAAGATGAAGTTATGCAGGTACAAAAAGTTCTGGCAATAAACGTGCAAAAAAAAACGGAACCATTTTATGGGGACTGCAATTTTTTTTTGGCAGACTGCTCAGCTATCTGTACCATCTGGTACCATCACAGTTTTTTACGATGTATTTAATTTTTTATTCAGTCGAAATCGCCCTTGATCCATTTTTACTTTATGTTGTTATGCACTAACCCCCTTAAATTCATAAAACTTTACGGGCCTGATTTTGTTAAATTATGCTTTACCAATTTCTTACAAATGCATAAGTCAAAATGCATAATTCAGGCCAGTAACGCGTTTATGAATAACGCCATAAGTATATATATATTTTTATCTATCTTTAATTGTTATTAACGATTGAAATCGATAATTCATATAGATACTTTCAAATTAAATGCTTTAATGTTTAGGTTTACATAAATTTAATTAAGGAAACTGTAAGTACAAAATTACTAACTACCCTTGTACCTAATGTTACATATACGACACTGTTTGTTTCTTAATAAATAAAATAAAAAATAAATGAATTATCATGAAGACTTTATTAGATTCGTATGTTTATCCGTTATTTAAAGAGATACAAAAAATTACGTTTCTGGTATAACAGCACTTCTCAATTTATTTTAAGGTCTACGTTATCTCTAAAGGAAAAATAAACGGTGCCCTTATAGAATCACTTGTGCGTCGGTTTGACCGTTTGTGTGTGTGTCTGTCAAGGCAAATTCACTGCGAAACTACTGGACCGATTATGTTGAAATTGTGTACACACATGTGTACACAATAAAGGGGCCCACTGACCAGCAGTCCGCCGGACGATATCGGCCTGTCAGTTGTTCGGAACTGTCAAATTTTTGTTCTAACTGACAGGCCGATATCGTCCGGCGGACTGATAGTCAGTGGGCCCCTTAAGTCGTTGACCCAAGGACAAGTGATGTAAAATCTGTTTCGATTGTGTTGACTTAGATGTCTAGGTATTTCATTGGAAACTTAAAACGAGATCAAATTGTCAAAAAGGTTCCTGACAAAGGGATTCGTTTTATAAATAAGTATTTGTCACAGACGTAAATACTTACATAGCAAACAAGGAAAACTTTTCCGCAATAACAACGTTCCGATAAGATTTTACTCTTTCCACTACTATGTATGACAAAACAACAAGGAAGGGTAAAGATTTAAGCCGTTTGACCGATATGGTCCGATCCTAAGCACGCGAGGCCGAAGGCCGAGCTGCGGGAGGTTAGACTCGCACGCGGACCATTTCTTGCTAACAAAAGTCAAACTGCACCTCCTCTCCCCTTTGGAAAAGATACTTCGTCTCAACAAAGACAACAGCACAAACAACAGCACCAACAACAAACGGTATTCATATTAACGGCACCAATCATTAGACAATTAAAAGAAAATTTGGAATAAAATTGAAATTTGGAATTTAATTTTAAAATTTGAATGTCCTATTCGTCTTCTATGTTTTTGATGTGTTTAATATTAAATAAAAAACCCGCCAAGTGCGAGTCGTCCTCGCGCACGAAGGGTTCCGTACCATTACGCAAAAAAACGGCAAAAAAATCACGTTTGTTGTATGGGAGCCCCACTTAAATATTTATTTTATTCTGTTTCTAGTATTTGTTGTTATAGCGGCCATTCCTATATGACAAATCGTAAAGGGTACGTAGTCTGTACGACGTAGTAGGTGACCGAAGTAGTTTTTTTATACTACTTCAAACAAGCATACTGCCCGCCTGATGGTAAGCAGTCTCCATAGCCTATGTACGCCTGCAACTCCACAGGTTAAATTACAAGTCATCATCTATGTCACTGGTCGGTTGCTCTGACTTACTCATCTCGTAAGGTTAACACAAACCACTTGTGTTTGTCCTGTAGACGAAACAAAACTCTTAACGTCAAACTATACCTCAAACTACAAAGCTGATGTTTCGTTGTTTCTGTAGGTACAGCCGCTATCAGATATATCGGAGCGGCCGACGTGCTCACAAATATCTGAAAACGCTTTATTGTCAAGGCGGTTGCGTGTTCAGATATATTTGAACAGATCGGCCGCTCCCATATATCTGATGGGGACTGTACCTATAGGCCTACCTTTTAACCAACTCTTAACTGAGGCGGTTGATAAGATATTAAGCTCAGTTATGGACTGGCTGAAGGCTTGGCTGCATAAAGCTGATTTGTATTATGTAAAGTCACACGAACCGCCGCCGCCGCCATACAATCGTAGCTACGCTCTCATTTTAAAACCCCATTCTGAATTAACATGACATAAACATTCCAGTAACATATATATTTTCACCTCAGCAGCTCGAACAAGTCTTCTTTCGTCAGAATCAGAATCAGAAACATTTATTGTTCAAACTGTGTAGGTACAAGAAGTATAGCTAGGTAATTTTTTTTATGGGTATCAACAGTTTTACCCTTTTCGGGCATACAATTTATTTTATCTTAAACTAAGTAATCTTAAACTAAATTTTAATATACATTTAGGTTTACAGAGTTATAAAATTCTTTTAGGTTATAGAAGACTCTGTCTATTAAAAAGTTTTTTAAGCATCTTTTAAAAGTATTTCCTTCGACGCTTTTTATTTCATTAGGCAGATGATTAAAGACATTAATAGCGGATATGAATGTGCTTTTTTTATATATCAAAGTGCTAACTCTCGGAAGTACCATATTATATTTATATTGCGATCTAATATTATCTTTGCATGAGCGCTTTGTGAAATGTTCAGGGTGATTTTTTACAAATAGACTTAATTCTAATATATAAATGGTAAGTGGCCGGTAAGTGTCAAAAAGCGCTTTTCCCTAAACACGTCACGTAGCGATTCATCTGTGTACATTCCGAAAACAGTTCTTAAACATCTTTTCTGCAATATGAATGTTTTTTCAACATCAACAGAATTGCCCCAAAAAATTATTCCGTACGTAAGTACCCTGAAAAAGAAAGAGAAAGTTCTACTTCCCTCGACCTCGACTTTCCTCACTCTAGGGAGTGAAACAAAGTAGCTTTTTAATTTAGTGAAGGCCATGAACTGCCACTTAATATGTTCTCACTACTGAGGTGAAAAATTATGTGTGCAACACGAGAGCACAGTTATTTTACATTTCGTGTTTATGAGTCCCTCGCTACGCTCAAGATTCTAACTTAGAATCTTTCGCTTTTTCGGGACTCAAAATAAACACTCGCAAGAAAAACCAACAAGAGAGTTGTTGCACAAATAAGTTTAGTATTAGTTTTTGTTTGTGTGGGCGGAAACATGGCCGACCTAAATTTACTTGGCGCCGTTCTTTGGAGCAAGAGCTTGGTGTATTGGGGATGGGGTGGGCGGCGGTTCCCAAAGCTGCCCAGGCCCCGTAGCCAACATGCCAATTGCCAATCGCTAACGCTACGTAGTGAACGAAACGCAACTGTCACTGTCACACTCATAGATATCTATATTCCTATGGTCACACTAATATGGAAGAGTGTTAGAGAGACACAAAGCGATTCGATGGCGATTGTCACTTTTGCTAGGCCGGCAGGACCGGAGTCAGTGGAAGAATATGATTCGAGCCCTACACCCCAGTTTCCTACACTAGTTTTTGTTGCTAGAAATTGTAGTACAAAGAAATTAAAACAAGTAGAAGTTATATCAAACCTCACACACAAGTATCATGCAGGTCAAGTATCAAGTAACATGTCATTTTAAAATGAGAGCTTAACTTCTATTGTAACTGAAACTAAGAAAAATCCGTAACCAATAAATCATAAAAAGCCATTTTATTAATCGTAAAATATACTTGTATTTTACTTATGCAAATTGTTATCGTATCGCTTTTGACGTTACAATTTTACGAATAACAGTTTGAAAATAATTTACGTCATTTCAGTGCAATGTTATTTACTTATTAAGTTACTCAAAACATAATTCTATAAACTTTCTTTGTAAAATCTTTAATTATAGTTTACGGAACTAACCTTTTGACCTGAAAGCTGACATTCCAATGTCAACTGCATCTGTATTACTGTTGCGGCATTACTGCTGCCAAACGCATATGGCATACCTGGATTGTCTCATCTATAGCTAGTTAGTTACAACGCAGCTCTAAAGATGTTTTACCTAGGTTATATAACCTTGTGTTTATTGCAAACCAAATTGGAGACCACAGCACAGATTCCAATGACACCAACGCCAGAGCCACTAGAAATAACAAATGGCGATCTATGGACAGAAGATACAGTTTTTCCAAAAGATGGACCAGTCTTCATCCACGGATTACAGGAAACTAACCAGCATCTAACAAGAAAAGCATCAAATCAAGAAGATAAAGAAATAAATATCGAGCGAAGATTCGGCCCGCTAGTAGATATCCCTGTAATCGAGCCTAAAGCATATCTTGATGCATATTCTCTACCATTAGGTCCACAAAGCCAAGGTATCAGTGAGCTCAAATATAAACAAGATTTTGCACAAAACTTTGATGTAGCTTATACGGCAACTCAAGGAAGAATAATTGAAAAGGCAGAAGAAAACGAGGATGTAGAAATTATTAGTAGAGGAGAAGATGCATTACGTCGAGATAATGCACAAACCACTATGACAGTGGGCGTTTACGCCTTTTATTTAAATAAAACACAAACCCATTCCACAATTCCTTTTATGTATCCAGACACTCAAACGCGTTCCACAATGCCTTTTATATATTCAGACGCTCGAACGCGTTCCACAATGCCTTTTATATATTCAGACAATCAATCGCGTTCCACAATGCCTTTTATATATTCAGACACTCAAACACGCTCCACAATGCCTTTTATATACTCAGACACTCAAACGCGTTCCACAATGCCCTTCCCATCTTCAGAAAAGACTATTACAAAAACTAACGTTAATAAGAAAATGTACTCCGCAACAGAAAGAAACATATTACGAAATATGCCAATCCAAAGAGGAAATGACCATTTCATAAATGTATATAATTACATGCAAAACCATCATGTTACATCTCCTGACGGCAAAGATGTCAAAAGGATGAAAAGACCGCTGAAATATAGTTTAAATCCCAGAGCATTTGATAACACACGCCACTTTATAATGGGTCAAGATCGGAAATATTTTAATTACGGAGCATCCGAAACACCAGCTGAAAGTTACGACCGACCTCAGATAAAAACAGATTTTCTAAAGATAATTCAAAGATTCCATGCCACTCAGAAAAGTCAATCAGGGTTCATGAAAGAAGAAATTAAAAGATTTTCTGGACCTACAACTAAATCATTAAAAAAATCGGGTATTGAAAGATTCAAGGAACCTTTACAAAAAATTGCTTCTATGAAAGCCAGCTTTTATAATGGCGAAGATAATCCTTTTAAAAAAGAAATAGAATTAGTAAACAATGAAGGAATATTTAATGAACCATATTCAACATCAACAGAAAAGGTAAACGAAAATAAACTTTTCAAAAATGCAGGTTTGTTCAGATCAAACGTAGGCCGCGATTTCCCAAAAGTTGATAGATTACATAACACTGATGTTACTCAAACGGAATCGTATTCATGGATTGAAACAGGAAGGAAGGAGGAAACATTCAATTTGCCTGAAATACAAACAACTGCTAGTCCAATATATCCATGGATACTAACAACAATGTTTACAGTACCAACCACGGAAAGATTAAAGCTTACTTCTACGCCTACATTTTTTTACGAATATAAAGAGTTAAACCCAGATAAGGCTTTAAGAATGCGTCCAGAAACCACAGACAGACTAAACAGCGTCAAACTAGAACGAAGCCAACAAGTCCAAGTAGTTTCTCATAAATTTGAACCAGATCTTGAATATTCTCAAGCTACGGGCATGCAGGAGCAAATGGAAAGTGAACCATTTTCAATGTTTTTTGCCAAATTAATGAAGACTTTGGCTTCTAAAAGCTTAAGAGATCTAAAGGGGCTCATAAGCCCATTCGAACGCTCCGTCACTACGTAAGTTATTTTGTGCAGAAAATAGAGTTACTTACTAACAAGTCAAATTAAATAATTTAAAAAAATGTGACCGCCGTAGTAGGTAGTCTTCTCCAGAAAATACTTTCCGATATTATAAAGGTTTAATTTATAATTTCGCATGCCAAATTTGATTGCAACTATAAAGTTACCTAACTATATACCTATAATAACGCTTATACCTATTTTTGCAATGACTATTAAAATTCCGCACAAAACTATTTTAAAACGACTAGCTAGATTGCTCTGAAACTTTGTACTCAAAATAGATGATATCTATGCCTGTAATTAGTTTGTTTCATACAAAACTTGTTTTTTCTCTATTTCGTTTGTTTCATAAGCTGGAGCTTATAAACTAATTACATGCATAGGTATACCTCATGTCATTGCATGTGCAAAGTTTCAAGTTTTAAAATGAGAACGAAACTCGACCGTTTGTATGGGAAAGTGAGATTCGGCCGAGCTTGCTGAGGACTTAAAATCTACTCACGATTTTAAATAAGAATCTTGAGTCTATATTCTATCTATCTCTAGTCTATATTATATGTGTGATATTCCGATTCTGAAGTTAAGATCGTATGAAATGGAACAATTACTAAGAAAATAGCATGTAGGTAATGTATTTCAGACTATTGGACAGTGGGAAGTTGATGAAGTTGGGAATGACGACCGGCTCTTTAATTGCTCAGATGACAACGTTGCTCATCGCTCCGATGAAGGAGATTCAAAGTAAGCATGACAATAAAATAACTTACTTATATATAGACGTATGTATTAATATTTTTTGTTTTTATGATATGTAGTTATTTTTGTTTTGCCTTTGCGCCTAATGCATCGTATTGTATTTAGTTGTTTCTAGGGTTAGCTATTTCTTTAAAGTTTTGCCTTCATGTACATATAATAGGTTTTACATGTAAAGGGTCGGCAACGCGCGTGTAATATATCGTGTTGCAGGCGTCCATAGGCTACGGTAACTGTTTACCATCAGGCGGGCCGTATGCTTGATTGCCACCGACGTGGTATAAAAAAAAAAATATCTTTGACTACTATTTCGTATGTATCTCTCTCAGTTACTTAAAGGTTAGCTGGAAGAGATCCCTTAAGGGGATAAGTTCGCCTTTGTACACATTTACTGCATGTATTCTCTCTGTGTTAATGTTTATTATCGGATTAACAATTATTATTATTCAATTAAAAGTAAAACTAAAAGCAACTAAGAATAACAACTTATAAAAAAATAAAATAAAAAACAAAACTACTCTTAATTAAAAAACATCTAAATAAGGCCCCCGCGGCATTGTGCCAAAGATGCTGGCAGCATTCCCTCGCTGAATGGCAATACTTATGCGCTGCGAGAGAAAGCCGCCAGCTCTCTGGTCACCGGTTGCGTCGACGAGCTTTTTGCTGTTCTTTAAAAAGAACTTTTGCGCTTGGACCCCACGGCCCCAGTGTCTCGACACCAAATGCCACAAAGTGGTATGTACTTGTTTTGTGCAATAAAGTGTTTACTACTAATACTACTACTACTTACTCCGCTGATCCTATATCCCTAGAAAGTTCCAGTGACAAGAGACATAGCCCGCCAGGCTTGTACTTGTACGACCGGCGCTTTCATTGCTCAGGTGGCAACATCGTAAACAACTGGACAATAACTTAGAATAGTAACTTTCTGGTTTTACCACAGAATAACTAATAGGTTTTATATTTTTACATTTATATATATATATATATAATACCGATCCGTATACCTCGTATCGTATAGAAACTAAAAAAAAAGTCATCTTCATCTATGTACAATTAGCTTTCGTCGGCTTTCCCTATTAGGTCATATTAATATTGACCTAATGGTCAAAAATGACTATGGTAGGAGAACAGATAAATTTTTGGTCCTAGAAATATATAATGAAATAGAATGGTTAAGAGGAGAACATAAATATTAATTAAGCTTATTGGAAGTAAAGAACTAATTAAAAATAAAAGACCGGCCAAGTGCGAGTCAGACTCGCGTTCCAACTGTTCCAAGGGTTCCGTATACATTCCACAATTTAAACAATGTATTTTTTATGTGAAATGTCTTTAAAAAACCCGTAGGGGTCGGATCAAAAACTAAGTAATTAAGCCCGACTCACGCTTGACTGCACATTTCTAATAGGTTTTCCGGTGATATAGGTATAGGTAAAGATTTATTTTGTGTATTTTTTTCAAAAATTTTGACTCAGTAGTTTCGGAGATAAAGGGAGGAATGGTCATTTTTTTGCCTCTTTTCTTGAATAACTTCTAAACTATTTATTTTAAAATTATAAAAAAAAAATATTTGAGATTCTCACAATGAGTTCTTTCATTTGATATGTAACACGATATAGTTTGACAAACTTTATTTTTTAATTTTCTCATTTACCCCCCAAAAGTGGCCCCCGTGTTTAAAATTAATATGTTTACGTTAC
Organism: Cydia strobilella; assembly: GCF_947568885.1. NCBI lineage: Eukaryota > Metazoa > Arthropoda > Insecta > Lepidoptera > Tortricidae > Cydia > Cydia strobilella. Next base: position 5,363,904 of record NC_086066.1, on the reverse strand, counting down.
ATGTCCATCTTTGGGTCACAAACTTACATATGTGTACCAAATTTAAACTTAATTGGTCCAGTAGTTTCGGAGAAAATAGGCTGTGACAGACGGACAGACAGACAGACAGATAGACGCACGAGTGATCCTATAAGGGTTCCGTTTTTTCCTTTTGAGGTACGGAACCCTAAAAACACTTATAGATAACTTACCTTGACCTTAGTAACCGTGTATTATTATTAATATTATATTTGTTATTTTAGCATAGTGTATCCTTTAGGTAGAAACATTTATTTGTAAAAGGATACTTTATTATATAGGTATATTATTTCTAAGACTAACTTTTATGTCAAACTTAGGGTAAGCATAGTAAGATAGCAACGTAGGTGCATAAAATTGTAAAAAGAGCGCTTTCTCGCCAACAAACTGCATAAGCAGTTTGGCGAGTAACTTTAAAATTGGTCATGTATAAATGCCTTTGAAAAAAAAATGAAAAAAAAAATACTCGAACACTACAAAGTGGGCCAGTTCGTTGGTACACAAATAGTGTGTAGCACATTTTCGTTGGTGCGTATGTTCGCTCGGCCTTATATGAAAGGGCCTACATTTGAAATCTTTGTACTTATTAGGTACATTAGTATTATGTAAGATTACTGGCTTTTGCAGGGCAAATCTTCATAATGCAGGTCTCGCTGGAGAACCGACATCGCATGCTGGACGATGGTTTCAACGCCATGTTGGATGAGCTGGATAACGTGTATGATGTTAGTGAGGAGGAAGCTATGCAGAAGGTTCTGCGTGAGGCCATGATGTACCCTAATACTAGCAAGACAGGGGAGCAAATCGTACAAGGTATATATTAATTTGTTGTGCCAACTCCCGTATTAATCGGAGGCTCTGCGCTCGAAGTTGTTGACGATTATGTATACCTAGGACAAACAGTCCAGTTAGGTAGGTCCAACTTCCAGAAAGAGGTCACTCGTCGAATCCGACTCGGTTGGGCAGCGTTCGGGAAGCTCCACAGTATCTTTTCATCCAAATTGCCGCAGTGTCTTAAGTCAAAAGTCTTTGACCAGTGTGTGTTGCCAGTGATGACATACGGATCTGAGGCGTGGGCGCTAACGATGGGCCTCATAAGAAGGCTCAAGGTCACGCAAAGGGCAATGGAGAGAGCTATGCTCGGGGTTTCTCTGCGTGATAGAGTCAGAAATGATGATATCCGCAGTAGAACTAGGGTCACCGACATAGCTCGCAGAATTGCAAACCTTAAGTGGCAGTGGGCGGGGCACATTGCTCGCAGAACTGATGGCCGGTGGGGCCGGAAGGTTCTGGAGTGGCGTCCGCGTACCGGAAGACGAACTGCCGGTAGGCCTCCAACGAGATGGAGCGACGACCTGGTGAAGGTCGCGGGAATTCGGTGGTTGCGAGCGGCACAGGATCGGTCGGAGTGGCGAGCCTTGGGGGAGGCCTATGTCCAGCAGTGGACGTCTATCGGCTGACATGATGATGATGATGATGATATATTTATTTGACAAGCGATCTGGCCTAGCCGGTAGTGGCAGTGGCCCTGCCTATAAAACCGTATTGGTCCTGTGTTCGAATCCCGGTAAGGGCATTTAAAGTTATAATTGTGTGATGAGCATTGAGCACAGATATTTGTTTATTTTATGGGTGTTTTCTATCTACCTAAGTATTCATATGTATATCATATTTATATAAGTATATACCGTTGTCGGTCTTTAGCCACGGTAGCCACGGCTTATATATATGGATCTTGGGGTCCCCTTGGCAACGTATCCCAAGAATTGGTGTAGACATTAGTTTTTACGAAAGCGAACGCTTATTGACTTTTCAACCCAGCGCGGAAACTAGGCCTTATTGGGATTAGTCTGATTTTCTCCCAAAATTTTTCTTTACCTAAAAGCGACTAGTAATTTGGTAAATATCAAATATATATACTGTACTTTCCAAAAAATCTTAATAATAATTTTCGTAATCTAGCGGAAAATGACTTTTTTGGACTCATAATTTATTTAACTTTTCTTTTAAACGTTTCAGAATTGATAGAAGATGTATTCTTGCATCCAATGAACAGAATAGCAGGAACGGCGCATGGAAACGTAGTTTTTGAAAACATTGCTAAAGTTGCTAATAAATTTAACACACCACAGAACCTAGAACCTATGGCTAGGCGACATGAAAACCAATACCAAATTACTAAATATAATAAATTTCGAAACTCACACTCAAATTCTAAGAAATATCAAGTTAGAAGACAAAATAAAAACATCGAGAAAGAAGATAGTAATATAGAATCTCATGTGGATGACGAAGAAGACGAAGATGAAAGCTCTAGTAACGATAACACGGGAGTAGAAATTAAAATACACATAAACAATAGAAAACATTCTAAACGCAATAAGAGAAGAATATTAAATAAACATACTAAAAATAACGTTTATACAAGAAGAACCGATGAGTATGACAGTGAGTTGTTTGCAACAGAAAATACTCAAATAGAAAACTATGGCTTCACAAATGGAGATTTGAGGAAATACGCAAAATACCCAACCAAAGAACATATTTTCGGTAGAAAATCAAATTCGGAAGAAGCAGGAAAACCTAAAACAAACAACGATGATAGACAGATTGTTAAAAGTAAAGTTGATAGTAAAGTAACTAACAAAAGTAAAGTAACGCTACAATTTGATTGTGAACCTTTACCAGTTATTGTTTCAAACAAAAATAATTCAAATAGACACAACAATACTAGCTTAACGAATTCGGAAATGATAATGTATTGTAGTAATGCAAAAGACGATAATTAGTAATGTACTTGTAGCCTAACAGGATGTTTCATTCGAAAGGATAGTGAAAGAAATTAGAAAATCTGAAAATGAGATACTCAAGAATATATCTAATCTTCCCTAGATAAAGGGTCTTGACAGACAGACGGACGGACGGAAAGTTTTATGACCAATCGGTTCAAATTATATTTCGTCAATTATACTACCAAACTATTTGTAATACATTGTCAACTGCAATTCTTTTATTCAATGTATAAAAATATTACACTAAATGTCCATTAATTTAGTTAGAGTTAGACCAATGCAGCGATTTTGATAGCATAGATAGTACAGTGTACAAGTGTTATTGAGACGTCATAATTTCATAGAAGTTTTTTCATTTCGCTGCAGAGTTATCTTGGTCTAACTGGTGTTTTCATAATATTTACAACATGAAGTTTAGTCACCTAATACCAGGTGTGTATTTACTCCAGGATGAAGCATTCAAATATTTGTGTCACCATGAGCAATAGAGGTGACTTTTTCCAAAGTCAAATGATTAATTAATTGAGTTGTTGACGTTTTCTATTCTATTTTTGGTATCTAATATCATATTACTGTTCTAAAAGCATGAACTTGTTATATTTAGAAATAAATCGGTTATTTATTATTGTAGTTTTAAGGATTCCGTTCCAGTAAGGTGACAACTGACAAATGGAATCAATTCAATACTAGTTTTTAGTCACTCGCGCGACATATTTCGGAGCGCCTAGGGGCCAATTTCTCGAACGATAATAGTCTAATATTATTAGTGTATTGTCATGGCAACCCATACGGTTTGACAGTTCTTGGACTAATAATATTAGTCTAATACCGCTTGAAAAATGGGCCCTAGGTCTCCTTTCTCAAACACGTGAGTTATAACCGTAAAATTAGTTTAATGTTAGTAGGTATATCTCACGAGAGATTAAATTCGATTACTATTTAAATTATTTATTTTTATTAAGTTGTCACCCGCTCAGACTTCAAAAATTGCGAGTATGGAGTGGTGGATATCTATCCGCGCCTGATACGATTTTATTACATTTATTTATTTTATAGGCTTTCAATAATATATTTAGTGCATATCATTATTAAATATAAAATGAGGAACAAGATGATAATAAAAATATATATAAAATATTAAGTAATAATTCACTTTGCTACTCGTATCTTTTCCTATTGAATTAAATTAATTAAGTCGCGTATCAAGTTCCATATATTTTTAAAATACATTTTCTAATAACATAGAGTAGAAACAATCTCATGTTTTTTACGCTGTTAAGTAAATAAAAAACTTCCAAAAATAATGGCAAAAAATGTAAAGTAATGTAAACAGAAGACGCTCTGCACAGTGACCCCGTAGTAGGCCATAAGCCTAGGAAATCCATAGTAACTTGGAAAACGATTATCTATGGAAAATTATCAACTAATAGCTATTACTACCTAAAACTATATATACTTTCTAAATTATTTAAGTAGATCATTAATTTTCGGACCCTCGACACACACAAGGGAGCACATCGACCGCTAATTACCGTTTCTTTACGGCGCATATTTCGAAATTCTTTAATTGTTATCAATAGCACTGTTATGGAAGTTGTAAACAAAGATATGTATTATTATCAACTGGTATTAATAGCTTGGTATTATTAAATAATATCAAATAGCTTGGGGTCTACGTGATCTCTTAATGTTACCAAGTTATTTACTACTACAAGTATTCACGGTAGCTTTTAAAAGTACGGGGCCACATGGGGCCAAAAACTTTATATACGTCATATAGCGCATTAAGCGTAGTTATGGGATCATTGTATTTTGTTTGCTCTGTTGTGCTCTACCGAAGGCCCTCTACGAATTTCGTAGCACCCGCTACGAAATTTAATTGTGCAGTTACCAATCTTGAATTATACTTTCTAACGATTTTTGTTTCTTTTCTGGTACTTTTTTTCACTGCACGTTTTCGAGGATGCACATAATTTGAATTGTGGTGCGCTAACGATGAGGCTATGCGCTTGGCGAGGAACAGAACCCTATGGAGGAACCTGGTCTTCAGCAGAAGGACATGATGTCACGATCCTCAGTATTGAGGGACCGACTGAAGAAGAAGAACGATGATTCATATATTGACAGGGCACGCAATGTTCTCCAAATACTTGTACACCAGCTACCAGAAGAGGCTGAAAACGTTAATGTTAGCAATGTACATAGTGGCCTTAATAGTTCAAGTAGAAGTTTATCAACATTTTGGAAGAAAGAGAATGGAACGAGGCTTACAGTTATTGCTTGAGTGGTTAAATAGCGCAGATGCCGTAGACTTATTTACATATAGGTACGATCTCGTCAACAGCAAGTGTTTAAGTGTTAGATAATAAAATGTGACAATAATTTAAAATTAGGGCGACCGAAGAAAGGTTGGTTGGTTCGTGAGGTAACCGAACCATACGCAGAAGATTAGCTGAACTTTCACAAATGGATAAATCTGCCGTAAACTCTTTAGTTGATATTTCAACCGACAGTATTCGGAGCGAGGTGAACGAGGACAAGATATTATCTTTATTAATTGAGACAAAACTAACTAAGCATCAATATCAATTGATACAAAAGTTTACTAAAAGTAAAAATAATCCAGTATTACTATCAAATGCTAAAATATTGCAAGCACAATAACGATGCCACTTCGAAGAAGCAAACAAACAAAAAATGAACGGAAGTGGAATTACAAAATACGGCACGCAGGTTTTTTGAACATTGCTGTTTCAGCTGAAATAACTGGCATTAAAAAAGAACTTATTCATAGATGTGGTACCATTTTAAAGTGTATTAATTCTGGGTATATAATAAATTATGGGCTAGAAACAGCCTGGCATGATGCCACTACGTTATGGTTGCAACTTATTGTCACTTGTAAATTTTAAAATAAGATTTGTGTGATAGGGCCCTTACCTATTACAGAAAAATATTTACATCTCAAACTAGCACCATAAAAATACGGAAAATCCCTGCAAAATCGCAATCTTGTTTACTACCGCGTATATAAAGCCTAACGCTCGTCCAATCTTCACACAACTGATCTAAACTTCACGTTGAAACTTCAAATCCAAGATGGCTGCCCTCAAGACTCTACTTATCCTCGTCGTGTTGGCGATTGTCATGGCAACCGCCGTGGCAGTCCGTGTCGGGCCTTGTGACCAGGTCTGCAACCGTATACAAGCTGAACGGAATGAATGCTGCCGTGCCCATGGCTACAGCCGTGCCAGTTGCTCTGGAGGCAAGATGAACTGCTACTAGACCTTGGTCTGGACACATACTACTCACGGTACATTTTCTCGCTTCCATTCTGCAAGATTTGAAGAGCTCTGACGACTACACCTTGGACCGCGTTTTGTATATCGAGGAGCGTTCTATAAGATTCGAAAAGCTTTCTACACATCCATTTCAACCTGAATTCTTCAAGATACAAAGAGCTTTCTACATTACACATCGATTTTGATTTGGTCTTCGTGTGTTCCATCGCATTGAAGAATTAATTGACAGATCAACATCATTTGCAAATTTCGAAGCCGTTTAACCTACAAGTGTGTACTATCAAACGTGAATTTCAAAAATTCTAACACCGTTTCTGCAATATTTTTGAAATTTGCTGTTTTTACTAATTTTCCAGACTTTTTATGTGCGCGATTATTGTTTTCTGGGCTTTCTGGTTGGTTAACTATAAGTGTGTGTCCGTTAAAACCCTATAATGATTTAGTACCTATGAGGAAATCCTATGTGATTCTGTTATTGACTTAGCATACGATTCGGAATAATGATTACTGCATTTTTGATTTGTTTTGTTTTGCAAAAAAATGTACGTGTAAATATGCAAAATAAAAATTATCTAGTAAATGTTTTGTGTTACTTTTTATGGTTCCGTACCCAAAGTGTAAAAACGGGACCCTATTACTAAGACTCCGCTGTCCGTCTGTCCGTCTGTCTGTCACCAGGCTGTATCTCATGAACCGTGAGTGCTAGACAGTTGAAATTTTCACAGATGATGTATTTCTGTTGCCGCTATAACAACAAATACTGAAAACAGAATAAAATAAATATTTTAGTGGGGCTCCCATACAACTAACGTGATTTTTTTGCATAATGCTACGGAACCCTTCATGCGCGAGTCCGACTCGCACTTGGACGGTTTATTTATGTCATATAAATACAGCGTGACCAGATCCTGCGCGCCGCCAGAGTACGCCGCGGGCTCACCACTGATATGCTGGAAGTTCCGGGAAGCTCTCGTCGCGTGTACATAAACGAACACCTCACAAAGGCTAACAGGGTTCTTTTCAGTAAAGCCCGAGCCGCAGGAGCTCAACTAAACTTTAAATTCACTTGGACCTCAAACGGTACCATTTATATGCGTCGCTCCGAAATTAGCTCAATAGTACGAATTTCATCGGAAGCAGTGTTGGAAAAACTATACAAGGGACCTGCATCTAATAGTCAACACGCGCCGTTTCAAGGGCTGCCTAATTGATTGCGGTTTGATAATATGTTTAACCCTAATGTACGCCACTTTTTTACATATTATTAATTATAATTTAGATTTTTATATAAATACTAGGTTTCTTTCTTATGGATCTCAAAAATATCTGTCTCGTGCAATACTTTATCATAGTAGTCTGTTTCTGTGGAAACTTTTTGTTACACTAAGCCTTTACTTTTTAACTAGTTGTATGTTTGTTGCTATTTTTTACTCGATGTCATACATAACACACGCATTTTTTATACTTATCACGCTAAATGTTTTAAACCTAGTCCTATACGAACCTAGTTCTATTTATAAATGACCAAAAAAATAAATTTAAAATTAGGACTTCTCAATGCAGGCTCTCTAGGGACTAATCATAACGAATTTATAGTTGCAGTTCAAGAGCGTAATATAGACATAATGGCTATAAATGAATCCTGGCTTCGGGAAGGGGAAGAGGGGCGGGCACCTGTCTTGCCGAACTATAGCCTGCGCCACGTCCCACGGCCTCGCTCGGTGCGCGAACGCGGTGGCGGCGTCGGCTTTTACATCAGGAAAGGCATTACTGCGCGGCGCTGTGCTCATCCCTCTGACTCCGTAGTTGAACAAATGTGGCTTAAGTTATCTATTAAAGGTGTAGTTTTACTTCTAGGAACAGCTTACCGGCCACCATGGTTAGACATTGATACTTTTATAGATTCACTAACTGAAACTATTTCCTCATTCTCTAGTTATGACTATATTACGTTAATGGGAGATTTTAATGTTAATTTGTTAAATAAAGACCGAAATTGTACTAAACTCACTCAATTTTTAAACTATTTAAATTTTACACAATATGTTAATGAGCCAACTCACTTTACAAGTCATAGCAGTACATTGATAGATTTGATTTGTAGCAACATTGCCGTTTTAAACACTCAAGTAGACTATATACCTACTCTTAGTCACCATGCATTCCTAACTTGTGAACTAAATATAAAGAAAATTAAACCTTTGCCTCAGCAAGTTATTCTAAGACCACTAAAAGATATTGATTTAATAATATTTAACAAATCTCTTGAATATATTCAATGGGACAATATCATTTCACTATCAACCGTAAATGATATGGTCAATTCTTTTAATAGCATAGTTTTATCTCTGTTCGACTTATATGCACCTCAAAAACTGGTTATTATCAGAGAAAGAAGCTATCCTTGGATAACATATACGATTAGGGAAATGATGCGCCTGCGTGATCAGGCTCATAATAGGTTTAGGGCATCTGGATTAGATGAACATAAAAAATACTACACTGATTTAAAAAGCTGCGTCAACAAAGCTCTATTTAATGAAACACGGGCTTATTTCAACCAAAATATTAACCATAATGCTAGTAACTCTCGGTCTCTATGGAACAATCTTAAACGTACCGTGAAAATAACTCATAACTCTCAGAACCATGAAATTCCTACTCATTTACGTGACCCAGATCTTATTAATTCACATTTCCTCCAAGTTCCAGGCAGTCCTGTAGCTCCACAACCATATCAGGCTTACTTTGAATCCAACCACTATCATACTTCATCATTTAGGTTAGAGCCAGTAGATGAGATCTCTGTGCTTAAAATAATCAGATCACTTAAATCCTCTGCTCTGGGTGATGACGGTATTAACTTAGATATGCTACTTCTAACTCTTCCTCGTTCACTTAGTACAATAACTGTAATAATAAATAAATCCATAACATCATCAGTCTTCCCCGATGCCTGGAAAGTGGCTTTGGTAACGCCTCTTCCTAAAAAAAATAATATCACTAGTTTTAAAGATTTGCGACCAATAAGCATTCTTCCTTGTATATCTAAAATATTGGAACGCATTGTATACACACAGTTATATGCTTTTCTTGAAAGAAATCAAATTCTTCCTATTCAACAATCTGGGTTTCGTAAATCGCGTAGTACGGCAACTGCACTTCTTGATGTAGTAGACAATATACTATCTGCACAGGATATGGGCAGGGGAACTATAATGACACTTCTTGATTTCTCACGTGCCTTTGATGCTATTAATACAAAATTATTGTTATCCAAAATGAAATACTATGGCGTTGAACCAGACTCAATTAAATGGTTTTCGAGTTATCTTAATCGTCGAACGCAAGTTATCAAACTTACAGATAATAACGGTATGTTTTTGAAATCCAAACCATCTATTTTATCTAGAGGAGTGCCACAGGGGTCGATCTTAGGCCCGCTTTTATTTATCCTATATACAGCTGATGTCCGTGATGTAATAAAACATAGTAACTTCCACATATACGCAGACGATATCCAAATCTACATCCCATGTGATCCTGCTAATGTGGCTGTAGCAGTTGCCAAAATAAATGAAGACTTAGATAACATAACAACTTGGTCATCATCGAACTCTTTAGTACTTAATCCTAATAAATCAAAAGTTATGATTTTTGGCTCCAAGCATCAAATAATACAAATAGATAACCATAAACCTATCATTTCCATTTCAGGCGAAGAAATAGATCGTGTTTCTGAATCGCGTAATCTAGGTGTTATAATGGATGTATGTCTTCGTTTTGAAAGTCACATAGCAGATATTGCCCGAAACTCATTTTATAGACTTAAGGTCCTCTATAGAATCCGTGATTTTCTTAGCGTAGACCTTCGAGTCAACCTTTGTGATACGCTAATACTCTCAAAGTTTGATTACGCGGACGTGGTTTATGGACCACGGTTGTTAGCTAGAACTGAACGCATTATACAAAGAGTCCAGAATGCATGTGCACGTTACTGTTTTAGAATCCCTCCACGAACGCACGTGACACCTTACTTAAATTCATCAGGCATTCTTAAAATGACTTACAGAAGAGAACTTCATCTATCTTCCTTGTTGTTTGGAGTATTAAAGTTTTCAAAACCCGAGTACCTCTTCCAAAAGTTCACCTGGCGTTCAAACACTTCTATGAAATATGGTCTTAGATCGGTCAACAACAAATTAGTAACTTTGCATTAGTGCACATCCGCATTTCGAGGTAGTTTTAAATACACAGCAACTAAGTGCTGGAATAATATACCTCCGCCATTAAAGATATTAAATTCTCTTAAAAGTTTTAAAACACAGCTTAAGCGACACCTTCTTCAGATTCAAAATGAACTACCTCTTGGCGGTAGAGCAATAGCCCAGCCATATAATACATACAATAATGACATTAAATATAATATTATTTACAAATACGCACATTCACACTTTACACTTCAGTATCAGTCTTACCTACGTATAAATATATATCTTAACCAACAAAAACACAAAAAATCCTTTATAATTTTATAAGTACTTATAATAATACTACACACTCAACAACACAATGCACACTTTCATTTCATACACCTTCCATATACCTATTCTTTATCTTTCTTTTTCTCATTTAATGTTCTTAATACTTAAGGTTTCTTTTTTTTTTCTTTTATCACTTAAAACTTTTTTTGTCTTTATTCCTTTTATTATGTAATAGGTACTTAGTGTTTCTTTTTGTTTATAGGATCCGACTGAAAACCAGCGTTGCAGTAAATTTACTGCAACATTATGCTGAGTCGAGAGTCGAGACTCCTTTTTAACATCACGCTGTCTTTAATGCCAATGTCAATTAATTTAGTTAAGAAGTAATGTATCTAGTTAGGTACATTAGTAAACTATTAACCTACATATTTTATGTTTTATGTTTTGTGATGTTAAATAAATTTTCTCTCTCTCTCTCTCTCTCTCTCTCTCTCTCTCTCTCTCTCTCATATACGGTTATTACACTTTGACATATCTTACCCGATCAAACTTATTGATTGTGTAGAATAATATGGAAAATCTAGGACAAATCGTGCTTCTAATTTGACAGCAAATGTACCTAATCTCGTCGTTAAAACTGGACGTTTATTCCAAAAGCGCCCTACAGCGCCATCTACCTCAGCTGTCAAACTCGGGGGCCCGATGTTCCTCAGCCTTTAATCGCTATACTACATTTAATAATTACTTTTAATCAGATTTTAATCAGATTCATTAATTTTAATCAGATTAAAGCTATTTTTTTTCGAGAGAGAATTAAGAAGAGAGTGCTCACTCCATACATCGGTTTTGTTACCAAAAATACTATTATCAAGTAATGTGGATGTGCGTTCATATTATCGAAGAAAACCGGCCCGATCAAGGACTAGATATTTCATTGCGGGATTCCCTGTGTTAAGGAAAAGCATTACTTATTGGTTTCCAAACTCATTTGGCGAGATATGAGTGATGATATTTATCAGGGAAAGTTGCGATGATTTATTCACGATTTATTTAGTGTTCTAATTTTTTTTCAATATTTTTTTCATCACACATTTTTTAGGCTCTCTTTATTCTTCAAAAACGGATGAGAAAGTTGCATTTTATCAAAGATAGATATAACTCCGTAATAGATGGATACAGTCTAAGGAAAAAACGTGCCTCGAAAATCAAGAAAATTTGATTCTCGTTCAGAGGGCGCTACTAGCTTTGGCCTACTGTCGTATAGATGGCGTTGACGGTTTCGTTTGTTATTTAACAATTTTAACGCATATCAGTGAAAGAACATGGGTCAAAATCATAAAAATTATTAATGCAAATAAAAAAAACGTTTATCCATATTTAAATAAATTTTATCGTATTTTTATAAATATTTATTTTTAGTTTTAAAGTGTGTCGACAGATGGTAGTGAATTTACTGGGGTTACAAAATTTACTATGACAGTACCGCTCTAGATTTTATCCACAACTAGCGACCCGCCGCGGCTTCACACGGGGTAGCATGGACCTCTGAACATTCTTCACGAATCACTCTATAGGTGAAGCCCGCATGAAAATCCTTGCAGTACCTAATAGTTTTTGAGTTTATCGCGGACATACATGCAGACAGACGGGGCGGGAGGGGGACTTTGTTTTATAAGGTGTATTGATAGAGGCAAATTTTGAGTTATTTCCTCATAATGGCTGGCTTCACTTTTAAGTGATGATTTTGAATGATAAGTATTTAATAACGTTATTAGGATTTAATTTTGTAATGTTTTACAGGTAGTATTATATTTTGTAACCCCAGTAAATTCACTGCCATCTATCGACACATTTAAAACTAAAAATGAAGATTTTTAAAAATACGATAAAATGTATTTAAATATGGATAAATGATTTTTTTTATTTGCATTCATTATTTTTATGATTTTGACCCATGTTCTTTCACTGATATGCGTTAAAATTGTTAAATGACAAACAAAACCGTCAACGCCATCTATACGAAAGTAGGCCAAATCTAGTAGCGCCCTCTGATCGAGAATTAAATTTTCTTGATTTTCGAGGCACGTTTTTTCCTTAGACTGTATCCATCTATTACGGAGTTATATCTATCTTTGATATTATCAATTATCCTCGTGTTGGTGTGGTAAACAATTTTGTGTTTCATTTGGTGACCCTCACAAAACTCAAAAATACATACTACTTTTCGAAGTTTTGACTAAACTTTATGTGAAACAAAGGGACCCCGTAATACCTACATATAATACCTACCTACCTACATATACCCTGTGAACCTGTCTTGATATAAAGTTATGCAAATGTTATCGAGTCAGGCCGGCTTAATTAGTGGATGTGAGCGATACAAGGAAAATTGCTTGTTTAGAAACACTTAAGATAAGGGCATGGGGCCCCAACAAGTAATTGTGTTTTTTTTTTTTTTTTAATAAAAATAATAATTAATGTTGTGTATCGGTATCAATACCAATAAAATGTGATCCGAGGGCGTAGCCAACAATCGTTGACAGAAACAGCGCCAAACCAAAGAGGATATAATAAGATAGAGCGGTACTGTCATAGTTTGGTCATAGTAAATTTTGTACCCACAGTAAATTCACTGCCATCTATCGACACACTTTAAAACTAAAAATGAAGATTTATAAAAATACGATAAAATGTATTTAAATATGGATAAATGATTTTTTTATTTGCATTTATTACTTTTATTATTTTCACCCATGTTTTTTCACTGATATGCGTTAAAATTGGTAAATAAACGAAACCGTCAACGCCCTCTATATGAGAGTAGGCCAAAGGTAGTAGCGACATCTGATCGAGAATCAAATTTTCGTGATTTTCGAGGCACGTTTTTTTCTTAGACTGTATCCATCTATTACGGAGTTATATCTATCTTTGATAATCTATCTTTGGCCAAACCAAAGAGAATTAAGAAGACATAGAGTGCTCACTCCATACATCGGTTTTGTTACCAAACCAAAGACTATTATTTTCGTAGCGTTCATCTGGCGTCAAGTAGCGGAACTATCAGTACTGCTACTTGACACTAGATGTCACATGTGTCGCGACTGACGAAAAGTGTATTGCTCAACAATTTATAAATAATATTATAAGCAGAAGGCGTTGAAAATAGAGTTCCGGTTAATCCGGTTATAATATTAGCTGAAAATCGTCGAGCATTATACTTAGTTTGCCGCGTCATCTATTGTCCAGTAGCAGTACTGAATAGTTCAGCTACTTTATGCTAGATGTAGACTACGAAAATAATAGTCTTTTTGGTAACAAAACCGATGTATGGAGTGAGCACTCTATGTCTTCTTAATTCTCTTTGGCCAAACTTAAATAATGTATGGAAAAAGTCACGTGACTATTTGTAGCATCTGTCATCACAAGATGACAATCTTGCATCGACAAACGCCGATCGAAACGTAAAAAAAATGTATCAAGAAATCGATAAATTCATCTACGCAAGTTTGGCGAACCAAGTATAAGTTTAATATGTGTTATACTTTTTTGAAAATAAATATAAAAAAAAACATATTAAATAGAAAATAGAAGTAAATAAGGAAAAATTAAAATGCAGGCGTAACGTTAGCAAATACCACACATAATTATCCTGTACCTATCTCTAAGGAAAACAGCCGTCAACAGTTAAGAACATTGAGTTCCGAGTTTCCATTGAGAGGTAATAATCCCTAATCTGAACGGGAACTTTCTAAGTGGAAACTTGCAAAGTTTCCATAAATGCTGAAAATTACAGACCGGAAAAATTTGCTCTACGCTACGCGGGCATTTTTTTCTGTAGTGATGCACTGGACCGTTTTTCCAAAATAGGTAAATTTAATGTTTTTCCTACTCAGAATCACGAGTTCCTTCGTTCCTATACTAGGAGGAAAAAAGCGTCCCAAGTTTAATTTTTCCATTCCGTTACTATTTTTCAAACACTTTGCACGGCCGAGTACGGCGGTAACGAAATGGAAAGTACGTAATATGTATGAAAATTTTGGGACATTGTTTCTTTCCTAGGAGCATGGAATCAGCTCATGATTCTGGGCACAAATAACATTAAATTTACATATACCCTAAAAAAAAGTCCAGTGCATCACTACAGAAAAAAATGCCCACGTGCGCGTTAACAGCATATGAGCTGATACTATAGGTATAAGCTCGCTCCAGACTACGCGGCGCGAAGCCGCGAACGCAAGTGTCGAGTCGATTTCGCTGATTAGCAAACTGGACTCCATACTCACGTTCGCGGCTTCGCGCCGCGATTCGCGCATGAGTGTGGAGGGACCTTTAGAATCCTCCTATATAGTCTGGCAAACACAACTTGCCAGTCAGTAAGAACCAGGAAAACTATACTCATCCCTTTCTTTTGTGTGCTAGTACTAGCGTAAGACAAAGACAGTGTTAACTATTAATTTTCTCTGTCTATGTCTAAAATGAGACTGTTCAGGGCCAAACTACAGCCGGTCAAATAACTTTGTCAGTAGAAAAAGCTACGAAACTCAAATTTTCTATGGGACGCTAACCCATCGCACCTACATTTTTTTAATTTTACCGCTATTTTCTACTGACAGAAATGACTTGACAGACTATATATATAAAACCTTTTCGTTTATAATATCTTCCCTCTTCGAACACACCCTAATCTATTTCTAAACGAAGGGAAAATGTCAATGTCATTAACAGGTGTACAAGGTTCATTCGGTGCCCTTTTCTCTCTGTCAACAAGTACTTATTAGAATCGTAATAAATTCTTATATTTTAAAACCCTAGATCACTAATTAATAATATGATTTGCACTGCTGATTAATAGTATGTAGTGTATATCTAATCAGTGTCTTTTTATCAGTACTCAAAGCAAGTTTCAGTGATTAAAGGTGAGAATAAAGTGCATAACCTAAAAAAAATTATTTATTGTTTGGTGATATGTTTCGATACTACGGTGCACCTTCTGTTGAAAGGTCTATTTAAAATAAGCGTCTTTACTACCGGTTAATACGAAACCATACTGTAACTCAATAAAATAAATTTCAGCTCAACAATGGTACACTATGACACAATAGTAATCGGGCTGGGAGCAGCGGGTGTGACTGCCGCCACTACCCTGATCCGGGCGGGGAGACGGGTGCTGGCGCTAGAGGCGCAGTCCCGTATTGGTGGACGGGTCCATACTGTGCCTTTTGGGAATGGACTTATAGAACTGGGCGCTGAATGGTGAGATATAAATTTGATACAATAAGGCTTTGTATTGTATTGTTTAATACACGAGCAGCTGAAAGCTGATGCGTGTATATCACTGCACTTGTTTTTTTTTAACTATTAATGTTCATTTTGTTAGTTGTTTTAAGTGTTTGTCAAGCCTGTTTTTAAAAGTGTTCACTGTGTGTTCTTTGTGTGTCTTTTATATTGATGTGTGTTGTGTATATTATTATTATTAATATACACAACGAACTGCAGGAGCATAAGCAAAGTGTTAAAGACATAAATACATTTGGCGGACAGTGGACATGGAAATTGTTTGTATGTACCCATATCACCAGTGAAACGCCACACTGCGGGTTTACGAGTAGAAATGTTTTTCAAAAACTCTTAAAGAATCTTATTTAAAATAAAACTCAATAGAATTACTTTATCGAACAAGATCGCGGCATTTCAGTCATGTCCATTCATGTCCATATTAAGATTTTTGTTCGGAATCCCGTGTTGTGGCACCGTCCATGCCGATCACATCTGTTATAAATACATATTTTGGCGTAACAAGCACCCGAAATAAATACACATATATATTTTAAGTTATCTCAATAGACTGTCAATCTACTGCCACGGAATGAGGTACCTAACTCCTTTGGGGCGGTGTGGAGCGCATCCTGTCTCTATGATAATATTGATAATAGGCTAGATGACAAATTTTCATTAATGGTATCAATCGATGAGGTTTATTTTTAGGATCAAATGTCCCATTGCATTAAAGCAATACAAAAGTCAGAAAAAATAGTCAAAGTCCGACAGTCGTACTTCACTTGCGAAACGCTCCAAACAAAACGATAAGTGAACGTGACGTCAAGTTCACCGAGAGCCCATTATGAATGTATGGACAAAATAAGAAAATTGCGTTTTTGTCGGTGAAATATTGCGTTTATGTATATAGTTGCTCTACAATCTTTTTTTGGATAAAATGTAAGAAATCGAATAGTACCCTTACTTTTTTCCAGTTGAAAAATTACTTAAATTTTTAAACTTTCAAGTCCTGTATTTCTGTATGATTTCCATATATTATTTTAATATATCTACATTATTGTGATAAATTACTCATTTGCTATCTATGTTACTAGATTTTGTTATAAAATTCAATGTGTGTCATCATCCCTATACTATTATTTTTTCTGTGATAAATCTATTTTACCCAGGATCCACGGCAACCAAAAAAGCCGCGTCTTCGACCTGACCACTCAACACAACATCACCACCGTCCCTCAGAGCCTGATCATGGCCCCGTTCCGGTCCGATGGTTCAGAAGTTGATGCAGAACTGGTGAACAAGCTGTTGGATATAGCTCTGCACATAGTCGACCATCCGCCAGACCAGCCTGAACCATTGGGGACCTTTATCACTTACAAGTAATTAACGGTATTTTTATAAAAACATTCCGCCGAATTTGACAGGCAAACTCAAACTCGTGGTATAGGTACTAGTTTGCTAGTACCTATACCATGAGTTTGATACTGACATGTTTGCTCGTCTGTGTAACTTAATTACTTTCTATACATTAATATAGTGCGTGCGAAATGTAAAGAAATTAACCCTTAAATGCATATTGTTGCCATTGCCAAATGTATACAAAGCATTGGACAGCTCACATATTCAACAGAAAAAAGCTTAAGTTTCTAACAAGTAACATTTTTTCCAACCAAAAATAAAAAATCATGCATTTAAGGGTTAAGTTACGCACACGCTAGCGAATATGTCAGTGTCAAATTATGGTAGGGCTCTACATATAGCATCTACTTTATTTTATTTGAAAGCAGGTTTTTTAGACATATTTTATCAAACAAAATAGTTTCATCCGTTGCGTTAGAAATTCTAAAACGTTTAATTTACAATATGGTTACATAACTACTTTTTTAAATTTCAGGCTAAGAGAATACATTGCCGAGCACAAGCCAGACCTTCTAAAAGACGAAGACTTTATAACGGAATTTCTCGAGTTCGCGAACCTTCTCACCAACAACTACGAGGCGTCTGACGACTGGACGGATGTGACGACCATCAGTCGTTACGAGGAGCTGGACGGGCCGCAGCTGATCAGCTGGCATAAATATGGATATAAAACTTTCTTTGAGATTATGCTGGTAAGTTTACTATTTTTTATTTATTATTATAAACTGATCGGCGATTGGCCCTAGTCACACCTGATGGAAAATGAAGACAGGGCCTAAGATGGAGCTCACCGGTTCAGTAACAACAGCAACGTCTTTATAATGGGACTTTTCGATTTGGTTCGGTAGAGTAAAAAAAACCGGCCAAGTGCGAGTACTTTTTAGTATTTTTTGTTATAGCCGCAACAGAAATACATCATAGCTATCACGGTTCATGAGATACAGCCTGGTGACAGTGGAGTCTTAGTAATAGGGTCCCGTTTTTACCCTTTGGGTACGGAACCCTAAAGAGTTCTCCTTTTATGAGGACTGAGTTTCCACCAGAGGTGTGCGAGTATGCAAGGGGTGTGTTTGTTAAGGACCAATAGAAAATTGTCGCCTAGAGTTGCGCTAAGCGAGCATAGGTATATGTGATGTTTTCAATCAAAAGAGACCACATTGTCGCTTACCATAAGGAAGAAAATTGCTTGTATCTTTATACGAAAAACCTGTCAGAGCGTCGTTCTGGCAAGCGACAATGTTTAAAAACGACACATATGAAGTGATCCTTATTGGTTCTTAACAAACATCCCTCGCTACGCATCCTCGCACATCTGGTGGAAACGTTTGACGTCTTTGGCGGTTAATCAGTATGTAGATCTATATGCATCTACTCAAGCCTTTGGTCTTTTCTCATCACAGAACACATACAAAGATGGCCCAGGGCTCCCCAACCTGGATATGAAGATGAACACCGAAGTCAAGGTCATCAGGACGCCGCAGCGCCCCACCGAGCGCGTCACCGTCGAGTGTAGCGACGGCGGCTCCTACGAGGCCGATAACGTCATAGTCACCGTGTCCCTTGGGGTTCTCAAGACCAAGTAAGTGTGCTAACTTGACGTCATAGTCACCGTGTCCCTCGGGGTTCTCAAGGCCAAGTAAGTGTGCTAACTTGACGTCATAGTCACCGTGTCCCTCGGGGTTCTCAAGGCCAAGTAAGTGTGCTAGCTTGACGTCATAGTCACCGTGTCCCTTGGGGTTCTCAAGGCCAAGTAAGTGTGCTAACTTGACGTCATAGTCACCGTGTCCCTTGGGGTTCTCAAGGCCAAGTAAGTGTGCTAACTTGACGTCATAGTCACCGTGTCCCTCGGGGTTCTCAAGGCCAGGTAAGTGTGCTAGCTTGACGTCATAGTCACCGTGTCCCTTGGGGTTCTCAAGGCCAAGTAAGTGTGCTAACTTGACGTCATAGTCACCGTATCCCTCGGGGTTCTCAAGGCCAAGTAAGTGTGCTAACTTGACGTCATAGTCACCGTGTCCCTCGGGGTTCTCAAGGCCAAGTAAGTGTGCTAGCTTGACGTCATAGTCACCGTGTCCCTTGGGGTTCTCAAGGCCAAGTAAGTGTGCTAACTTGACGTCATAGTCACCGTGTCCCTCGGGGTTCTCAAGGCCAAGTAAGTGTGCTAACTTGACGTCATAGTCACCGTGTCCCTCGGGGTTCTCAAAGCCAAGTAAGTGTGCTAAACCGGGACCCTATTACTAAGACTCCGCTGTCCGTCTGTCTGTCACCAGGCTGTATCTGTGATAGCTAGAAACTTGAAATTTTCACAGATGATGTATTTCTGTTGCTGCTATAACAACAAATACTAAAAAGTACGGAACTTCGGTGCGCGAGTCCGACTCGCACTTGGCCAGTTTTTTAATTCATGATAGTATCTAAATTATCATCTGACAAAGTATGAACCGGGAGGCGATGATAAACGATATATGCTCCTGGCTCGCGGTCCATATTTACGAGGTGGTCACTCTGATGTGGACCCGCAGAGCTCCGGTATGTGATCGAGACAGCGCTATACCCGTGTATAGCGATGTCCCGTTTACACACCGAACGGGCGTGCGAATCCTTATCCAATGTGATACGTTTCTTTCTGATTTTTATTATTATACTGATTTTTATTATTATTACAGGCATACGACGCTATTTTCCCCACCACTATCCAAAGAAAAACAAACAGCAATAGACAAAATCAGCATAGGCGTCATGGACAAAATCATTCTATCCTTTGACGAAATCTGGTGGCCGCACCACACTTCGTTCTTTGGGTTCATATGGAGGGGAGACGACAAGAGGAAAGTGGGCAAGGATGATTATTGGACCACGAGGATATATGGCGCCAGTCGGCCTATGGGGTCGAGTAATTCGTTGACGTTGTGGACTAGCGGAAATGTTGCTAAAGAGGTTAGTCAGATAAGGTTCTAATTTTTTTCATTTTTGCGAGATTTTTCTATATCACCTTAGCATAGTTGCTAGCATGGTTGAATATCAGTATGCATCACAATTTTTTATTTTTAAGCAAGACCTATTTACGATACAAGTGCGGAAAAGAGGAAATTCGAAACGAGTGGCGATAAATTAAAACACGACCGCAGGGAGTGTTTTAAATCGACACGAGTTATGAATTACCTATTCGCACGTGTATCGTACAACGTTTTACAGTACATATGGCCCTTTAAACTTTCGACATATGCACGAAAAGTGCCATTTGACGCACTAGTGCGAGAAAGTAGCACCATATGTACTGTAAAAAATGTTTGTTCACACTATCACTCTAGTATTTGTTTTAGCGAGAAACGTTTCCATCACTTGAATTGATGTAACACTGAATTAATTTGTTTACTAGTACTAAACGATTAATTCCTTACTACTAATTTCCTAATTTATTACTTTTTTTTATGTTTTTACTCTTACAGCCGGGCTAGCACATGAGTGGCGCGAGAGTATCTCGCCGCGAGATAGACTACCCGTCTTTTACTAACTGTATGAATTATAGAGGGACGGGTAGTCTATGTCGCGGCGAGATACTCTCGACCTACTGGTTACGCCCTAATGGTCCTATACTATAGTACAGACGCCCTACGCGAAAACATTACCATCCTCACCACTTAGATGGTTGGCAGTCCTCAACTGTGCGTTTCTCTAGAAACTTCCTGCCTCGCACAGCTAAACTGTGGAATGAACTGCGGTATTTCCGGACCGATATGACCTTCAAACCTTCAAGAAAAGAGCGTATTCCCATCTTAAAGGCCGGCAACGCACTTACAACCCCTCTGGTGTTGCGGGTGTCCATGGGCGGCGGTAATCGCTTTCCATCAGGTGATCCGTCTGCTCGTTTGCCTCCTATTTCATAAAAAAAAAAAAAAAAAAAGACACCTAAAATAATATGTTACCCTTTGAAGGCCGCGAATATATGTGACTCGCTCTTATGGCTCTACTAATAAGATCGTGTCAGATATTTTTGCGGCCTTCGTTGTGTAACATATAATTGCAGGTGACTGTACATTGTACAACATGGGGCGTAAGTTAAATATTGCAAACGAGAGTATAGTTAAATCGCGACGGCTTGCCGGAGCGATTTATAGACTCGAGTTCGCAATATTATTACGCCCCGAGTTACACACAATGTTTTTCATCACACTTGCGATACAAAAATAAAGTATAAAGACAAAAAACTTTTAATTATAATACTAGAAACTTCATAACTCCCTAGGGAAAACTCTTTTTCTATAGTTCCCGCTAATCCTGCGTGCAATTCCACATTTACTGAGCGAGTGTGATGGAATTAGTATTTTTTAAACACGAAGGGTACGGTGATAGGTGTTAACTCCATACAATTAATAACCTTAAAACCTTCGTGTTTGAAAAATACTGTATTACTATAGCGATTACTATGCTTCTAATCATATATTTAACTTTTAGGTTGAGACACTGCCAGAAGAGACAGTGAAGACGAAATGTGTAGAGCTGCTACAGAAATTCATCGGCGACACGATAAGAATTACCGTTCCGAAACCATCTGCCATTATAAGGTCAGTTCCATTTATATTTTTTTCTATTATTTTACTTCGACTGGTCTGGCTTAGTGGGTAATCACCCTGCCTATGAAGCCATAGGTCCTGGGTTCGAATCCCGGTAAGGGCATTTATTTGTGTGATGAACACAAATATTTGTACCTGAGTGTTTTTTTATGTATTTAAGTATTTTTATATTATCATAGAGTAACTTATACTAGAGCGGTACTGTCATAGTAAATTTTGTAACCCCAGTAAATTCACTGCCATCTGTCGACACACTTTAAAACTAAAATTGAAGATTTGTAAAAATACGATAAAATCTATTTAAATATAGATAAATGATATTTTTTATTTGCATTAATTATTTTGATGATTTTGACCCATGTTCTTTCACTGATATGCGTTAAAATTGTTAAATAACAAACGAAACCGTCAACGCCATCTACTACGACTGTAGGCCAAAACTAGTAGCGCCCTCTGAACGAGAATCAAATTTTCTTGATTTTCGAGGCACGTTTTTTCCTTAGACTGTATCCATCTATTACGGAGTTATATCTATCTTTGATATTATATAATATATATATCATTGTCTGAGTACCCATAACACAAGCCTTCTTGAGCTTACCGTGGGACTTGGTCAATCTGTGTAAGAATGTCCTATAATATTTATTATTTGTTTATTTATTTGGAGGACCTTTCATTAAAATTGGATGCCAGTTCTCTTCTTTTGAACTTGGCTTGACACACTGCAGCGTTCAAGTTCAAAAGAGTTCAGTTGACGTCTTTGGCAATCAAAGGGTTAAAAAAATACGGCATTTCCAACTGATTCTAGGTCATATTTCGCGTCTCAACAGAGTTATCCAGAACCTCCAGTTAGAATGTAAGGTCCCTGCCACCAAGGCTCGGAACCGGTTTTTTCTACATACAAAAAATACCGGTATTATTACGTTCTTTTTCGTTCTTTGGTTTATTATTTCATTTTTAATGGGACAATTTAATAGTACGAAGTTGTTACCTAAATACACGATTCAGTCCATCGTAAAGAGCATAAAATAATTAAAAAATATTGGGCTATTTCGGGTCTTTAAAAAAAACCGGTTCCGAGTCCTGCCTGCCACAAAGGCTTAATTCTCAGCCTAATCTAATTTCAATTTCCAGGTCAACCTGGCACACGAACCCATACACCCGCGGCAGCTACTCCTACGACAACCTCCTCACCCCGCAATACCCAGAAGCCCGGGCATGGCTCGGTACCCCAATCCCAGACTCATCGGGCGCCCCTAGGGTACTGTTTGCAGGGGAAGCGACGAATTTGAATCATTTCAGTACGGTGCACGGTGCGAGCGAGACAGGATATAGGGAGGCTATGCGACTGTTGCCACACACTAGTAAAATATAACTTAAATGTGTAAAACGAATGTCAAAATGACACTACTGTGTGGTAAAACCGGTACATATGACCATTTTGATACGTATAAGTTTGTTAAATTTGTGTTCCCGCTAGACATACCGAAGTGTGTGGCACTTACACAAATTTTTACGGTACCAAAATTACCGATAATAATTTGAAAACTACTATTAATACCGGTACTTCTTTGAAATACTACCGTAAATACCGTAATTAAATATATCAAATTACCGGTATTGATATTGCTCACCACAGATAACAGCAAAGATTTTATAGTATAATACCGAAATTTATAACCATGATGATAATATTTTTCTATTCTATACCATTTTGATACAAATGCACTATACAAATATAATAACTAAACAAAAAATACCGGAATTTAAAATACCGTTATTGAGTTTCAGCAGCCAGTGTACAAAATTACCAGTATTGATGTATTCTTATGAGAGAAAATGTGTTCTTATGAGAAAAATAAAGGTCTTTATTATATAGCTAAATCAACAAAAGTTACCGGGTAGTAACATTACCGTTATTGATATCGTTATCAAAATTACCGGTACCCAGATATTAAATATCGGTATTGAAATTGCCGATACTGGTTTTAATGTGACTAAAGCTATAGGAATGTACAACTTCATTACATATTAGGGAAATATATTTTTACTGTATGGATGCCATTTATTTTATCTGCATTTTATACTTGGTCGTAAATTCTTGATACTTAGGTATATTTTTATTATTTTTAATGTCATATTTTGTATTTAGAATTAAGCCGAAATGACCTTTAAATTTTGAAGAAATAATAGGGAGAATGTTGCATACTCTGGCAAACGCATTTTGTCAGTAAAAAAGGCACGAAATTTCAATTTTCTGATAGCACAACCCTTCTACTGATAGAAATTGCTTGCCAAACTGTAGTCAAAAATTGCCAATAATGTTCCAATTTTATAATATTTTTATTTATTTAGGGCTCAAAAAGAATCCAAATACTCTGTTAATGCCAAGTCAACTAATGTATTTACAAATTTATTAATAGTATTATGAATTAAGTAATCAAATTAATTTTTAACATGTTTGTCGTTAGTTTTATTAGCTATTTAACCATTGATTTATTTAAAAAAAATATTTATATTATTTGTTGTAAATTTAGTAGCGAAAGTAGCTATGTAGAAAGAAATGCTTTATCTGTACAGGCCCCGTAGACAACATGCCAATCGCTAACGCTCCGTAGCGAACGAAACGCAACTGTCACTGTCACACAAATATAGAAGAGTGATAGAGAAACACAAAGCGATTCGATGGCGAAGCGCAAGCTATTGTCACCTTGGCTAGGATGCCAGTTACTCTTTGAGGGCCGCAAAAATATGTGTCACGCTCTTATGGCTCTACGAATAAGATCGTGTCAGATATTTTTGCGGCCTTCGTTGTGTCGCATATAATTGCAGGTGACTGTACAAGTTTTATAAGTCAAATGCAATATAGAGTCGTGTCGTGTATGTAATTTATTAGCATTAACCCTTCGAATGCCTTGTCCTGTACACGTCACAAACAATTTGAACTTTAATTTACAACTATGAAAACGGATTATATCGCGTATATTGAATTTATAATACATCCCGACGTTTCGAACTCTTTACAGCGTTCGTGGTCACCCGTTGACCACGAACGCTGTAAAGAGTTCGAAACGTCGGGATGTATTATAAATTCAATATACGCGATATAATCCGTTTTCATAGTTTTATTTCATGAGTAACTATCGCGGTAACCGAAGACAATATTTTAATTTACAATTTAAAGGTTATTAAATCAGCAGCAAATTTTTGACACGGGCGTTCGAGGGGTTAAGTCCACGTACAGTCAAATAATTTAGTTTAGTACTTTGTCACTGTGACGATCAATATGAAATTCGCTAGGGACCTCATTGCTTTTGTCACTGTGACAAGGTACGAAATGGTACTGAAACTAAATTCCATGACCGTACATACTTTTGGTGCTGAATACTATAATATTGAATCGGCCATTTTAGCATTATTGAGTCTCGAGGTTGATTTCTACATGAATGTTTATGGCCACAGCGCACATTTGATGAACTCGACGCGTATTCTGATCGTAATAACAGGTTACGAATTTCATCTAGATTTATTAAATCACATTTACAATCGGGTCTATCGCGAATTTATTTGCTGGGACGTCAGTTAGCCGCGACCACGACCAGTGAAACCTGTGTCGAAACGTCGGTAAATAAAGGTAACAAAATAAATTCGCGATAGACCCGATTGTAAATGTGATTTCATATGTGTTCATCTAGATTTGTTATGGATATGACATGTTAGTGTCTAGTGACGTATCTGGTTAAAGAAATGCTTTAAATCAGAATACACCTACAGGTCTTTGTGTAAAATGTTTATCAATATAGTAAAGCGTGTTGCTTCTATTTGAACTATAAAATGCATTATTTTAATCCTTAAGTTTTTATTGCTTATTTTATGAATGTTTATTTAAGCCAAATCTATAAAACATATTTTCTTAGTGTTGCAATAAAATGTTATACAATCGTAAATAGTTTTATTTACGCGATACATTTGAGTGGTGTTTTTACCGGTAGTATATATTTACCGGAATTCAATATCGGTATCATACTACTTTTGTTTCAATCTGTTAGTCACTTACCCTTGGTAAAAAATACAGATTACAGAGTAGGGGGATTTTATTGTGCTAAAGGGGGTCACGAAAAAATTTTTTTGTTAAGGGGGTAAGAGTTAAGAAAAACCAGTCAAGTGCGAGTCGGACTTCGGAATCGGGGTTCCGTACCATTACACAAAAAACGGCAAAAAAATCACGTTTGTTGTATGGGAGCCCCACTTAAATATTTATTTTATGATGTTTTTAGTATTTGACAGTATTTGTTGTTATAGCGGCAACAGAAATACATCATCTGTGAAAATTTCAACTGTCTAGCTATCACGGTTCATGAGATCAGGCTGGTGACAGACAGACAGACAGCAGAGTCTTAGTAATAGGGTCCCGTTTTTACCCTTTGGGTACGGAACCCTAAACAGCAAGTTGCAGCAACAATGTAAAATATTTATATTTTCAGTATCTAACTAGGATGTGTAATAGAAATAGTATGCGTTTTTTTCATACATGATTAAATGATAAAATTAGCTATAATGCTAATCAAATACATCATTATATTGTATTTAATAACGCCAGACTACAATGACGGCTTGTCTATAAGAAAGGATATCGAATTTGCTAAACAGTTTTTGAAATACCACGGGATATCAGATGAGGTAAGGTTACAGAATATTATATGGTATTTAAGACACTGCAAGCTACCCATTTGACGGGTTCTCTGTCCGACGCGCTTTTCGCTACAAACAGGAAAAAGCGTGTTATCGGTAAGATAGGATTTGCCACACTGGATGCGGTTTGCGGTGGAAGTGACAAGTGGTGAAAAAAGAAGTGACAAGCAACTTCAATCACAGCAATGATAATGGCATAAATTGAAGATAATATTTATTTTGTATGAAACATAGGAAATCTATAAGACTTCATAATTTTTAAAAGTTAGAGAACTACAAATAATGGTAATTATTAGTACAATAATAGTGGTTATATTAACTTTTTCTTCCGAAATGCTAGGATTGCTATGATATCTAATGTTGCGGTACAATAATAAATATGTAAACGACATTATAATTTAGTACATAAGTAGTTACTAAGATTTAATTTTGGAGGATAAAAGTTACCACTACTTTTGAGGTTGTAAAATTTCTATTCTGAAAAATGAACGGGGTATAACCCTTCGTGTGTCAGACGCCATTTTGCACATATCTGGACGTATGCCACCCGCTGCGGGAATTCAGCACACGAAGGGATCATAAAAATACGATTTTGATGTGCTATATAAAAGTAGGTACATTAAGTCAATCAAGAACAAACAAATACTGTTAATTAATTAATTTGCCAACTTCAACTTCAAAGGTTGCTGTCAATGTTGTTCATACATAATGCGGGTTTGAAAGACCTGAACGCGGAACGCATCAATGGCAAATGGTGGCAAATCCTTAATTTGTTAAGACTCTTTAACGTAATTGGTAATGTAACTTTTGTTTTCTTTCAAATATGTAGTGGCATGAAATGAGAATAATAAAAGAAATAAGTTATAGGATAGGTATAAAGCTATTGCTATAAAAAGGTATAAAAATAAAATCTCTTTCTTTCAGAATGTATGTGTAAAAAAGTACATAGAACAATTATGCTCAAATGATGAAAAAGAAATATGCAGCGCTCGGCTCTTAGGAAAGAAAATGGAGTTCAAACAATTTAATAACTCGTGTTACATGGATTTTAATAATTTTTGCGATTCTCAAGACAACAGTACGTGAGACACAGACATATTAAATATATTAAAACGAGTCACTCGCGTGTTTTAAGTCGAAGATGACTTAACATGTTTCGCTCCATAACGAGGAGCTTCAACGGGAGTGCACGCTAGCGGAGAGACGCAGGTTTTAATCTTCAACTTAAAATAAGTGAGTGACCTGTATTTAATACTTATTACCGGATGTGTGTGTTGTGTGTGTGGTGTGTGTGGTGTGTGTGTGTGTGTGTGTGTGTGTGTGTGTGTGTGTGTGTGTGTGTGTGTGTGTAGTGTGGTGGTGCACTAACACTATATGAGATTTGTGCCTGAAATAATTTCTATTCAATAGTACTTTTCAAATTCGATGGATACGCTGGCACTGCTGACAGATGTCATAAAGAATAAAGATCATTTATTTTTCAACTAATTAAAACTAAGTAATATCAATACAATTTTAAATCTTGCGTTTTTAGGATATAAATTATATGGAGATGGCACCTGTCACCCTACCCATCGAGTTCGAAAACTACTATAACTACTATGTAACAACTTTTTTCATTTATAGTATGGGCTATCAAAAATCCTGGTCCCTGCGTAGTAAACGCCGAAATGAGACGATTCGCGAAAGAAATTGAAAAAAATGTGGAATTTTCGCCCAAATCAATACCAAATGACGATGATAACACAACTGGAACAAATGATGATGAAGTGACAGATGAAACGACCTATGAAACAACAACCGATGAAACTGAATCAGTCACAGAGTCGACTGATGAAACTGAATTTATCACTGAGTTGACTGATGAAACTGAAAGCACAGATGAAACCACATTCGAGTCTGCAACTGATGAAACTGTCACAGTTGTTGCTACAATTACAGTGACTGGCGATGAAAATTTAAGAATGGGAGAGGAAATTGGTACAATAGTTTATGATGACGGTGAGTACTTGAGTACTCAAATCAAATCTCATTTATTTTCAGGCAACTAAGAGCGTTTTCACATTGTCCAATCCGATATCGGATGTCGGAAGGAAGTTAAATGTAAGATACATGTGTTTCTCTGTATGCATTTAATAAATAATTATTACTAAAAAACGATAAATAACGCAAATAAGGCGGACTTAATGCCATTGGCACTCTCCTGCAGCTGTTTATGTCATAGGCGCCTTCCGAGATCCGAAAGGTTATGTGATAGTCAGCAAACGAGCAGACGAGCCGCCTGATGGGAAGCAGTCATCGTCGCCCATGGACGTAAGCAACATCACAGGAGCCACATAAGCATTGCCGACCCTTGAGAACCCTAAATACCCACTTCTTGAAGAATCCCATGTCGTAGCACAAAGGAAATACCTCAGGGGGCAACTCATTCCACATTCTGCACGTTCTGAGAAGAAACGAGTGGGAGCGGGGGCTTCCGATAAATTCAGCCATGTCGGAGCCCCCCGTCAGCTGTCGGAGCGATAATATTTGTTTGTGTGCGTATGTGTAGGCATAATGCTTGTTGTACTGTGCGTGACCGCTAAAGACGGCGCCCGGGCGCGCCCCTGCGTCCTCTCTACGCGGATGTGGATCCTACATTGGATATCGGATTGGACAATGTGAAAACACTCTAAGGCCCATAGCTTAATGTCAAAAATCAAATCTTACGTTACTCCGACCATAAACACTTTGTTGTCTATTTTAGGGTCCAAGGTAGCACTTAGACAGGGAAACTCGACCCGCTTCCCCCCAATGAAAGGAATTAAAACATATAAAGGTGAACCGTGCGAAAAATATGTAAAACCGTGCCCGGTTCTCTACTTCCCTATATGCATATATTACGAGAGAGAAAACCCGAATAATGTCACATATTACTACTTTATAAACAGCTGTGAAGCGCGGCAGTGGACTTGCTATCATCCTGAGCGTAAGTGGAACTTTTAGCCTTTCATCTTCCCCTTTTATAATAGCTAAATGACCAATTTTTATTAATGGTGTCAAGTCTCTCTATCACATCATATCATATCACACATATTGTTGTATATGCATGCAACTACCTATGCATGTGTATGCGTGGTTGCGCTCACGATCCATCTTTCTTACGTCAATAAGGCAGTGTGCCACCAACCAACCAACCAACAACCAACCAACGTTCGTGTCACTCGTCTCCTCGGCCCTATACTTATCACATATCATGTGTGTAGTCTCTATCACTCTTCCATATGAGTGCTACAGTGACAGTTGCGTTTCATTGACTACGGAGCGTATGCGGACTTGGCTAAGCACCCCGAACCTTTAAAACGCTCGTTCTTACAGGTCCAGTACATGGCTCGAGCAGTTTAAGAGCTGGATACTGCGCTCACATACAGTAAGTGTAACTTATAAAAAGTAATTAAAAACCGACAGCGTAACAAACAAACTATAGGTAAGGTAAACGTCCGAGTTATGGATGGTATAGAAAGGATCGCAATCTCTTATGGCAGAATTGTTGTAAAAGTGACCGCGTTAAGCTTTAAATAATAGTTCCTAATCTCTCCGGTGGCGCTAGTTAGGCTCTGGGACATGAGTATAACATGAACCATATAAGGCAACAAATAACCCGACCAAATTACGTAGGTTGTTTTTGGTAGTATTTCGGTGTATGGTGGCGCCGCCTAATTACTGTTTTTTGATGGACACTTTTCATACATAGAGATTTGGCTCCTTTATACAGTCTCCATGGTCCGAGTGTTCGACGCGGTACTAGTCTATGGCATGGGCACTCTATGTCAAAGTGTCAAAGTGACATGGCTTAAATTATAAGAGGATTTTTCTTCATTCAAATTTAAGCTATGTCACTTTGACATAGAGTGCCCATGCCATATACTAAGTACCGCGTCGAGCACTCGACTATGGATGGTATAGAAAGGATCGCAATCTCTTATGGCAGAATTGTTGTAAAAGTGACCGCGTTAAGCTTTAAATAATAGTTCCTAATCTCTCCGGTGGCGCTAGTTAGGCTCTAGGACATGAGTATAACATGAACCATATAAGGCAACAAATAACCCGACCAAATTACGTAGGTTGTTTTTGGTAGTATTTCGGTGTATGGTGGCGCCGCCTAATTACTGTTTTTTGATGGACACTTTTCATACATAGAGATTTGGCTCCTTTATACAGTCTCCATGCACTCGACCTTACTCATAAACAAAAGAGGAACACAAAAAAGGTTTAATTTCAAAATTAGTAATTAAACTTTTTGTTTGCGTTCCTATAAATTTGTCCATGACAGAGTGCAGATGTCATAAAAGGTGACCAAGTCCACCGGTGGCCATGGCGGCACCCTTCCCAAATTCTCTAGTATATTAACACAACAAGTATTATTACATATGTACTTAGTAAAAAATCGAATTTAAACTGTTGTGAGACATACTAACATTAACGCATTCACTGCCAGGGGGCGTGGCCTAGGAACAAACTTGTATGACGGTGAACGCACATGTGCGTTGGGGGCAGGGCAGTGAATGTGTTTAATAATTTTACGGTTTAGACTCACTTGTTTTAGTCACTCGTGCGACATGTTTCGGAGAGCCTAGCTGTCTCAACACAACATTTCGCGCGAATGACTTTTAAAACAAGTGAGTCTAAACCGTGAAATTATTTAATGTTAATAAAAAATATTTTAAGTCGAAGATTGCTCGACATGTTTTGCTCCATAACAAGGAGCTGCAACGGGAGCACACGTTGGCGGACCGTTTTCAGCATCATTTGACAATAATGGCGAAACCTGCTTCCCGCAGTATGCATCTCGAAGCCCCACAACACAAGTTTTATTGAGCTCACTGTGAAAAGTCGACTGGTATAAAATTGTCCTAAAATATTTTATTTATAGGTACATAAACTACGCCCGGTTCGTCCATGTGATCTCGGCGTATGGCCACTACGGCTGGCTACAGGGGCCCTGGCGATTCAACCACATCCTGAAGCCCCACGAGCGCCTTAACTAAACTCTCATACGTCGGTGTGGGGCCACTACGGCTGGCTACAGGGGCCCTGTCAACCACATCCTGAAGCCCCACGAGCGCCTTAACTAAGCTCTCATACGTCGGTGTGGGGCCACTACGGCTGGCTACAGGGGCCCTGTTCAACCACATCCTGAAGCCCCACGAGCGCCTTAACTAAGCTCTCACACGTCGGTGTGGGGCCACTACGGCTGGCTACAGGGGCCCTGGCGTTTCAACCACATCCTGAAGCCACACGAGCGCCTTAACTAAGCTCTCACACGTCGGTGTGGGGCCACTACGGCTGGCTACAGGGGCCCTGTTCAACCACATCCTGAAGCCCCACGAGCGCCTTAACTAAGCTCTCACACGTCGGTGTGGGGCCACTACGGCTGGCTACAGGGGCCCTGGTGTTTCAACCACATCCTGAAGCCCCACGAACGCCTTAACTAAGCTCTCACACGTCGGCGT
Organism: Cydia strobilella; assembly: GCF_947568885.1. Taxonomy (NCBI): domain Eukaryota; kingdom Metazoa; phylum Arthropoda; class Insecta; order Lepidoptera; family Tortricidae; genus Cydia; species Cydia strobilella. Next base: position 5,331,857 of record NC_086066.1, on the reverse strand, counting down.
GGGGCCACTACGGCTGGCTACAGGGGGCATTTTTTTAAATGTATTTCTCTTTGTTTTTCTTGGGTTAAATAACATACGCGATAAAATGTAGTTTAAGTTTTATTGTTTACAATATCGTAAATATAAAATGTGAAAGTATAGTCAGACAAGAAATTGTAGAAAATTATTGAGGGCGCCACTTCCTACGTAACTGTCACATTTTTGACGTAAAATGCTTAAACATGGCAACAATTTAGTATAGAAATTTTTAAGTTCCATTTTATTTAATTTCTACTATTTTATGTCCCACTATAAATTATACAACATTAATTGCCTTAAATTGTTCATACTTTCTAAAAACCACTTGTCAATACCATTCTTAGCTGTATTAGTCTAAGATTTCACCCCATAATACCATGCTTCCTCAAAACACTTATATCTATAACACTTTCATCAACCTCTTGCTTAGGATGATGTATCAAATGCAGCAGAATCTTCGCCATCGTACTAGAAGTCCAACCACAAATCTGACAGCTGAAACTGCCCCATTTGACAGTATCATCTGTCAAACCATGCTCTTTAACCATGTGTCGTTTTAAAAACGGTCTCGAACAGCTTTTAAAATCGCAATCTTTACATTTAAACTTATGGGTGCGTTCATGTTTTTTGAACGCGGCCAAATCTTGAAATTGGAATTTGCAGCTGTCAAACTTTAGCCAATCAGCGTCCGAGTGAGTTTCCTCGTGTCTTTTTAAGGCTTTCGAATGTCTTCCAATGAAATCGCATTGTTTACATTTTAGTGGGTTGTTTGGTCTATGGATCAATGCGTGTTTTTTTAAGTTTTTTTTTGATGCGCTCTTGTAATCACATTGGGAGCATTTGAAGGGTTTAATTCCTTGATGGATGCGAACGTGTTCCTCGAATAGGCTTTTATTGTATGTGCTGTAGTCGCACATGTAGCATTGGAAGGGGTTTTCGCCTTTATGGACCTGAAAAGAAATAATACTTTTCTCACTCTCTGTGTTCTGCCACCAGAGTGCAGCACTCTTCCTATCCCGGTCACTGTTAATAACGTACATACCTTTTTGATGTGACGCAGCATTTTTTCCTCATTCTCTGCCGTGTAACGCTGACATTCAGGGCAACGTATTCGGCGCGGCACCGGCCCCAAGGCTGCCTCGTCCGCCCTAAAAGTACAGAAAAGAGTAAGTATTAGGGGTACATACATGTACAGAGCGTTAGTGTACAGCCAGGGTATTTGATTTCTAACCCACCTGGGTCTCCCCAAATATATCGTCGCGGAATCGGCTAAAGCCGATAGAAAAAACCACGGCAGGCGCCGGCCGATGCGAGCCGAGCCGAATGATGACTTTTTCGCTCTTATTGCGCAGACATAAAGGTTTTTTCTATCGGCTTTTGCTGAATCCGCGTCGATATATGTAGGGAGACCCTAACGGCCCGGCCACGACAGCGGCGAGCGGCGGCCGTAGGTGGGAACGAAAGGTCCGATCGCTGTGTCTCGCTCAAACCTATGGCCGCCGCTCGCCGCTGCCGCCGCCGCGCGATGTCGTGGCCGAGCCGTAAGGTTCAATATCATACAGCAAACTGTCACCAGAGCACGAACCACGTTATAACATTCCTGACAACATACCCTCATAGAACGATTGCATTTACCGGTTGTTTCCGGTATCTCGCGACCAAATGCTGGAATGATATCCCTCCACCTGTAAGACGGCTCAAAAATAAGCAAACTTTTAAACACCAGTTTAAAAAGATACTGCTTGAAAAACAAAAAACAGGGATACCATACGGCTTTTTGGTTGCTGATTTCAGGATCTAATCGGTATTGCTATGAGATCTTGTACCGAACCTTTCGCGCTTTCTCACTCTTATTTTATGGCCACTTCTATTTTATTTCTATGTTTATGCTTATTTTCTGTTTTATTTATGTATTTTATTTCAGAACTTTCTAACACCACTCAACTACACACTTTTTACAGTACCGTATACTTATCACCGTCATATTTACCTAACTGTAACGTGATCTGGGTTCCGGCAGAATATCAGTGCTCCGCTCAATAGAGTGGAGCGTATAGCTGAGTCGGAACCCTTTTGTTGTTGCTGCAATGCACACAGCGTGCAGCTAACCACTAAAAACTAATTTTTCGTGTTTAAGTAAAAAAAAATTGTTAATTTAATTTAGTACATAAGTTTTGTTCTGACTGCAATGTACCTACTTATACTTTGTGCTCTACTGTCGGCCATGACCGCAGCTGGTGCCCTTTTAACGACAGTTCAAACGAGGCCCCACACGCGATGCGACGCGCGGGAGGCACAGGGGGTGCGGCGCGGGCGGGGTCGGTCCGACATCCGACATCATGTGAACAGCGCCGCCGACACGATATTTTTCCGGACGGAGGACAAAACACGATATTTTATGTCGGATCCGACACAAAATCGTTGTCGTTCGTGTGTGAATAGCTTCATATAAAATGTTCTGTCACTACGATACCCGATTAAAAATCGTACCGACATCCGACATAGTGGGAACGAGCTCTAAGTATGTCTACTGTTTTGATGTGACACTTAGGATTTTTTAGAAGTAGAAATGAAAAGTGAGACTATGACAAGGACAAACAATAACATCGCTTTCTTTCTATTTCTACTGAAAGTTCCATGGCGGAGCCGAGCGAAGATGTTCCCAATCAATGCTATTGGTTTATGTGGTTGATTCCCTACATCTTTTGGCTGTTTAGTACCAATGCTGTTTCCCCACATTTCCGCTCGTCCCCGACTCGGTCACGCAAGCCTTTGTCAAGTTACGAATGTTACGATAATCGTATAAATATAGATTGAGAAAAATGACGCCGCTTACTTTCCAGTCCCACTTGGCTTTTTAGCTTCACTTTGACCGACTTCAGTTTGACTTGACATCACTTGCAAGTCTTGGTTTGAAGCTGCTTGACTTGTCGGCATTGGTTGGTTTTGATGCACCATTGCAGGAGGCTGGCTTGGATCAAATGCGTGGCTTTCCCCAGTGCTATTGAAATAAATGGTTAGGTTTAAGATTTTTTGTCAAAAAAGTTGAACTTTTTCATATAAGTACTATAGGACATTAACTGACTAGTCCCACAGTAAGCTCGACAGTCTTGTGTTGCGGGTACTTATACAACGATACATATATATATATAATATAAATGTTTGCGGGTTTGCGGGTGTAACACTACAGAATATCATAGGGTTCCATTTGTCACCCTTTGGATACGGAACCCTAAAAACTTTCTTATATCTGGTCTCCAAAAATGGACCAAACGTGTGACACTTTGGAAAGGGCCACAAGGAAAAAGAAAGTCTGGCAGACCAACCACAAGATGGGTTGATGACGTCACCAACACCATACCCGCACCAAAGATAGATATAACTCCGTAATAGATGGATACAGTTTATGGAAAAAACGTGCCTCGAAAATCAAGAAAATTTCATTCTCGTTCAGAGGGTGCTACTAGCTTTGGCCTACTGTCGTATAGATGACGTTGACGGTTTCGTTTGTTATTTAACAATTTTAATGCATATCAGTGAAAGAACATGGGTCAAAATCATAAAAATAATTAATGCAAATAAAAAAAAACATTTATCCATATTTAAATACATTTTATCGTATTTTTATAAATTTTCATTTTTAGTTTTAAAGTGTGTCGACAGATGGCAGTGAATTTACTGGGGTTACAAAATTTACTATGACAGTAACGCTCTAGTATACTATAAGTTACTCTATGCCCGCACAAATGGCAAGAGGTAGCGCAGTACCACTCAGAATGGCGGCGGCTGGGGGAGGCCTTTACTCGACAAGAGGTCCACCAATCATAGTAATTAAGTTATTTTATAAAATTAATAATTAAGTAAGTTAGCTATAACTATAATTTATTTATTTTTTAAGTATTGTTCATATTGTATTGTGTATTGTATTGTTCATACAGCATTCTGGGCGTGTTCATGGAGCGCGAAAATGGCCCCATGCTCAACCGTTGGCAGGTGCTGCATGCACTCGCCATCTGGTTTTTAGTTTTAGTTTTTATGCGATACTAACACTAGTAATAATTGTAATATTTGCTAACCATGTATGGACCTTTTAATAGTCTGAAATAAATGATTTTTATTTATTTATTTATTGTGTGGAATTAAAGGCTTTTTTATTTTTATTTTTTTATTTATACCTGGTCTCCATTTTGTCTTGAATGAGGTTTTGGCACATTCCTTGGGTAAGAATATACCGGTCTGGTGCTCGTTCCACGTCTATAAAGACCGGTACACTCCCATATGGGTCCATGGCTCTGAAAAAAATGACATAGGAGACCTTAGGGTCTCCTTACATATGTCGACGCGGAATCGGCAAAATACAATAGGAAAAACCTTTATGTCGGCGCAGTAAGAGTGAAAAAGTCGTCATCCGGCTCGGTTCGCATCGGCAGACGCCTGCCAAAGTGCCGACACGCCGACGCCTCTTTCGCTCTTAATGCGCAGGACATAAAGGTTTTTTTCTATCGGCTTTTTCCGATTCCGCGTCGACATATGTAGGAAGACCCTTAGTTTAGCATACTTTCAGTAATTAGTAATTACCCCTTTGTCAAAAACCTTGCACAATGTGCAAAACATCGTATAAAGACATTTCCATGTGTGATACGTCGTTTGGCGAATACCACGTAATTTTTTACGGGGGTCAAAAAGATTCTCAAAAACCCCTCACGTAATTGATGGACGCCCCCTAAGTTATGATGAATTGATGAAATTACCTCTGAGATCAGACACCTGATTTATGTTTTAATTTTAGACCCAGTAGTTTTTGAGATAAGAGGGGGAATGGTAACTTATTCCTTATTTTCATTAATAACTTAATAATGCGGATGCCCACTAATATTTTTGTTACACCTTGTGTGAAAAACCCTCGCAATGCTCAAGATTCCATTTTCCTTTTTTAATTTGTACTATCTTCTATTCTAGTCTATATTATTTTGAATCTGACATATTAATTATTTAAATTTATTGGATTTTGATTTTATTGTTAAAAGTTTTGTTTTTATTTTTAATGTATTTACTAACACATAGGTATAACGATGGTACTAACAATATTGTATGGAATTTTAAATGTTCTGAAATAAAGATATTTTTTTTTTTTTTTTTTTTTTTTTAACCTACCTACCTCTTTCAAGGAATAAGAAATGGTTACCTACCACCGTTTCTTATTCCTTGAAACCTTTTTTCCGAGTGTGACCACTTACTGTTCTACTAAACTAAAAGTCTTCAAGTAGATTACGCAAGTGGCTTCTTACTCATACATTTTATTCCGTAAACGAGTTCTACAAACGAGTTTTACTGTAATATTGAAAAGTGTATACTTAAATAATGTTCAAATTAATTTTAAATTCGATAATTTCGATATAGTCATTTATTCAATATTGCATTGTCATGTACATAATAAGGTGTTACATTTTATATAGCCAGTTCATGACACCCTGTAAGGGCACACAATAGTACAGTTACATATTGTAATTAAGGTAACTTAATAAAATTTACGTATTAGCGTATTAGTAGTTTAGTAACCTATTAGTTAGTCTCATAAATGAATTTAGTAACTTTAACAATAGCAACGTCAACTACGTATAGACTGTCCCTGACATGTAACTTGGTGTTATTAATACATTATTTGTATTTGTGAAGTTCTTTTCAATATAAATTGATATAGGTATTATAACAAAAATGTTGTAATTAAAGTTTGTAAACAAACAAGTAAATGGAAGTAAGTGTTATGCCGGTTTTTCTATAATAGTAAAAATAAATTACCTGAAGTCTTAAATAAAGTGGAATCGAAACCTTCGTATTTTACCACTTTTTAACCTAAAACTATACACATAAATTAAGATTATTTCCTTGGGAAAATAACAACAAAAATATTTTACTGGTAAATAGCCAATAAAGCCATGACATAGACAAATAACATAATTAACATATGTCAAAATGTTTTTTTTTTAAAGTCTCAGTTTGACATTTTTGTTTCGTTCACCAATTTTAAGGATAATGAAAAAATATGTCTCTATCATAGAGTATATTGAATTGTCAGTAAATAAGAACAAAAAAAACTATGCTCATCCTTTTCTTTTGGGTGCTAGTACTAGTGTAAGACAAAGATAATATCATTCTCTCTGTCTGTTTGAAATGAATGAGACAGTCCTTTGACAAACTATCGTTTGTACATAGACCTAGCATTACATAGATCAGCTATACTCGTGCGCCCGTGAGGGACAAAACATACGCAATGCGACAATATGATGGGTCGAGTATGTTTGTAGCCCACCATAAACCATACTAAACGGCGGGGAATAAAAAAAAACAGGCCAAGTGCGAGTCGGACTCGCGCACGAAGGGTTCCGTACCATTGCGGAAAAAAACAGCAAAAAAATCACGTTTGTTGTATGGGAGCCCCATTTAAATATTTATATTATTCTGTTTTTAGTATTTGTTGTTATAGCGGCAACAGAAATACATCATCTGTGAAAATTTCAACTGTCTAGCTATCACGGTTAATGAGATACAGCCTGGTGACAGACAGACGGACAGCGGAGTCTTAGTAATAGGGTCCCGTTTTTACCCTTTGGGTACGGAACCCTAAAAAAGTGACTGTGACAAGGACAAACAATAACAGAAATAATCTTTCTCTGCTACTCTTACTGAAAGATACATACATAAGACTATCCCGTTCGGTCATTTGCGCCCACCCCTCATGACCGATCCAGTTATACTAGATTCATGGCTGTTATCTACGAACTTATGTCGAGTAATAAAAGTCATGTTAAAGAAATTATTAATACTTTCTTATATTTACCGTTCTTGCTGGTATTAACAAGAACGAATTAAAAAATTAAGTTGATACAGTCAACTTGGCTCGAACGGAGTGAATGACCATGGCCATCAAACCAACATCAAACTTATCTGAACTGCGGGAAAGAAACGATAGCGCCATTTAAAATACACGCAGAGCCATCTGGCGACAAATGTTGGAACTAATAATACTTGCCTGGTTGCGTAATGCAAAGCGTATGCTCCGCTGATTATACTTTTTTGCTCCGCTGTTTGCTCAGCGGTCGACGGAAAGTTATGGTTTTCGGGTGTATGTAAGTTAAATGTATCTATTAATGACCGAGCGAGCGTAAAGGGCGAGCGAAGCGACTCGGTTTCAGCTTGGGTAAAATGTTTTCGTATGGTTGTCCGGCTATTCTTGTCTGTATTCTATTGTTTATTCGGTTTTTGGTTTTTTTTAAATGGTAGAGCCATGGGGTAGGGCCTATGAGCTTTATTATGGCCCTGTACTATAAGTATAACTTATGTGAGCATTAGTTATGGGGGATAGTTTTCTTCGTTAAAAACGAAAATCAATACCAATTACTATTTAGGTCCATTTTTATTATACACATAAATCACAACTGTTTAGCTTCCAAGCTGTATGGAGTATCACACGATACATTTTTTAAACATTTAGTATTGTGAAGTACCGTTTCATACATTCTTGTCCGTACAAAAAGTTTGAGCATATATTCATGTGGAAAGCACGGACACGGGAATTTCCAGGAAGGAACGTTTTTTAGTGAACGAAATATTGTTTCTGCTGGATTCGTATGAAAATAATTGTTAAAGCACGTTATAAAATATTTATCTAATCTTTCCACATAGGCTGGAAACTCAATCGGTGGTAACTTTAATTTGCCATAAAACGCCGCCTCTTTGTTGCAGTTTTTAAAATGCACATACACTTTTGTTTTATTTAAATCAACCAAACGTTTCATGAATTCCACAAATACTTTACATGTGTGAAGTATCGAGCATTTATACAGTAAATAGCTTGAGACGTAGATAATAGCGTATGTATTCGGCAACGTAAATCTGTAATCATTGTCTTTTAAACGAATCCGGTCCCCGCTATAAACTTCGTAGCAATCCTTAACGCCGTCAGCCATTTTTAAAAAGTCATCCATATTGCCTATGGATTTTGGAGCTGGTGTCAAATCTACCAAGTATTTGACGAACAATTTTGAAAAAGACCCCGTAAATTTAATTGAAGATGGCTTATTAGTTTTAGCGTCTTTTTTAATCAACTTTACGAATTTAAGCATCGGCTCTAAGTTACAGAATCTCGTTTGAATCATCCCAATTTGCTTCGCATCTTTCAAAACACAAGATATTAACCATAGAGACCTAAATGACACTAGAAAGTATTTTAAGCTGTCGACTTCTTGAACAGCGCTGTTTTTGTCAAGATCCGTTACTTTAGCCAGCTTTTTGAATACTGATAAACCATTATCAAGTGCTTTGTTTTGTGCTGCAACCAATTTCATCTTATCCTTATTTTTATCTCCACTAATTAACACGTCGAAACTCTCGTTGACTTTCTTTATAAAGTTTACTGTTGGTGTTACTTCTTCATCTATCAACCCATGGTCTTTATAAAAGCATATTGCTCCACAGACTGCTTTGCTAAAAACTTGGAGAGAATGTTCAATATCTCTCTGTTTCTTACCAACTTTCATATGTTCATCAGTCAATTTAGACAACTTTCTCGCTTGTTCCTTGTCAATATCATAAACCAGCTTCACATACTTTCCGGAGACCATTTCATTCTCAAACATATAGTCATTCTCCAAAAATTCTTCTTTGAACATGTTCAGAACATGTGGGATGTCAAACACGACATACAACTTCTTTGTCCCAATCCTCAGATAAGGCTTCGTCACGGAAATAAAGTGTTTCGATCTACAATACTTCCAAAAGAAATCATCAGATCCCATCACAACCCCCAAAACTATCAGACCTAAACTCTTCAGTTTCTCAATAATGTCCTTTAGGAATAGTTCTATATCATCAACTTCTGTCATTGTTGAGAAGAATGAATACACTAAAGGCTGATGCCATGGAACTATTAAGCCTCTAACCATAGCTATTAAAGCATATGTAGCTGCCATGTTTTTTTTGTCACCATTAACATTATGCACTCCTATTATATTATCGTTAGCAGGATCATAATAAAGATGAGGCTTTAAAGGCATAGCATAGAGTCCTAGAGTGCAAAACTTTGCTTTGTTCGACAGCAATTTAAACTTTTGCTCTAGTAATATCATCATTTGTTCATCTAATCTTGGCCCCATCTTTAGCTGTATATCCTTCAACTCTTTTTCTTTAGGCAGTTGCCAGGTATCTATCAGTAGTCTGTAAGCTCTTGTATTTATCGTATGTAGATTCAATGCAAATATTTTGAAGTCTTTTTCATATTTTGACCCTTTCTGTCTGTCTGTTGTTCTGTGTCGCCATTTTAAGAATTTATCAAAGATTAATATTGGGTTTTGTAAACTAACAACATTAGTTATCACAGGTACAGCGTTATTTCCTCCATTATCTGGTACATTACATTTAGGTGTAACTTTATTAGTAAGTGATGTACCATTATTTTCACTTACTTCGGTATCTCCATCTTCATAAACAACAAATATTTTCCTATTCCCTAAAGCAATACTGTCTCTTGGTTCGTTTTCACTGTGGCATAATGAAAAAGACGGCTCTTCCTCAATTTCATCATCATAAAATTGTCTACCATCACAATCAATCTCACAATAGACAAACATTTTTCTATTAGGTTTGATTCTTTTATAAACTATTAATTTTTCATCATCATTATTAATTTCATCATCATCATCCTCACTACTGGAGAAGTCTGTCTGTGATGCGGTATTGGAACTAAAAATGTGTTCACCCTTTCTTATCCTTGGGACATGTCTAGTAGGGATAGCTGTGGGTAGAACTTGTTTAAGAACATTTATTTGGCTTTCCTCAAAGTGGATCGAGCACACTGCATAGTCCCTTGTATTTTGTATATCATTATATAAGTCTGTTATTCCTAAAAGCTTTAGCCATTGCAATCTCCTGAAACAAAAGTAAAATTTCTTTATTTACTATGAAACTATATCAACAATACCGGTGTTAGAATAGGAGAAGAAAATATCTGTTTCAAATTAGCTAGAAATGATGAATTCAGAGAAAAAAATCTGTATTAAGTTATAGGAAAATTAAATCAAATTGCGGATTTCTTAATTTTACACAAAAACCGGCCAAGTGCGAGTCGGACTCGGGCGCACGAAGGAATCCGTACTATTACGCAAAAAAACGAAAAAAAAAAAACACTTCTGTTGTATAGGAGTTGAAGCTTTACTTGTTATAGCGGCAACAGAAATACATCATCTGTGAAAATTTCAACTGTCTAGCTATCATGGTTCATGAGATACAGCCTGGTGACAGACGGACGGACACCAGTCTTAGTAATAGGGTCCCTTTGGGTACGGAACCCTAAATATGGAAAATAGTCAAGTTATTACTTATTAAGATATTGCACCAGAAGATGACACTTTTTTAATGCTTCAGATGCTGATTTAAAAAAAAATTTAGATAGGCTTATAGAATTATAGATCTAGTAATTATAAACTGGTTTAATTCACACTCACCTATCTACATTTGCAGGTAGACTGAAATATGTGACATCTTCTGCATCCTTAGCGGGGCAGTCTTTCACGCAGCACACTTTCTTATCTGCCAACATTAACAACTAAAAATGTGGTTAATTGTGATAACACTAGATTATGCGCGATTAAAATAAAAACTGAGAATAGTCAATTTATTGTGTTTTTTAATTTAACAGATAGTTTAACAAAAAAGTTTGGAATCTGGACTATGCTGACATTATGCTATACTTCTTTTTTTTTGCAATCAATTAAAATTGGTTAAACAATCCTGACATGGTATTTTATTTAAAAAAACAGTAAAAAAAATATAGTTACAATTACTTAAAATGTAACCAAAAGAATGTAAATGATCATATATGCTATATAATAAAATTGTTACATTGAAATATATTTTTTTAATGTAATAATTAAAATACAATTTAAAATAAATAACTACCTAAACATAGAGTATAAAAATTAAACTAACCTATAAATAACCTAATCATAAAAAGACACATTAAGATTGTTTACCCTTTTTCTAATGCTAAAAAAACGAAGTATAGTATTAACTTTAAAACAATAGAAGTAATTCAATATTGACTGGGTGATGAATAGGTCACAATAAAAACATCAACATCTAACTTTTCTTCAGCAAATAGGCCACAGAGGCAATTTTACATGTCAAATTTTTACAAGCAATAAAAATAACCAATAATTACAAAAAACAATTACAAATATGGAATCAATGAAATATTAGATAGATGTAGCCAGTCTCTAAATGTCGAATTACACAAAAAAAACTATAATATAAAATATACAAACAACAAAAATCGGCCAACTACGAGTCGGACTCGCGCACGAAAGGTTTCGTACCAATACGCAAAAAACGGCAAAACATCACGTGTGTTGTATGGGAGCCCTACTTAAATCATCTTACATCATCTGTGAAAATTTCAACTCTCTAGCGAACACGGTTCATGAGATACAGCCTGGTGACAGACAGGACAGCTGAGTCTTAGTAATAGGGTCCCGTTTTAACGCTTATTACATCATCATTGTAATAAATAAAATAATCATTAAAATTAAAACTATAGTATGAAAAATCTTAAAACAAACCTATAAATATATATTGGCGGTGTAATAAATATATATTATTGTTATCAAAACGGCTTACCTCTGCTCACTTCAGAATTCGGCTTGAAAGTTGTACTTGTTTGCATTTTAACGAAGCATTAGATGTAAGTTGGTATAATACAATTATTTACAAACAAATATGTTTCATATGCTATGTTATCCGAAGTAAATAAAATTAAACAAATAATTACAAACAATGCACACGAGACGCAAACGTCGCAACTCGCAATTGTCGCAATCGATTTTGACATTTATGACGAATTGTCATTTCTTTTCTTTTTTTTATATTTATGACCTGGATGCGCGTCTTTTAAGCCAGCCATCTTTTCTTTACCGGTTTATATTAGTGATGTGCAAAACAAAAACATGCTTGTCGGGCCATGCATATATTATACTACTCTTTGGGCCATGCTCAGAATAGGACAAAGAGTAGTATAATATATAGGAGAGTAGGATTCCCCGTAGTTGCCCGTCTGTCACAATAGACGTTTTAAAAAGGGGTAATAAGCAAAATGGAGTATCTCGCCACTCCTCCGCGCGTTATCGCTGCTCAATGCACTCATGACATCAGCACCAGAGTGCGACTTGTTTGCGTGGAGATGGGCGAATGTGTGCCAGGAGTGTCTGAGGTTTTGTGAGATGAAGGATGATAGGCTTTCCAACACTTGCATTTGACTTAATATGACTATCTGTTATATATATTTTGTATTTGTAATTTGTATACCTGTAACTAGTTTAATTATTCGGTGTATTGGCCTATGCTGTGATGCCGTGTAAATAATTTAAATAAATAATAATAATAATAATCTCCACATCACCTAATTTTACTAAGAACTGATGATTTTTTTGAGAAAATTTAAAAACGGTTTAACCGATCATTATTAATATAATCTTTTGTATTACACATATTCCACGGTTCAAGAGTTAGAGGTTCACTCTCAGTGATTATTATCAAAAATATACTCTGGCAAGTCAACTTTGTCTGTTTAATTCGCTATCTATACTAAAAATGCACGATGCCACATTTTCTACGTTCATTGCGTTGCACAGGCAAACAACTTTGTGCCAGCTGTGGCCAGAGGGCAATATCGCGGCAGCGTGAAGAGCAGCGAGGAGCAGTGTGAGGAACTTAGTGTGGCGGGAGTATAACAGACACGGCGAAACTATAAACCGTAACAGACTACCGCACCGAGACCTTGGTGCGGTGAAAATATCTCTTGCTAACTTATAGCTGCGACCTTAACTTACGTACGGCGACCACCTTACGCACTATCGATATGTGCGCTGCACCGCACCAAGGTCGCGGTGCTGTACGGTAGTCTTTAAGGGTTGACTACGGAACTACGGAATACAGAACTCTAACAAAAGAGGACTTTATGGATTCTAGTGTCTGTTGACTTTCTAGAGTTAGACCAAGATAAGTCTGGTAGCCCAGACTGTGCAAGTGTTATTTTAAACGTCAAAATTCTATGAAATTATGACGTATACGTAACACATGCACAGTCTATGCTATCAAAATCGTTGCAGAGTTATCTTGGTCTGACTGTATCACGGGCCAATTTATTAATTGTTGTGTTTACAATTTGATTATAAGTATGATTTGCTAAAAATGCTGTTCAGCGCCATCAAGATTTTCAATATTAGCCAGCTGTTCATTATATTCTTTATAATCTGGGTGATCTTCTAAAATAAATTGTCTGTCTCCTTCTGTCCTTGTTGTTCTGGTTAAGTTCTCGCCTTTTTCTCCTGATTTACTTCCATTACTAAGCCCGTCATTATTGTCACTTCTAAACGAATCATCTAGTTGTTCATCTCTAGGTGGTGGATGCTTAGGAGATTTGTTAACCCAAGAAATGATTTTTCCTATACCAAACGGATTCTTAAAGTCTTGAACACTATATTCATCACTAATTGTTTTGATATTTTGATCTCTCTCACTGTCTTCGTTATGGTCAGTATTTATTACAGATTCGTCGTTGTCTTTCTGCGAAGTGGCCTTGGCATGTTTGTTCTTTAAATATTTATATCTCAATTTTAAGTCACCTAAGGTTGCTTTCTTTATAACAGTATCGACGTCAATTTTACCATGCTTATGGTTATGTTTATGCGGTAGTCTCCGTTTTAGACCAGGTTTCGTCTGACTACGATATATTCCATCATCAGAAACTAATTTTTCAATAGCAATAGTTTTCTGGAAGTCATTAAGCTTTTTTACCGCTCTTTCTGCTATTCTATCCGCGAGCTCATCGAATTTATCAGCCTGTAGTATTTTTCCCAAAAACGTATTAACTTCTCTATCATCAGGTCCTTTAATATGGCCGATAGACTCGCTAAGTATAGTTTTTACACCACAGACTATAAATGAAAATAGGTTTATGTTAACGTTCGGATTCAGAATACGTCTATTCTGACATTTGTAGCAATAATTCAGTCGGCAGTATTAATTGTCACACTGCAACACTGTTGCAGTCGACTGCATTTCTGCAGGAAATGTGAAATTTCATATTTTTTTGGTAAATTGACCTTTTTGACATTTTCTGCAGTTATGCAGTTGACTGCACCAGAATGCAAGCGCGATATTGCTGTCGACTGCATTACTGCCGCAAATGTCAAAATGGACGTTGCTGCCTAGATTTTTGACTTTAGTTTAAGTTTACTCAATTGAAGTGAAGTGATTTCAAACTCAATGTAATATTGTTACTGAATAAATTGATGATGATGATGACTAAGTTTTAAAACTTTTAAATAAAGTATCCAAGTTGTACTTACGAAACAATACTTTTAGAAACCACAACATGATTGCATTGTATAATAAAAACTGCCGGCCTCTTTTTATTATTATAGGTAACTATAATAAAGTTTAACTGACTACAAGTTTTTATTTTATGTTATTCAATCTACGTCGAAGCATAAACAAGTTTACGGCCAGCGATGGAGTATATTGCATATTAATACCTACATGTACAATATTTTATAGCATTACATGTAATAAGATCGCATGAATCTTTAGGACTATTCTTTAAGTCTTTAAAGAACTAATTTTACCCCAGTATTACCTTAGTATGGCAAGGGTCCAGGTTTTGCTATTTTGCCAACGGAACCTTAATAAAATAAATAAAACGGAACAATACTTACTACTTACTTACTCCGTTGGCTCAGCGACCCAAAATGAGACTTGCCCTCCGACACACACAAGACAGCGCCACTTTTCTCGATCCTGAACGGAACAATATAAAATATAATTAATATACAACGATAAAACTATTTTTTAAATTTTTTAATATGGTCAAGCAAATCTTGTCAGTAGAAAAATGCAGCAAATTAAATAAAAATAGGTTATCGTCCCATGGAAAATTTGAATTTTCCGCCTGTTTCTACTGACAAGATTTGCTTGACCAACTAATAAATAAAAATCACATGAATCGTAAACGGTACTTAAGTGTTTACAACACTATGTCACCATAGACCATAGAGTAGACAAGACCAACAGATATCCGCCATTTCCGGTCTGGTTAAAAAACTTTTGATTGCATTTCTCTTCTACAGGGTTCGTACAAAAACAATCTTTTTGAAGATTCAATACTTGAAGTTTCGAATTGAAATTACTTATATAATATAAGATAATAAGTCATGTCTGCGCCAGCTTTACGTCAACCAAAGATGCTGACTATGGTCCAAAAACCCACAGTGAATGTGCAATGTTTTTCAGATGATCAAAGTGTAATCTTGACTCTAAAAGACTGTAGAAAACTTGTAATATCTTCAGACTCCTATCACGGAATTCTGATGGTTGGCAATATGTATAAATGTGTATTTTGTGCCGTTGAAATGGAACTCAACAATAAGTTAAAGGAAGGCCACAAAAATCTTATGACACATAAAAGGTGTTTAGAAAGATACCCACATTTGGAGGATTTCTCGGAGAACTTGATAAGAAAGGTAAGATTTCTTTGTAAATTGCTTTGAACTGTTGTGTATTTTGGGTACACAGTGTTTGAATATATTTCATTGGCTTTCATTTAATACCCCACACGTGTATGTCCAATGCAAAGTTTGGGTGCAATATGCAATATTCGCAACGAGGCGGGAGTCAGAATCAGTCAGACCTTGTTTTGAGCCTAGCTCGTTTTAGGGGTAGATATACCGATTTCTAATAAAAGTTTCTGTCATGTTTCAGCTAAGCAATAATAGCATGTACTGCTCACTATGCAATGTCGTGATGATGTCCACTGCAGCCACTCGCCACGTCGGTACGGAGACACATAAGGAGCAGCTGGAGAAAGCGGAGATCAAAGCTACAACTTACAAGCCTTTTTAGGAACTTTTTTTTAATTGCTGAAAGGAGGACTTGAAAGCGATATTGAAGTACCTGTTAATATTTAGTAAACCATTATATAATTTCACTAGTGATCCGCCCCGGCTTCGCACGGGTGCAATGCTGATGTATTATACATATAAACCTTCCTTTCAAATCACTATCTATTTAAAAAAAACACATTAAAATTAGTTGCGTAGTTTTAAAGATCTAAGGATACATAGGGACCGACAAACAGCAGGAAGCGACTTTGTTTTATACTATGTAGTGATTGATTCAAATTAATTGATGGAAAGTGAACTTAACAAACTTAGTTCTCTCTCTTTACCGTAAGAAGAGGGAACAAAATCTTATGGTATTATATGTATAATACTGGCTAAACTGATGTTTGAAAGAAATTGCAATAGTTACTCCTCCTCTCCAAACTCCTCTGGAGTTGCAGGCGTACATAGGCTACGGAGACTGCTTAACATCAGGCGGGCCGTATGCTTGTTTGCCACCGACATAGTATAAAAAAAAAAGTTACTCATTATTCCAATATTTTCAAAAATATGTTTCTTAATAGAACATTTCTTTAACTGGAACTAAATCCTTTTCGTTATTCGTCTGATTATTCTATTTCCACAAAGCTTGGTTCAAATCTCAATTTTGCATTACTACCCTACCCAATTGCAATAAGGGCTAAATTATATACTTAATTTTTTTAATGCTTAAGTACACCAATTAATCACTGTACTTAACCTTTCGTGTGCCTTGTTCGTAATATGTCCCAGACAATTTGGACAGTAATTTCTAATTTCAAGGATATTAAGTAGGCGGGTTCACACAGAACAAGCCATTCAGGAGCAAATTCTGGACAAGGGCATACAAAAGTTTAATCAATGGGGCAATATGAAGCCTGTTGTTATTTTTGTTGTGTTTATCTTTTGTTAATAAGTACACTATCTTAATGTGTTTAAGTTGTTACCTAAGCGCCACTTGAAACATACCACTAACCTGGGGTGAACCAGGTAAACTGTTAACTCGGTCAAATTGTACTGGTAACCATGGTAACGCCAGGTTTAACCGGGGTTAGTGGGATGGTGCTAGTGGCGCAGTAGTATAATGGACCGCGAGCCAGGCGCAAATTTCTTCAGTCATCACCTCCCTGTGCTTGCGCCTGTGGCTTGCCTTGCCTATGAATATGAGTAAAATAGTTGATACACTGCTAATGATAAATAGATTGTTTAATAATGTTATTGCATAATGTGCACATCTTAGTGTATGCTCTAATCTTTATATATTGTATTAAATGGTCTGGTACCAAAAGGAATAGCAAAATTTTACATCATTTCATAATGTACCTATTTATAATATCGTCATGAATGCATTTATATTGGTTATTGGGAGTTATTGGGAGTGTGTCCAATGTAACTTTTTTTTTTTTCAAACTAAACCAGATTTCCATAAGTCATACAAATGGACTTCCGGTTCGAACGCCATAACCAGCAACGCATAACGCAGTAGCCTCGTTTTTTGCTCATTAATATTGTTTAAAGTGTAATATTGATAGCTTTAGTCACAGACAATATATATATATATATATTGTCTGTGCTTTATTATACAGTAATCTAAATTGGTAGTGTGCAGTGAATGGAGAATTAATCTCAAAGCATGTTTAACCACCATTTCGGAGTCAACGGCCGGTAGTCCACGTGCTTCTCGTAAAATCCAGCTATCGGTTTTACGAGACAACTACAACAACCACCGAACAACATCGTGCTCTAAGAACATTTGGTATTTCTACCACTAACCGTGTCTGGCTACTAGCTCTAGAGGCCCATAATTTTATTGTTTACCGTACACTGGCTGAAGTTTTAATCAAGAAACATTAATTCGAACCCACGTGGATCCCACTTTGACATTGGCAAAATCATCGACAGTATCAATGGAGCCATACTACCTAAAGATTGATTGATTGAAGTCATACAATTGTGTTACCTAGTTACATTTTTGTTTCTTATTTATTAACAGTTTTACATGTAAAATGTATTGTTATTGGTGCAATGAAGAAATATTGGTCTACTATTTTAAATCACATTTAAAATCAGGTCTATCGCGAATTTATTTTGTTACCTTTATTTACCGATTTTTTTTAATGTGAATTAATATGTGTTCAAAAAGCGAAAGTTTAAAATTTTAAGAGTGCCATAATACAGTTTGTCGTTTCATGCAAGCTATAAGAATGAAACTACTAGTACTTGTTTTTGTGTTTACTTTTTTCCATACAATAGCCCTATTTATAGCAAATAATTTATTTGAGGGCAAGAGAAGGAGGCTTACAACTCTAGAACTCGGATGTAAACATCAGAAACACAATCATGAAAAAATTGGAGTAATTCTGTGACGGTAAATAAAACAACTACATTGAGAACTTAACTTTAATGCAATACCAATATTCACTAACGTCTACGCTTCTTTGCTCGTTTCTTCACGTTTTTCTTGCCGATCTTGTTAAGTTTCGCGATTTTCCTCTTATGCAGCCATACTGGGTACTGTCCATTTTGATCCTTGAGCGTTTTACTGTTGAAGACACGTTTCTTGCCATCCTCGCCTTCTACCTCTATTTTCTCGTCATCAGAACTCATCTCAACATCTTCAGGATCTTGTTCTGGCTCGGTAACTTTAGCTTTCTTTTTATTCTTTTTGTTCTTCACCTCGCCAGCATCCAAGAAAATTACTTGGTCGGATTCCATAACCTCACTTTCTTTGACCTTTTCTTCTTCTTTTATTCCGAGCATCTTCTTTAGCCTGCTTAGTTCTTTTACAGCATAGCGCTCCCGTTTTATGGCGCGACATTTTCGCTTCCATCTGCTGCGGAGAGACTTCGCCATCTCGTTTATGAAATAAAAATATAAACAAACGTGGAGCACGAGCTCGCGTCAAAATTAAAAAGAACCTTTTTTTTATATATTGACATTGACATTTGAGAATATATTCCAAGCTGTTTGACTTCTACTTAATAACGCTTCAATTTATGATTGATACTTAATGTTGCTTAATCATATCTTCTTTAATATGTCTTTAATTATGTGTATAATTATAATAACATATTTTATTGAAAACATGCTAGCCACATTGCATCCAAAATCCAAATAATATGTTTTATTCGTTAAATTTAAAAAAAAGCAACCGGTTTCATTATTTTCATCGTCATCCCAACCCTATGTGTCAAAGTGGCATCACGGAAATTGACATTTGATTCGGAGTTTGCGTTTGACCGTCGAAAACCAAAATCAAATCATTCATTTTCGGGTTCTCGGGAAAGCCAATCGCGTAATTGGAATCGTTCCAACATTTGTTTACGTTTGCTGCGATTATTCAGCACTTCGGCTTAGCCGGGTATTCCTTTGTTCTCGCCTGTGTTTTACTTTCGTGTACTCCAGTGATTCTTTACACAAATATACGTTTTGGTTGATAATAATGGGCTCTCTTCAAGCTGAAAGCGAGGAGAAGCAAGAGATGGACGACAGCGGCTGCATACAGGACGGTAAGTTCGTTAAACAATGTTTTCATCAATTATAAACATTCATTGTTTTTTGTGTTTATATGATTTCGAAGCAACTAATTGAGATACATCGGCCGTGACTTCGCGTTGATATAAACAGTGCTATTTTGATTTATTTCACCCGAGTGGTTTAAGGTGTGAAATCTGGGGTTAAAGATTTACAAAAAATCTTAATTCCTTTGTTTTTTTTTTACTGAAAAAGTCGTTATCAGTCAGTAGTGAAACTGTGTAGTAATTTATTGATCAGATTTTTACCTTTTTGTAGCAGTTACTTTCGGTAATATTATATTTAACCAAGTTAACATAACTGAGTTGCAATGCTAAAAAAAATTGAGTGATTAAATATGTGAGTTGCATAGCTTTACAGAAAATAATTAAAACTATGTATTTAGTTCTATTTACCAATGTTTGACATAGTTTTATATCAAACTTGAAAAATGCAGCTATGGCGAAAATTGCATCAATTTAATTATATATTTTTTGAATCAATTTTGTTCCATGTTTGGAACAACAGCACTTGACGTGAATACGGATAAGTGTGGCTGAGGGGTAAGTGTGTGTAAGGGGTAACACTTACCCCGCAGCCACCCTTTTTGACCTTAACTGTAAAATTCAACAATAAAAAAACAATAATTGTAGCAATAATCCTACTGTGCTGCCATGCTAAATTGATACATTACAGTTTTTTCATTAAAGTACTAATTTTCTAATTGTTTACTTTGCATTGATCTATACCAGTGGAGGGCAAACTTTCTACATGGGGGGCCAGTAAGTAATTTCAGAGGAGGGCCAGAATTATTATTATTATTATTATTTAATAAGCAGGCAGGCAGTTATGGCAACTGATATGGCCTGTATCCAGTAATCACAAGATATATATCATGAACGAGTATTAGATGTAGTGTTATGCTTGTCTAATTTATTTTTAAACTGGTTCACATTTTGTGCTGAAACTACGTCTTCCGGGAGTTTGTTGCAAGAATTGCAGCAAAAATGCATTTTTATTATTCCACAGGATCATGAACCATATACAAATTATTTCGAACGACACTCGGCGGGCCGGATAAAATCCTATTGCGGGCCGGAGTTGGCCCGCGGGCCGTACTTTGCCCACCACTGATCTATTCTATCAAAGAGAATTAAGAAGACAAAGAGTGCTCACTCCATACTTAATTTTTTTTACCAAAACTTCTATTATTTTCGTAGTATACGTCTAGCGTCAAGTAGCGGAACCCTCAATACACTCAACAATAGATGTCGCGGCAAACAGAAAGTCTAATGCTCAACGATTTTCAGCTAATATTATAACCGGATTAACCGGAACTCTATTTTCAACTACTTTTGCTTATAGTATTAGTTATAAATTGTTGAGAAATACACTTTTCGTCAGTCGCTACACATGTGACATCTAGTGTCGAGTAGCAGTACTGAGTACCGCTACTTGACGCTAGATGTAGACTACGAAAATAATAGTCTTTTTTGTAACAAAACCGATGTATGGAGTGAGCACTCTGTCTTCTTAATTCTCTTTGATCACTCTTCCATATTAGTGCGACAGAGAGGCATTAGCGTTTCGTTCGCCACGGCGCAAACGATTGTCGTCTTGGCTAGGCCCCCAGGTCAGCATACAGCATGCAATATTCGACTCTAATATTTACGTCGTAGGATTTGAATTACGCGAACTGTCGAGCAGGTTGCGTTTGACGTCATGGTTGGGATTAAGAGTGAAGGTAGGGACAGTATTTTGACTTTGTCAGGGTACCGTACCCGTTATCTACGTATCCTCAATCCTCGCAAGGCCCACCGTTTAACAAGTGGCCGTCAAAAATATTTTTTTATACACTTTTTTTTTGCCGACTGTACTTTTTCGCCTTTGCATGTCTATCAAGTACTTCGCGAAATCTTTCTAATGAACCTAAACTCGATGTGTTTATGTTTTTGCATTGAAGAGTTCCTTTAGCTATCTTCCTACTGCATTATGAGATTACCTGCATGTTAGCATATGATTGTATTGTCATTTATCGGATATACGGAAGTATGCCAAATTTCAGCTCAATTATACATCATACAAGTGGTTAAATTACAAGATTGAAGCACATATACATGTACAAAGAATATACGCGGTGAAGCCAGTGGGGAGACACTCCTCCTTTCGGCCATTCTCGGCTCCGTTCGGCTCAGCATTGCTCCGAGCAATTATTAGGGTTGGCACAACTTGACATCCCTTTAATAAATAATAAAAATAAAAATTATATAAATTGTTAGTTACAAGACATTTATAAAACTACATTAGTAAACTACCTATTACATGAAAACATAAAAATACTTATTTCCTAGGTCTTACGACATGAAGGTCGGTATGTCGGCGGAGGATATCCGAGTCCCACCTTTCGGCAATCATTCTCAGATAAGATAATGACTTGAATTTTGACAACCCTAAATAGCCGAAAGGGGGATAGTGCCATATATTAGAAAGGGACAGCATGATTCGCTCCTGAATCGCTGTCAAACTTCGGTTTTGTAGGAAGTGTCCTTTCTGTACTAGTAAATACTATTATTTATTCTGTGGTGAAGCTAAATAAAAGTGTGTAAGTAATAAAAGTGTAAAAATGTATTAGAAAAATTACAATATTGCGTTAGCTCTTAACAATTACAAGTTAAAATACTGTTTTCCAGTATTGTGACGATGTGTAATATAGGTATGGAGGAGGGTGGGGCGGGATGCACCCCCATGTCAATATGCATTAGCCACGTATCATTGTCGGGATGAAATGAACTCAGGACTCAGGACATCCGATGCAATGTTGCGTAATTTCTCGTCCGAGTTTTGTTAGTACAATATTACAAATCAGCTGTGTTTTTGGCGTAAAGGCAGGAAACTAGAAGGAAATAAAAGATATGGCGCGCCCCGCGAAACTTGCGACGTAAGATATGACCACCGCTCGGGTTTTTACCTTTTATCGCAATTACTCTGATTATTATACTTTTGTTTAAAATTTTGCTCGTCTGACTGATCCCTCGGTTATATAACTAGCTATTTTATACTAAAATTATACTGCTATGGCATGCAGGATAACGATATACAACTGAAAAAAAAATGAAAAAAAATTAGACATAAACATGTCTAATTTTTTTTAATTTTTTATGGTACGGAACCCTAAAAAACTTTAGGGTTCCGTACCCAAAGGGTAAAAACGGGATCCTATTACTAAGACTCCGCTGTCCGTCTGGCTGTCTGTCACCAGGCTGCATCTCATGAACCGTGATAGCTAGACAGTTGAAATTTTCACAGATGATGTATTTCTGTTGCCGCTATTACAACAAATACTAAAAAAACCGGTCAAGTGCGAGTTGAACTCGCGCACGAAGGGTTCCGTACCATTAAGCAAAAAAACGGCAAAAAAATCACATTTTATTCAGTTTTTAGTATTTGTTGTTATAGCGGCAACAGAAATACATCATCTGTGAAAATTTCAGCTGTCTACCAACCTATCACGGTTACACAGATACAGTCTGGTGACAGACAGACAGAGAGACAGACGGACAAACAGAGGAGTTTTGAATGATTCACGGTTAGTTTCACTAGACTTATATTGACCAGGATATAGACCGTGATTACCTTTTGTATTGTTTCTAAGCTCCCGATATTTCGACGCAGTTACATGCATCTTGTACAACAACAAAACAATACAAAAAGTAATCACGGTCTATATCCCGGTCAATAAAAGTCTAGAGACAGCGGAGTCTGAGTAATAGGGTCCCATTTTTATCCTTTGGGTACGTAACCCCAAAAAAAACTACGTTTGCGTTAGCCTCCTTAACAGTGTAGACATGATACAGGCATCAGATATATTGGAGCGGGCATGTTACTCAATAATATCTGACCATTCACGTTGACTTGTTAATAGAGGCTGTGCTCAGATATATGTGAACCGATATGTACGTATGCAAATTGAATTGGAATCTAGATGCCTGGGCTGGACTCTGGAGTCGTAGCACGGTACGCTTATCACCATGCCTGTCACGTTCTAACAAGTATGTGAGTGCGAAAGTGACGGACTTAGTGATAGGGGAACCATGCTGCGCGGGCTGGACGTTCGATCGATTTAGCTCCGGCGTGCAGTAACCTAGGTTACCTATCGGGGCATTTGTGCTCTACTGATGGCTAGACATGTTTGTATGGACAACTAGTTTGCCCGCGATCAGCGTAGATGTGGGTTCAAAGTGCACAGTTACGGGTATTCTTTGTTGACTTTATTTGTATGCATTTCATAGCTTCCTTGTCTAATACTACTCTCTCGTACAGTCGCCATCAGATATATCGGAGCGGCTATGGTGTTCACAATATCTGAACACGTACTCTATCGCCCCCGCCGCCTGGACAGTGTTCAGATATTTAGATAGATAAATTATTTATTGCCACAACAAGGGTTTTTTTTTTCAAATTATTTTTACACACTTATGCTATACTTAATCTAGACAATTTATGTATAATAAAGTTTAGATTACATATCTACGTGACAATAGGACAGTCTCAGCTAATGTGCTGGAAGCCCCGCCTTTACTGCGCGGTTTCAGCGCTGGTTTTCAGCCTGCCCGAATTGAGGCGGTGACATAAGACGACTGCTAAGTACTAACATATTATATTATTACCTTGATTATTACTATATTTTATGTACTTATTTATACGACTAAAAATTACTAACGAAACTAAACCAAATTAAAGAGTAAATTTAACTACAAGACGTATTTGTTTGTATTTGTGAGCACCTTGGCCGCTCCGATATATTTGATGGCGACTGTACTAAATAGTATCCCCATTTAATCTTGTCAGGGGACGATTACCGGGATAAAGAGTATCCTAATCCAGGTTATACTTACTTACTGCTGTGGCGCAACTGAAGTGGATCTTGGCCTCCAACACCAAATACCGCCATGCTACTCTGTCCAAAGCCCAGGACAATCCAGGTCATAAGCTATCTTTATGCCATTGTCAGCCAAATGTGTTCAGCTGTTTTTGCGTGAAGGAAAAAACGCCAAATATTTTTTTTTTACATTTGAAGGGTATACGGAAAGAACATGTCTAGTCACTTTTTTCGGAAAATAAGATTTTCATTTCAAAATGTAGAGGGCTTAATGAACTATTGGTTATATCTTTTGCTACCACTGTATAATATATGTAACACAACTTTTTTTTAGTTAAAAAAGACCTGGTCACGGAATTACCATACATTTTGACATTGTTCCAAATTTAAAACCGCGATTACTCAAAATGTTACTAAAGTGACTAGACATGTTCTTTCCGTGTACCCTCCATTTGAGACTGACATATTCGTTAGCGTTACGTAAGTTACTTTCTATGCATCTCGCTCGTACTCGCATATTAGTGCGAGCGGGATGTGTAGAAAGCACGTTGCGCACAACGCAGCCGTTAGCGAATATGTCAGTTTGACAAAGACATTCGTTTTAAGGCTACTAGACTACGATCGTTTTAACAATCACAAAATCAAGATTTCAATAAAGTGCGAGTTTTCATTATATCGTCCGCTGAACAGTCAGTCCATATGCTCAAAGTCGTTGGTGTCAGTCACGGTAAAGGGGTCGGACCGTGCATATATGTATATATGTTTGCTTTGTGGCATGCATTTCGGTATATCAAAGCTTTGGCATGTTGCTTTCGATACATAGGTAAGGGAGCAAATATTGGTTAAGATAAGATAAGATGTTTATTTGTAAAAGTCATGTACATGAGATGTTATTGAAGTTATACAGGAAGCTTCCATGACACCCTGCCAGGGCACACAAATTGTCTTATATCTAGCTTATAAACCACCAATGTAACTTTTATAATATCTATGTAAAACCCTTTTTATGTGCAAATAAATGATTATGATTATGATTACTAAATTACATTTAAATTTCATTTACAGGCCATGCATGCTATTATTAATAATTGGTTAGAGAGATTTTTTGCATATGTATGAGGTGTAAATAATTACAATAATAAATTCAATGTCAATATTTGCTTAATTGCTATGCTTAATAGTTAATTTCTCTTACAGCGACTAGGTTTCCTCATTTAAAAGCTCCTCCACTGAGTAGTAACATTTCTGTATGAGAAAAGTTGGTTATGTGCGAAATGCATGTAGGAGATAAATGAGGAGTGTATTTTCAAAAGGGTTTATTTCTCTATGAAATCCATACAAAAATAAACCCTTTTACCCTACTTAATGTTCATTCACGGTTCATTTCACAGTTTACATCACCACCCATATCCGGACATACGGGATATCGTGACTACTTGGAAAAAATCTCGTATCTCACACTGATACTGAAAGTTGAAAGGCAGTAACTCTGTGTGCCTCCCATACCAGCTAAGTGAAGAGAAAAAATAGCTAGATCTACAGATCTTCCTCTATGGGCAATATTTGATGAAAGTGGGGGATATACTGTTCATCCTGTACCTGCTCCATTCTCCACGATTCTACTTGAAATTAAAAGTATAATTTATTCAGAGCCCACTGTGTCGCACTGCTGGGCAAAGGCCTTCCCCCTCTTTTTCCACTCGTCTCTGTTTAATGCTATATCCGGCCAGCCTGTCAAGAAGGAGTCCAAGTTATCCCGCCATCGCCGACGAGGTCTGCCGGATCCCCGGTTAGACTCGTGGGGCTCCCACTCCGTGGTTAACTTGGCCCACAAGTCATCCGGCATTCGGCAGACATGACCAGCCCAGTCCCATTTCAACTTGGCCGCTTTCCGAGCTACGTCTATTATTTGAGTCTTAGAGCGCAGCGTGGTGTTTCGGACTCGATCTCTTAATTTTACACCTAATATGCTGCGCTCCATAGCTCTCTGGCAAAAAGTATAATAAATGGGGGTAATAATCAAAATCTTATATTATTTATTCGGGGGAAAGCTATATCTGGGGCACCTAATATTAGTGGTACTAATCAATGACCAATTTTTTTTTTCATGAAATAGGAGGCAAACGAGCAGACGGATCACCTGATGGTAAGCGATTACCGCCGCCCATGGACACCCGCAACACCAGAGGGGTTGTAAGTGCGTTGCCGGCCTTTAAGATGGGAATACGCTCTTTTCTTGAAGGTTTGAAGGTCATATCGGTCCGGAAATACCGCAGGCGACAGTTCATTCCACAGTTTAGCTGTGCGAGGCAGGAAGTTTTACCCAAATCCACTAATTATAACCAAATTTTTCTTTTGATTGACAGAACAAGATACGAGTTTTTTCAAAGTAGTGCCGATATACGAAACAATAAATTAGTCGCTTTCAGTCGAGTGGAAAGCGATACAAATTGACCGAATAAGATGTATTTAGAGATAATTCGGGAGTGACGACCGCGAGTCCTTGTCATGATCATGAGTCAATGTGAAGTGAAGTACCTTTTGGATTCCAGAATCATGACTGGTTGATATATTTATATATACCTACCTAACTAGGGAACAAATCACATTGCGCTCTTAAATATTTTACCTAATAGGAAGGTTAACAATAGCCTAATGGGGCCCACTGACTATCAGTCCGCCGGAAGATATCGGCCTGTCAGTTAGAACAAAAATTGGACGTTCCGAACAACTGACAGGCCGATATAGTCAGTGGGCCCCTTAATACGTGGGCGGGGTAGGCCCAGGCGGAGATGGCGATTAGAATTTTGACAACTTCCTTAACCATGAGGTTAATGCATCAATTTTTATGAAGATGTTAATTGATTCTACTACCCGTGTTATTGAAATATTTCTGATAAACCTGTTATTTACCAATTGTATCGCAGATACTTCCAAATTACGAAAGTATATTAAATGTGGCGCGCGCACCGCGAGTAAAAACGCCCAAAAAGCGCGCGCCCTGAGACATCACATCGCACACGGCTATGACAATAAAATAATATTGGCATCACAGCCTAGCGTTGAAAAAACCGGGAAAATTGCGGGAAAATTTCAAAACGGCTCGTTATTTTCAAGCTTCTTTCGAAAAAAACAATGCACATATTTTTCAATATACTTAATTAGGAATCTTAACAAGTAGGTTAAGGTTGCATGTCTAATGTGTTTGTTTATGGCATTGACACTGTCATCACTCATCAGTGGCATCGTGTGTGACGTATTTAATTTTTCTGAATAGAACTGGAAAAAAACCGAAAAAAACGAAATTTTGTAAAATTCCCAAAAAAAAGTTTGACTTTTTCCGGAATTTTTTAATTTTAATTTATAGGATTTTTTCGGCGCTCTTGTCTGTTTAAAATAGAGCATAATGTCAGGTCACATCACAAGTACACAAATTAATACCAAACTCTCTAATACATATGACGTAACAGGCATTCCAGGAAACCTAGGCAACCTAGGTAACGGCCTCGCTCCACATTCCAAAACCTACCTTCATCCCTTCATATAAAGTTGATAATAATTTGCAGCTCAAACGCGCTGACCCAATATGTAAAAATCAATCTTCCCAATTTGGTATAACTATATACTTTGGCCCAGGACTGTCTTATTTCAAACAGACAGAGAGAATTATACTGTCTTTGTCTTGCGCTAGGACTAGCACCCAAATGAAAGGGATGAGTATGGTTTTGGTTCTTACTAACTGAAAAGTTGTGTTTGCCAGACTATAGCTGGTAAGCACGGATTTATATAGAGAAGCTGTGCTGTACAACTGTCAAGTACGCTGACATTATTTTTGTTACTTAACTTGACGTCCTGTTTATACATAGATTTAGTGTTTAGTGCAAATTCATACATTTGCTACTTGCGTTTGATAGCAAATGTATGAACTCTTTTATTATTTATTGCTATAATACAAATCAATTTCATGTAGCCAATAGCCAAGCCTTCAACTAAAAATATGTCCGTAGACTCTGTAGTAGCTAACCTTAATATTATTAGCTGCTTACTATAGTTTGCCTTTGCCTTCCCTTTCGGTCATACTTTTTGGTCATAGAATTCATTTGTATTTATTTATTTATTTACATACAAGATATATACTATATAACTAGCTTAAATCTAAAATAGGCCCTTGAGGCATTGTACCAAGGATGCTGGCGGCATTTCCTCGCTGTATCGCAATGCCGAAACGTTGTGCGAGGAAGCCGCCAGCTCTCCGGTCACCAATTACGTCAACCAGACGCTTCGCGATTTCTGCCTGCCGCGTATTTCTGATTTCTGTCTTGCGATTGCTGCGATTGTAATATTTATTTTATTTTATTTTATTTTAAAAATAGTTGTACAGCATAACAGTATGAAATATACAAAGTCACTGCAAAACTACAAACAAATTAAAAACAAAAACAGGTAAACTAATAATATTATTATACAATAAGCACATTCAAACTGCTGAAGGACGCTCATCCATCTTCTCACAGAACCTCAACAATTCCTCTCGCACTTCGCTCCACCTGCCAGCAAATAAATCACATTCGGGCGCTGATGCTAAGAGCGCATTCAGGAGGGGTAAAGGGCGAACAAGTGGGGATTTTCTGCGAGACACGGTTCGCGATATCGGGCCTACAAGTAGACCACGGTCCCGAGGCCGGAAGTTGATTCTGGTCGGCGTAGGGACAAAAAGACGCAGTAATTGCGCCACCAGTTCGGCACAATCCGATTCACCTCGCAAGACGCAACAGGCTGTCGTAAGGAGCTTAAAATTTCGTCTTACCTCCAAAGAGTTCAGGCCTAAAGAACCCAGCAAGTATTTGGTTGGGTATAAAAACGGGTAATACCCGAATATTTTTTTATATAAGAACCGGAGAAATACTTTTTGTACCCTCTCCAAAAGCAAGACATAGGATACCTCATGAGGATTCCAAACGATGGCAGCTGACTCGAGCTTGCTTCTGACTAGAGATGTGTATAGAAGCTTTATAGTACCCGTATAGTAGTAATATGCCTACTTGAATAATAAACTTTCTTCTTCTGCAAACAACTTGTATTTTAGTTTTTAGTATCGTAGTCCTCACTTCGTAATATACATACACCTCTAGATGTAGGTCGCGTGAGAGGCAGACAGTGTTAGAGGGGGACGGGAGAGGTTGTTGCATGCAGCCTGTTGCATTATCGACCGGCCCGGGAGAGTTATTTAAGGCTTCTGTGTTTTGTTTATTTCTTGGAACATGTATCGTTGAACTAAAGTAGCGTCGCCAGATATATGAGCGGCCAAAGTGCTCAGAAATACCTAAGCATGCACTTTAACGTCTAGATATACACTGTTCAGATATTTAAGAACACGTTGGCTACCTCCGTTATATCCGATAGCGACACTTGAACCACAGGTTGAGTACTTGCGTCACAGAAAAGATAGTACCGTCGCTAGATATATAGGAGCGCCCAAATTGCTCAGATATACTAGAACAAGCACTTAAGGACTTGATAATGATAATAGAGAGATAATTGTTAAGATATACATATGTGTATACATTGGCTACTCCGATATATCCGATAACTATCCAACGGCAATGGTTTTATGCCAAAACCGAAGGTCCGGTTTTGCGGTAGCTTGGGCCGAAACCGAATTTTCGGTCGGACAAAAACCTAAAATACAGTTTCGGCGCGGCCGTAAGGTTCGGCAGTTCTTTGGCCGAAACTGAACCTTCGGCCGAAACATGATTTTTATCAGGGTTCGAAAGCATAATTATCAATGATAATTATCTTGATAATTATCCAGATTTTTATGCCTGATAATTATCGATTTCATAATAACCTAAAATTTACGAAATATTATTAGAATGTTACATCATGATTATCTTATATTTCAATGGTTAATAAAAAAACTACTTAATATTAGGTCAGTTTTATTTCTAACATAGCAATAAACGCCCCTATCATTATTTTTTACTATCAAAAAATTCAAAGAAAATAAATATATCACCATCCATACCTGGGATAATTATCCGATATTTATCGGATAATTATCAAGATAATTATCAAAGACTATAATTATCTGGATAATTTCGAACCCTGATTTTTATGCCGACACCGAAACCGAAACCTCGATCGAACACTAGATGGTAATCCAATGGATGTTTTCATCTCATCTCGTGTTATATTATCTTATATATAAGCCCGAAATATTATCTTGAAGAACGATGTCACGCTGGAATTGCCGTCTCTCTCTGTAAGTAGTGCGATTCTCTTGAAAGTAGCTGTAACCTTTCATTCACTCGAAAGCTGACGTTAGCTTCTTTCAAGAGAATCGCGCCGCAGGGAGAGATGCAAAATGAGTGTGATGTCATTCAAACTCAATATGTCGCGGGAAATTTTCATTTGTGGTGGTCAAATATCGTGGGTACAAACCTCGGTGGTGCTGTATATTGCAAAATATTTTATTCGCGAAAAAATTGCAAAACGATGACTGACTATTCGGTCAGGATCCTTATCATACACAATATAACAGGAAAAGTTTTAAGGAAAAATCCGTAGGATAAATTTTTTGTTTTTGTCTGCAGAAACGCCACCTTCGAAGCGTTACCCCAACGGGGTCCAGGGGGTCCAACTGCTGGACCTTTCAGATGACGTCTTACTGATGATACTGCGGTACCTCACGCCGAGAGACCTCAAGGCACTTGGATAGTAAGTACCTACTATATTTAACCATATGGTTTGCAATCTGTAACCAAATCGTAGGTACATAACTTCAGGTGACAACCAAAACTCACTAACTACAAAAATGTAATTAAACAACCTTATTGGTACCTACTACGGTTCACTATAGCTCTGAAGTTGTGGTAGTAAATAATTAGTGAGTTTTGGTTGTCACCTGACGACAAGGTCCTTCCACCATAGTTGGATCTGAGTCTGCAAAGATATGCAAACCATTTTAACCAGAATAATGTGGCCTTGCAATTTTTCGGCTGAGTGTACCTATACATACACACAATACAGACATACAAACATCAACCCTGAAAACTACTTGAAACTTTTCAAAGTTTTTTTAAAGTTTTCTGTTATGTAGATCCGGCGACCCTAAGGTTGTGTAGAAGAGATCGCTTACAGCGATAAGACCGCCTGTTGCTACCTGTATTTACCTTGTAAATCTGTTATTGAATTTTTCCTTTGTGGTGCAATAAAGTGTATACTTACTCTTTTAGACAGTCGTGTAAAAATACTACTTTTTCTACAGCACCTGCCCCCGTCTAGGCGCGCTCATACTGGACCGCTCTCTCTGGCAAACCGTAGACGGGCGCGGGCAGCCGTGGGGCCGTGCGCGTCTCCGCTGGTACTTGGCACGCGCGCTGCACGCCGGCACGCGCGAGTTGCTGGTCAGCGGCTATGCGAGGGAGGCGAGAGAGTAAGTAGCTAGTGTATCATACTGGATCCCTCTCTCTGGCAAACCGAAGACGGGCGCGGGCAGCCGTGGGGCCGCGCGCGTCTCCGCTGGTACCTAGCGCGCGCGCTGCACGCCGGCACGCGCGAGCTGCTAGTCAGCGGCTATGCGAGGGAGGCGAGAGAGTAAGTAGCTAGTGTATCATACTGGATCCCTCTCTCTGGCAAACCGAAGACGGGTGCGGGCAGCCGTGGGGCCGCGCGCGTCTACGCTGGTAAATGGCACGCGCGCTGCACGACGGCACGCGCGAGCTGCTGGTCAGCGGCTATGCGAGGGAGGCGAGAGAGTAAGTAGCTAGTGTATCATACTGGATCCCTCTCTCTGGCAAACCGAAGACGGGTGCGGGCAGCCGTGGGGCCGCGCGCGTCTACGCTGGTAAATGGCACGCGCGCTGCACGACGGCACGCGCGAGCTGCTAGTCAGCGGCTATGCGAGGGAGGCGAGAGAGTAAGTAGCTAGTGTATCATACTGGATCCCTCTCTCTGGCAAACCGAAGACGGGTGCGGGCAGCCGTGGGGCCGCGCGCGTCTACGCTGGTAAATGGCACGCGCGCTGCACGACGGCACGCGCGAGCTGCTGGTCAGCGGCTATGCGAGGGAGGCGAGAGAGTAAGTAGCTAGTGTATCATACTGGACCGGTTGTTTTGGCAACTGTAGACGCGAGAGGTGAAATTACTAACTGACTTCGTAAACGAGTAAGTTCTCAATTCGACGGGGTTTTTTGTGCTTTTGTCATGTACGTTTTTCGAAGAGGGCTGAATCGAGTTACAAGACTTTTCTTAGAAAGGGTACTTAACGTTGTTCACATTGTTTATCAGTTAAGGGTCTAATAATAGCATTCTAGAGAAATCGATAAAAGTGGAGTTAGAATTTTCTCAATGAGTCTATAATTTTGTTTTTGAGAAACACATGTCTATCCAGAAGTGAGCCATGTGTGCGCTTTAGAGCAATCTTTGAGAGTATTTGAGATGAAGAGCTAAAGGCAGTAGAATCTCCAGACCTGTTTTAGACATCTCGTAGAGTCGCAAATGTTGTTTCCAGTGGTCTAAAAGGTGCTGTTAATGTTTTGGGAGGGTCGATAAGCCGATCATACCTTCAAAAAGCCGCATGAGGCTCGTGAGCCGCGCTTAGCCGACCTGTGACCTAAACGATTAAGGGTCTCCGGCAAGCTCGGTTCTCCATACAAACGTAGTTCCGCTCTCATTTCAAAACGACTAGCTAGATTGCTCTGAAACTTTGTACTTACAATAGGATAAGGTATATCTATGTCTGTAATTAGTTTATGTAGCTTCAGATACCATAGTTAAAAAAATACAGCGAATTTTTAAGTTTTTCATACAAAACTTGTTTTTGCTCTATTTCGTTTGTTTTATAAACTGGAGCTATATAAACTAATTTCAGACCTAGATATACCTCATGTCATTGTATGTGCAAAGTTGCATTACAATCCAACATGTAGTTTTAAAATAAGAGCGGAACTACATTTGTATGGGAAGGTGCAATTCGGCCGAGCTTGCCGGGGACTCTTAAAACTGACATAAACATGATATTTACAGATGCCTCGGCCACGTCAACCAGACAAGAGAGGAGATAGAGGCAGCGAAAGAGAGGGGAGATAAGGACAACGGGAAGACAGAGGACAACAATAATCAGACCGATGAGCGGAGGGATAGATGTAAGATTTAACTGCTGAATTCGGTTAAAGTTTTATCTGTTATGTGACTTTCCATCAGAGAAGGGTCATTATACTTCATATGCATAAGGACCTTTCCATCAAAAAAGGGTCCTTATTATGCAAATGAAGCATGAGGACCCTTCTCTGATGGAAAGCCACATATTGACTATGAGTATTGTAACTAGGTAGAATAACAAAACCTATATTGTGTGTATATTTTAGTTGCAGCCCAGCGGGTCATAGAGGTCCCGGCGTTAGGTCCCAACGCGCAGCTCTACATAGACGACCCAAGATCAGAGTAAGACTTAAATTTTTTTTCGTCGCATTTTACCTAACGCTACTAGTACCACATAAGCACTGTAACTAATTTAACCCTCGCTATTTCTCGGGACCTATTTCTCGTGTAAATGGCTTTTCCTACCTCCCCCCCCTCCCCCTTTTTTTTTGTTATCGGAGTGGGTGGAGCTACCCCTCCCTGTACTCCCTAAGTGCCTTTTTTAGGGTTCCGTACCCAAAGGGTAAAAACGGTACCCTATACGGTACGTGATAGCTAGACTGTTGAAATTTTCACAGATGATGTATTTCTGTTGCCGCTATAACAATAAATACTAAAAAGTACGGAACCCTCGGTGGGCGAGTCAGACTCGCACTTGTCAGTTTTTTTTTAACTCTATTTGTAAGTGTAAGTGATCCCTGTATAGACATTACATTTGGAATTTCCACATACTATATTTATCTGTCTGTGTAATTTGATTTACCTCTATCTATTGCAGTTTTGTACACAGACGCCCGCTTAATTTTATATTTTCATGTATTTGAAAGCACACGAGATCTTCCATTATATATTTTTCCAGGTCGCCAGAAGCGTTCGCCTGGCCGCGTCCATCCGACCCCATAATCTCGGATAGCACGTGCCCAGGGCCCCAGTTCACTCTGACGCCATCTTCGCTCCGGCAGCTGACCGACACGTGCCCGACGCTCACATCCCTCGCGCTGGAGTACTGCAACATCAACTGTAACTGTGTGAGTGTCCATACAGTTCACACTGACGCCATCTTCTTTCCGGCAGCTGACCGACACGTGCCCGACGTTCACATGCCTCGCGCTAGAGTACTGCAACATCCAACTGTAACTGTGTGAGTGTCCGTACACTTCACAGTTTCACACTGACACCATCCTCGCTCCAGCAGCTGACCGACACGTGCCCCAAGCTCACATCCCTCGCGCTGGAGTACTGCAACATCAACTATAACTGTGTGAGTGTCCATGCAGTTCACACTGACGCCATCTTCTTTCCGGCAGCTGACCGACACGTGCCCGACGTTCACATCCCTCGCGCTAGAGTATTGCAACATCAACTGTAACTGTGCGAGTGTCGATACATTCTATACAGTTAATACAGTTCACCGTCACCTTTGACCGCCAATACGTCAAATGACGCGCGCGGCTGCAGCCCAATATCAACCTTCGTGCATTTCGACAAGGTTCAAAATGACGCGACGCGGACGATAGGCGTGGCGTTCGTTGTTGACCATGATCACCAAGTTGCTGTTGTTTCAGACCAGCATCAGCATGTTTCCACCCACCCTCAAGAAGCTGTCGCTCCGCGGCTCAAAATGTTACAACCTGCCCCTGGATCGCTCGTTCTTGTTTAAAATACAGGACTCGCTGCCTGATTTAGAAGTAAGTTGATGATTTCATTATTGCTTTTCAATAATAAGAGAAACGGTAAATTAAACCATGGTAGGTAACAGGCGGGTTTATCGCTAAAGAGCCATCTCTTTCAGACAACCTTTGGGTAGTGGAGCAAAGGCAAAGCGGGAAAGGTAATACCGAAAATAGACTGACAGGACAGGATTACGGGTGATTTTCGGAATAACTCGCCATCGGCAGTGACACGAAATTACCCAAATCATTTTACCGAATGAATAAGTACTTATAATATATGTATCGTAGCGAGCATAGGTATAACCTGCCTCGTATCATTAAACGTCCTCGCTTTCAGTCGTCTTTCTAACTTCACTCTTGTATTTTTTTTCAGTCGCTGGACGTTAGCGAATGCGAATGGATGGAGCCAGCCACACTCCTCCCCCTGAGCAAGCTTCCTATACTGAAACACCTGTACGCTCGGGATTGCCTGCGGCTGACCGAGTTCGTGGCATACGCCTCCCTAGCTACAAGATACGGGTTCACTAAACTACAGGTAGCTATATATATATAAACTACTACTTCTAGTGCCGTTGTGAGCTGTATCATCGAAAACGACATCTCCGCCATTTAAAAAAAAATTTTAGTAGAGAAAGGCGGTAAATTTAAAATATTTATCTCACAGAGAACATTTTTCTACTGACAAGAAACTGCGATAATTATCGAACTTATGCATAAAATTGTCGAAAGTCTTTTTTTTAATGTGTACTTAATTTATTTTACAACCTTACTGGAGGTTTTCACAGTTCTTTCTAATGCTTAAAAAACAAAGCATAAGGTCTTGTTGTTAGCACTAACATTTATAATTGCAGTCGCTAGACCTCCGCGGCTCCCCAGTGGGTGACTCCGAGGTATCAGCTTTGGGCTGGCTCGCCAGCCTCAGCCACCTGTGGCTGTCCCCCGCGTTGGCCGCCCCTCCCCCCCCACAACACTCGCACCACAAGCGGGACTGCCTTCCCGCCGTCACCACCAGCCCCCAAGACCAGTGGGAGGAGCAGGTGTGTACGTGTGTCTCTCTCACTGAGGCTGGCTCGCGAACCTGAGTCTCCGTGCACTCTAGAGGAGGCAGTTAGCAACCTGAAACCCTTGTTAGGTTTCATGGAGGAGCTGGGGTGGTTAGAGTAGCGCTACCTCGTCACGCAAAAAAAGCATTTTTTTTATACTACGTCGGTGGCAAACAAGCATACGGCCCGCCTGATGTTAAGCAGTCTCCGTAGCCTATGTACGCCTGCAACTCCAGAGGAGTTACATGCGCGTTGCCGACCCTAACACTCCTCTCCCTCGAGCTCTGGCAACCTTACTCACCGGCAGGAACACAACACTATTAGTAGGGTCTAGTGTTATTTGGCTGCGGTTTTCTGTAAGGTCTCCACCTCCTCAGTTGGGCTCTGCTCTAGATCTGGAATGACATCCGCTGTCCTGTGCCCTACCACACAAAGCGAGATGTCATTCACAGTGCCCATACCTCTCTTTTGGACGTAGTTTAAGGACATACCCGGGTCCCGGGTAGCATGGTTGTCAATTGCAAATGCCCAATATAACTGTGTCGTGTCCCACAAAATAAAACACAGTAGAAGCGACAAAGCCTAGATTACTATTATTTTTTAGTGTAAAGTGTGTTGTGTGTTCGGAATAACACGAATACACCTTACTCTTTATTGCACACCTCAATAAAAGAAAGCAATACAGAATGAAAACAACCATAAGGAATATAAGTCCTTTAAACATTATTCTAATTATGTTTCAGGAACCAGAGTACTTCAAGATAAAAGAGCCAGACTATGACGACACGAATACTCCTGAAAAGTGTTCGGACGAGAACAATCATACTTGGCACGCCAAACTTAATGGCACTTCTTCGGATTTCAGCAGGTTAGTATAATCATAGAGTAACTTATACTAGAGCGGTACTGTCATAGTAAATTTTGTAACCACAGTTAATTCACTGCCATCTATAGACACACTTTAAAACTAAAAATGAAGATTTATAAAAATACGATAAATGTATTTAAATATGGATAAATGATTTTTTTTATTTGCATTAATTATTTTTATGATTTTGACCCATGTTCTTTCACTGATATGCGTAAAAATTGTTAAATAACAAACGACAGTAGGCCAAAGCTAGTAGCGCCCTCTGATCGAGAGTCAAATTTTCTTGATTTTCGAGGCACGTTTTTTCCTTAGACTGTATCCATCTATTACGGAGTTATATATATATATCTTTGGTATAATTGACCATCCTAATGAACGCATATAGGTGCAATTCTCTACCAGTCAAAATATAAACTATTAGTTTGATGCAGGATTACAGGATTCTTTAATTAGGACCTAATGTCCAAATTAAGATCAAAATTTTATTTATCTTCTGGGGAGGTAAGGAGAATAACACACTCATACTTTACCATATTTGTTCAGTAATCAGCAGTGTAAGTTATGTCAAATAATGATAATTTTATAACTTTAATAGTCTTTTCATCTACTATATTTTGTCCACAGCTCATTACCGACAGTCCTTAGCTCTCCAACGATGATCATCAACGCATCACCACTTCGCCCAGGATCATCTCCAAGGTCCAACCCTCCAAGACCCTCAACAGGATCAAGACCTGGGACCTCCAATGACAGTCCAACGATAATCAACGCATCACCAATGCGTACAAATGATAGTCCAAGGGCCTCAAACTCATCGAGTCCAACTATGATTATACATGCTTCACCGACACGACCAGGCTCTTCCAATCTGCGATCAACAATATCATGTCTATCTATGTCCCCTAATATATCAATAACTCCTCGACCAAACCTTAGTCCACCAAAAACGTGTTGTAATATAATTACTCCCTCTAGCGTACTAAAATCAAGATCAAATTCGAATCCTGGACCATCGAAAGCACAGAAACGCAAGACAAGCTCCCCAAGTCCAGGGCCTTCGAAACGGAAACGTGATGATGATGATGATAGCTCAAGTTCTGATGATGATGACGTTCCATTGAAGTGTCTCATCAAGCCTAATGTCAATGAAGGGGCTAGTACTTCGAAGGAACCGGAAGAACAGAAGGAAGATGACGCAGAAGAGGCAGAGGAGAACGGGCAAGAGGTTAGTACAGTAACATACAACTTTTAGATAATTGATTTGATTTTATATTTGCGTATAATCGTTTTTATTCGATTGAATTGCCGATTTCGTTGAAAACAAAATTGCTAAAAAATTTACATCACACCATGATTTTCCAAATGTAAAGGACTCCTTGTGTGACTTAATTTATGGATGCCCCCATTTCAGTATTGAAAATCCTGGTCACGGCAACAAATTGTAATGCACCTCCAAAATTTAAAAGGGCTACTTTCCACTTTTTACCACAATATATACATCCCTTTTTTCATTTCAGGATGAAGACGCCCAACCCCGTCACCACGTCCTGTATGTAAACGTGGGTCAACGTCTCCACGCCGTATACCGCCTGTCACTAGACAACGAGCACATAGTGTCCTTCAACCGAAACTCCAACAACCACAACACAAGGAACTTATTCCTATCACCACCGGGCTCACATTTAGACGCGTCATCACTAGTTACTGACTCCGCTATTAGGAGATTTGGGAGAGCCGATGGAGAGGATATTAATTATGTCCATATAGGCCCAAATGGACCATATCCAGGTGCTCAAGTACCTGGTGCTAGACCTGATAGGTCTTCTCTTACGCATCTAAGCGTCACTGGATTCAGGACTATTACAGATAGGAGTCTAGATCACCTAGCGACGTCGGCGCCATTGCTGCAGTTCCTAGATTTGTCTGAAACGAATGTAACTGATGCTGGTGTAGCGGCTTTTAGAAGCTTGAGGCCTGATTGTGAGGTTGTTTATAGTAAGTATGAGAAGAAAGATTGAATTAAGTATAAGCTGGTTGTTTATAGGCTACCGCGAGTGAAATGAATTGGTGCAGATATTCTTGTTAATAATGTCAGTTAAGCCAAAAAGAATTAAGAAGACATAGAGTGCTCACTTCATACATCGGTTTTGTTACCATAAAGACTATTAGTTACATCTAGCGTCAAGTAGCGGAACTGTCGTGGAAAACGGAAAGTCTAATGCTCAACGATTTTCAGCTAATATTATAACCGGATTAACCGGAACTCTATTCAGTTATAGATTGTTGAGTAACACACTTTTCGTCAGTGGCGACTC
Source organism: Cydia strobilella (assembly GCF_947568885.1). Lineage (NCBI taxonomy): Eukaryota > Metazoa > Arthropoda > Insecta > Lepidoptera > Tortricidae > Cydia > Cydia strobilella. The sequence continues at coordinate 5,292,440 of NC_086066.1, read as the reverse complement.
ATGTGACATCTAGTATCGAGTAGCAGTACTGATAGTTCCGCTACTTGACGCTAAATCTAGACAAAGATAGATATAACTCCGTAATAGATGGATACAGTCTAAGGAAAAAACGTGCCTCGAAAATCAAGAAAATTTGATTCTCGTTCAGAGGGCGCTACTAGCTTTGGCCTACTGTCGTATAGATGGCGTTGACGGTTTCGTTTATTATTTAACAATTTTAACGCATATCAGTGACAGAACATGGGTCAAAATCATAAAAATAATTAATGCAAATAAAAAAAGCATTTATCCATATTTAAATACATTTTAACGTATTTTTATAAATCTTCATTTTTAGTTTTAAAGTATGTCGGTAGATGGCAGTGAATTTACTGGGGTTACAAAATTTACTATGACAGTACAGTATAAGTTACTCTATGATCTAGACTACAAAAATAATAATCTTTTTGGTTACAAAACCGATGTATGGAGTGAGCACTCTTTTTTTAATTATCTTCGGTTAAGCCTCGCTCAATCCTTGTAGACTCGAAAATTGAAGGCTAAAACAATAATTAGATTTTAGTCTTGAAGACGGCTAAGTGCTAACTAACAACAATATTACCTACTATTATTGTAATGCACAAAGAAGATCTCTATTTAAAAACGAAATATGCAAATTGCTAACCTACTATGGAATAAAAATATATATTTAAAATGGAAATGTAATCATATGAGGTATTTTAATATACATCTGGAAACTGTGAGGTAACATAAACGACACAATTAACAGACTTTTAGTCAAATATATTACAATGTTCCGCACGTCTGCGTTCTGCCAAAGATAGATATAACTCCGTAATAGATGGATACAGTCTAAGGAAAAAACGTGCCTCGAAAATCAAGAAAATTTGATTCTCGATCAGATGTCGCTACTACCTTTGGCCTATTCTCGTAAAGAGGGCGTTGACGGTTTCGTTTGTTATTTATAATTTTAACGCATATCAGTGAAAGAACATGGGTCAAAAATAATTAATGCAAATAAAAAAATCATTTATCCATATTTAAATACATTTTAACGTATTTTTATTAATCTTCATTTTTAGTTTTAAAGTATGTCGATAGATGGCAGTGAATTTACTGTGGTTACAAAATTTACTATGACAGTACCGCTCTATCTATTTATATCCTCTTTGGTTCTGCGTATATTATTTGTACATTTGATGGTCGTTGTCGTTGGTTCAAATTCTTATTTTTCGTCGTACCCTCCAGCCGCGCGGCGAATCAGACAGAACTGGGTATATTTGACGCGGCGAATGATGATGATCCCTATGACAGTTCATTTTTGTATGGGGCAACTGTCAATGTCAAATGTTTCTAGACTTTTTTTGATACTTTAACACATTTTTTATTTAGAAATTTAACAATTAAGTAATAAAAATATGGTGAAAACCTACTCAATTTTTTTTTTAATTAGGTATATAGCTTTTAGCTATTTGGAGGAACTGTCATACGGATCATCAAGTATAAGACAAATGCAATTTTGAGTTGTCAAACGAAAGATTAAAAATACAATGGAATGGATGACCCTTTGAAGGTCTCTGGCAGACGACAAAATATCATTTCCTTCACCCTGTTTTTGAAAGTAGTCGTGATAGGGGGTTGTGAAGGAAATCGAATGAGACTGAATGAATTGGATAAGTTCTTATTCACTATGATAAGGATAGGAATGATAAACATGATCTATAGTTTTCAATGCATAGTATTGTACAGGTTATGAGGGTCGCGTTTTTATCGTCAGCCTGTGTCACGTTATAACAGTGCGAGAGTGAGGTACCTATGACAAGAAAGTTGATAAAAATGTCGCTGTAAATACGCAACCATCCTATCGCTACAGGCGTCGCGTGATTCAGGGGCTGCAGCGGCAGCCAACATGCACAAAGCTTCTTTTTGACAAATACTAGTAATATATAGAAAACTTATTCCGGCGAGCTGTTTATAATCTCTGCTGTCTCCCTAGGTAGTTATCGACGGTATTTTAAAGGACTTCCGGTTCGAACGCCATCTTGATAGTAGCCTCGTGATTAATTCCTTTGTTTTTTGCTCATTAATATTGTTTAAAGTGTAATATCGATAGTTCTATTATACAATAATCTAATGTGGTAGTGTGCAGTGAATGGAGAATTAATCTCAAAACGTGTTTAACCACCATTTTGGAGTCAACGGCCGGTAGTCCACGTGCTTCTCGTAAAATCTAGCTATCGGTTTTACGAGACAACTACAACAACCACCGAACAGCGTCGTGCTCTAAGAGCATTTATTTTGTTCCTACCCTTTTACGTGACATTGGCTACGGGCAACACCGCCCTCAAGTCCATCAAGAAAAGACGGTATTTTAATACAATATTTTTACTTTTTTTGTCGTTTATGGGATAGAAACCTCATTTGGTCTCCAACTCCTGGGACACGCCATTGACGCTTTGTCGTCTCCGTATAAAATCATCTACCCAAGTGCGGACGGTACTAAAAGGTTAAGTCCCCTATGGCACGATGTAACAGTTTAAATCTGGGATTCCGTTTTTCCCTTTTAAACAAAACTGTATGACAACTCAATCCTCAGTTTTCTCCATTTTCATGAAAATAGAAAACTGACTCACTTCAAACTCAATATTTTTTGAAAAAAAAAGGAACTAGTTTATTCAAGGGCCTGTCACTTCAATTTAAAACGAACACGGGACTTAATCGCGTACAAACTTACGTTTATTTGTGGCCTGACGTTTCGAACGTGACGTTACGTTCGTGGTAGTGGTGGTGGTGGTGGTGGGTAGTTCGCAAAACCCGCGCGGCAAGAAGATGTTGATACAATTCCTCGCCAGTCTGCCTGCGCGATTAAGTTCCGTGTTAATTTTAAATTATGAGTGAAAATCGTGTTAGTTTAAATCTGACACTCTTTGATAGAGAAAGATAGTCTTATTGCGATTCCTATAAGAGGAAAGAGAAAAAAGTGCCAGGCTTTGTCCTTATCACCGACCGGGTGGCATCATAGGTAGGGGCGATGGCGAAATACCGAAATTTATAAGAGTGAAAGAGAAAAAATCCTATGCTGCCCAAATTTTATATGAATACTCTTTCTCTTACCCCCGGTCGCTCGGTGGCGCGTTTTAACTACTTGTATATACTATGTCTATGATTTTATAAATACTTGAAAAAGAGTGCCCATTGCGATACAGAAGGAATTTATATCAATACTTTGAAGTTTAATTGTCGTTTCGGTTTTATGAATCCACCCTCGTATATCGAATGCTGTTTGGTAAACAAAGACATTGGATAAAGTTAGGACGCTAAGCGCGAAAAATTTCGTTCACTGACCCGCCATTTTCTATCTTTATCGCACACGCGTAATTATATGGCTGTCCCGCTCGCACAATGGCATTAACTGCCGGCATCATGGGCGGGACAGCTAATGTTCCTACGTTAAGTTACGATTAGAAATACTGTTTTGAATAAGTATGTGATATATTTTGCTTGTTATAATATTAATTGATATTTATTTACGCTTAGATTAAAAAAAAAATTGTAATTGTACACGGTAAGTTAGAATATAGGTAATATATATAATAAAACTTAGTTATTAAATGAAGCATTTTGATGGTTTAAACCTCATACATAGTTGTATAATTTAGGTTTAAGTAGATAAGTAGGTATTAAGCGGGATTTACATTACGAAATTAGTAACGTGAAATTGATTTCGTGACAGTAGTTTTACCAACAGTTTCACGTGTAATTTAATATTTTCGTAATGCATGCATTAATTTCGTGAAAGCAAATCAATTTCGTGCCCTACACGATTTTTTGGTGAAATTTGTGTCATGCAACTAATTTCGTAGTGTAAATGCGACGTGAAAAACTAGGTGTCGCTAAAGTGGCTGCGCTGTGCGGACGTGTAGCTTCGATGCTGATTGGGCCGTGGTCACTAATACGATACTGTGAATTTCACGACACTAATTATTTCACGAAATTACTTTCGCATATATCGAAACTATAGGTACTTTCGTGAAACTTATTTCAACATGCATGACACTAATTTCGTAATGTAAATCCCGCTTTAACGATAAATTTTACATGCGAAGCATTTTTTGCTTTGGACCTTACCAATGAAATATATAAGGTGTTCTTTGCCCCAAGATTCTGTTAGTTGATTATAGATAGTATCCATCGAAAAATGCATTATCGCTCATAATAATATAAAATAACAGCGCGGAATAATTTAAGCGGTTTGCAAGACCGAAGTAATCCCATAAGTGTTCCGTGAATCAGAGTTTACAGTACACGTGTTTACAGTACCTATGCGAATAGATAATTCGTAACTCGTGTCGTTTCAAAACACCCTTAGATCGTGTGTAAATTTGTCGCCACTCGTTGCGAATTTCCTTCTTTTCGCACTTGTATCGTAATGTACTATTGTCGGAGTTTTAAATGTTATTAAACTCATTAATGTAACTAATACTGCCTATAACACTCGTAAAGTCATTCGTTATGTACAGATTCAAAACTATCTAAAAAGTTACGAAATTGTCAAAATATACTTAAAATACTTAAAAAATCGAATATTGGTAGGTTAGATACCAGTATTCCAGTCCAGCTGGGAATGGAAATGGTATCTAAGATATACTTATATCTATTTTAGTGGACAACCTATGTTTTAGATTGTAACCTTATAAAGTTTGGGAATAGGTAATGAATTATTTTTAGATGCAAAGTCTGAGTGTATTCTTAAGTGTCATGAAATAAATGTCTCAAAAATATGGTTTTGCGTTTATATTCTTTAATATTTTATTTAACAATTACCAAGTCAACAAGCTATAATTTCATAGAAGATTGACGTCTATAATAACATTAATAACACTTGCACAGTCTGTGCTATCAAAATCGCTGCCAACTTAGCTATGTCTTACTCTACCCTTTCCCGTCTTTATTTCGCATAATGTCTTTGCCACACACTTGCCACAGATTTTTAAGCCGCGATCTAAATACGCATGATCGGGTTTTGTTATTAAGAGCTTTAATATGGAAAGCTCTTATCCCAAATTTACTGTCGATTTGTATACTCTTTCGTGCGGTTTTCGAACTAATGAGGTTTGTAAAAATAATTCTATCAAATGTTAAACCACATTTACAATCGGGTCTAACGCGAATTTATTTTGTTATGTTATTTTTATTTTCATAATTTCATAGAAGTTTCACGTTTAAAATAACACTTGCACTGCGTGTTATCAAAATCGTTGCCGACATTTCTTTTTTTTTTATTTTTTATTATGGCAATCGTCTTTAGACATTCCTGCCAGCTTCACGTCAATATCAACAGAAAAAAAAATATAATGTGTAACGATTATAACTCGGATCTGGGCTGAAAGGACAATGGTTAATGTTATTGATTAGTTGTGTTACAAATATTAGTCTAGTTAGTTCTTCGTTAATACACATAAATGAAGCAGTTAAACTATTTGTTATGTATTAAATTTTAATTGGTCTGACTCTAAACACTTTATTACACATAAGACAGGTTAAGATACAATTAAACAGAAAGTATACAATGTACAAAGGCGAACTTATCCCTGTAATAGGGAAGATGGATCGATGTGGTTTAATAGGGAAGATGGATTTATCTTATCGGCAACTGATTGTGAGTGTTGCGTGTCGGATTATTGACAATAATTAACATTTATGTTTAGTGGGTGCTTTGAAAATGTGTTGTCTACCCCAAACTTTTTCATGCACATTTCGTCGGGTAGTCACACAAATCTCTGTTTTGACATTTTGCTGGGACGTCAGTTAGCCGCGACCACGACCAGTGAAACCTGTGTCGAAACGTCGGTAAATAAAGGTAAAATAAATTCGCGATAGACCCGATTGTAAATGTGATTTAATATGTGTTCAAAACGCGAAAGTTTTAAATGTTAATTCTATCAAATACCCAATACCCCTATCAAAGATAGATATTGCCCCTATATTAGTATTCTTTACAGGTCCCTGGACATAGGTAAGTTTTACAGGTAACTTTCACCGCTTGGTCGATATAGTCACACGAGGAGTCGACACACTGCCGTGAGTGTATAGGAATTAGCATGCGGGCCGGTGGCACTTTAAAGCCCCCTATTCAGCGAAATCGACTCCACGCGTTCGCGGCTTCGCGCCGCGTAGTCTGGAGCGGACTTTTCATAGATGCCGCTAATCGTACATTTGCTAAGAGCGTTTTCACATTAAATCACATTTAGAAACGGGTCTATCGCGAATTTATTTTGTTACCTTAAATGACAATAATTAACTTTTATGTGTAGTGGGTGGTTTGAAAATGTGATGTCTACCTCGAACTTTAAATGCACTTTTCGTGGGGTAGTCACACAAATCTCTGTTTTGACATTTTGCTGGGACGTCAGTTAGCCGCGACCACGACCAGTGAAACCTGTGTCGAAACGTCGGTAAATAAAGGTAACAAAATAAATTCGCGATAGACCCGTTTCTAAATGTGATTTAATATGCGTTTTCACATTGTCCGATCCGATATCGCCCAGGTAACATTTATACGTCATTATGACGTCCGTTACGTCACTATGGCGTCATTATGACGTCGCTGACGTCACTGCTACCTGGGCGGATGTAGGATCCTAATACATTCCCGTAGTCCGGCCGCAGCTAGGGGCGCGCCCGGGCGCCGTCTGCAGCGGTCACGCACACTACAACAAGTATTATGCCTATACATACGCACACAAACAAATATTATTGGTCCGACAGCTGACGGAGCTCCGCGATGGCTCAATTTTTCGGATGTCGGAAGGCGCCTATGACAAAAACGGTTGCAGGAGAGTGCCATTGGCATTAAGTTCGCCTTTTTTAGTAATAATGGTTTAAAAGCTCTATGGCTGCATTTCAATGTTGCAAGCCAATGCTAACGAGTCGGATGTATCCACAGACCTAAAATTTATGCTTACGCAGATGTATCCAACCGGTCTGCTTAGACCTAAAGGACGGTTTGAGAGCTAAAAGTTGTAATACCACAGTCCACAAGACATCTAAAGTCACAGCTGATTAAAATTGTTTAGGCACCATTCATTTATTACGTAAGACGATTTAGGGGCAGACCCCTCTGCTATTACTTATTTTTTCTTACAAGGGGGTGGGAGCCGTCTTGGTAGTTCTTTACGTAAGATCACAAACATGCGCAAAGTTATGATTATACTTAGAAAACCTATTGATACAAATTTTTTTTGAATAAAGGCATATTTAATTTACGTTACTCGTCCGTATTTGGGTCATCGATTTTCCTATGTGCACCAAATTTTAATCCAGTCGGTCCAGTACTTTCGGATCAAATTGGCTGTGACTGACAGACACACAAGTGATCCTATAAGGGTTCCGTTTTCTCGTTTTGCAGTGCGGAACCCTAAAGATACTTTATCAAAGAGAAAATATTAATTACCCTCGATATTCTTTTACCCGTGCACCTATTTTGCACCCTTTACCGTTTCGACGCCGTGTCAAACACAAAAGCTGTCACTCGGACGCCACGTCACCGAAGTGTCAAAACGGAAATTGAACTTTATGCACGTAGGTCTATGTTGCTCTGTGGTCTTTGACCGATTAATCCGTCTTTGGCGTTGGACCTGCGGTGCCGATATATCCGTCATTGGCGTCCAAAAGGTTAACCGTTGTTTAGCGCCGCGCCGCGCCACCGGGCCTTTCTAGGTCACTCGGGTCATCTTGGCAGCGTGCTAATGTGACCGTTACGGACCTAGATCTGCAGTAAACAGCCAAATTCACACATTAGCAGGTCTACTTACAGTTCCAGGGTTACTGTAAATATATGTATGTAATATGTGTTGTTGTGTACAGTCGAAGGCATAAATATCGATCCAGACAAATGGCTCAAAAATATGTGTACACTACTTTATTGTCTAAGGTGTAAGAGCGTACACATGTTTTTGAAACTTTGGGAATGTATATATATTTATGCCCTTGACTGTACATACATCGTCAGGTGACAATGTAGTACTAGTTCAGAGCCATCGTGAACCGTATTAGTATCAAAACAAGGTCGATTTTTAATTAATTATTTTATTGCACGAGGGGTTAAACTACAACTTATGTACCTAGGTACCCTTGTAAAACAAATACTGGTAATGACTACGCGATTTGTGTGATACAAATAATGTCTCCGTTATATTTTTGGGATCAAAGAGCCTACTGCGAACCACGTTCGACGTGTTGCCTTTGTCGCACTTGTAAATTCGTACGTAAGTGTGACAGGGAGGCAACGTCGTCGTGGTGGAACAGATAACAATGCAACAAAAACAAAATGATTCACGCTAAGTATAATACTTAGGTACCTAAGCGACGTGCAAAATTCGGTACGCCGCATCAATTTAAAACATCAGTAGCGTGAACCGAATATAATTGATTGATACATGGTTTAGTGTCATTCAGTGTATGTACCTTCTTTTTATTGACGTGAAACGTAAGGTGAACGTCTTTAAAACCCGTAAAGGGGCTAGGATCAAAAACCGATGTAGAACGAAAAAGTGTTATGGCGCGGTGGCTTATATCTCTATGAATGGTTTATATCGGTATATAGACGAAAGTAGCCATTACTCGGAACTGCATGTGCCGCTGACATTGATGGCGCTGATTCTGCGCTAGAAACTAAAATGACGGAGCTAAAATGACCCCTATTTGCAGTGCAATAGTGCATGTTCGTACTTGTGTTGTGATCGTCACAATTAAATGTATTTTCTTTTTTTTTTATCAGAGTTTATCTAATAATTACACATCAATCCATTAACCGATTTCGATGAAATTGATGTAATTTGATAGATCTTATTCCATTTTAATGAAATATTATAACAGAATTATTAGAACAAAAATTTGAGAGTTCCTTAAGGATAAGGATTGAAAAATCATTATACTTACCTATAGGTAACTAAGCGACCCGCCGCGGCTTCGCATGGGTTACACAAAACCTTTACAAATTATACACTAAAACCTTCCTCAAGAATTACTTTATTGATAGGTGAAAACCGCATCAAAATCCTATGCGTAGTTTTGAAGATCTAAGCATACATAGGGACAGACAGACAGCAAAGCGACTTTGTTTTATACTATGTAGTGATGAAGAGAGGACGCTTACCACGGGGAATTCCGTACATACCCGCCTGTTCTTATCTCTATCGCTCGCGGGTAATTCTTGGTGTCCCGCCCATGATGACGGCGGTCAATGACACTGTGCGAGCGGGACAGCAAATATAATTATGCGCGTGCGACGGAGATAGGAAATGGCGGGTAAATGTACGAAATTATTTGTGGTTAGCGTCCTTACTATAGCTATGGCCTATATTCACCTGGCAAAGTATAAAAGTAAGGATCGAAAAACCGGCCAAGTGCGAGTCACATTCGCGCACGAAGGGTTCCGTACCATTACCACTTAAATATTGATTTTATTCTGTTTTTAGTATTGGCAACAGAAATACATCATCTGTGAAAATTTCAACTGTCTAGCTATCACGGTTCATGAGATACAGCCTGGTGACAGACGGACAGACATACAGACATACAGACGGACCGACAGCGGAGTCTTAGTAATAGGGTCCCGTTTTAACCCTTTGGGTACGGAATCCTAAAAATTATTATGTACTTTATAGGTAGGTATTTAAAATTCCCCATTACGAACACATATTTAAATTGTTTACCACGTACAAGTTCAACAGCGTCTTTGTACCTATAATTAGAAAATTTACGTTTGGATTTCTCAACAAGACTGACTGTTTGCTTAATTCATTTTTGGCTTTCTACCTGTAAATATCAGACCATTCAGACCTATACGTTTTACTTGGCGAAAACCACAATTTGAAGCCGGCACGGAGAAATGGGCACAAATAAAATGACTAATAAACTAAAATTATTCGCATAAACAGCACGACATTTCTTTACTTTCGCCATCTTCGCGCGAACCTAACAGTTCTTTAGTCCGCCAAAGGCCTGCGCGCGCATCAGACGCTGACGTTTAAGTTCGCGCCATTTTTGTTCTTTTTTCAAAAAAAGCGCGTTAGAAAAAAAAAGTGTAGTGATGTGACAGTTAGTTACCGATTCAGTGACTCTCATTTTGTTAATCTGTCCCAGTTGTCAGATTAAAAAGTTTGGTGGGTACTATACATGCTTTTATTTACAACTATTGTCTCTTACCAAAACAAAACAACGCGATTGTTTACTTATTCTACCTTATTATTATTCGAATCCACAAGAATATTAAGTACTAGCTTTTGCCCGCGATGCGTGGAGTTAGTAATTTTTGGGTAGCTTATTAGGGTTCCGTATCCAAAGGGTAAAAACGGGACCCTATTAGTAAGACTCCGCGGTCCGTCTGTCCGTCTGACCGTCCGTCTGTCTGTCACCAGGCTGTATCTCACGAAGCGTGATGTCTAGCTATCACGCTTCATGAGATATGTTGAAATTTTCACAGATGATGTATTTCTGTTGCCGCTATAACAACAAATACTAAAAAGTACGGAACCATCTGTGCGCGAGTCCGACTCGCACTTGACCGGTTTTGTTATCCAATCTGCTTTTTGTCGATTGCCCATACAAAAAATTCCACCCCCATTTTCAACCTCTTAATAGATTCCCGTCCCCTTAAAAGCGGCCCGTTTCTCAAAAGCTTGTAACTTGTAATACAAGCGGATGTCACTTTTTGCCAGCTTTTGTTAGAAAGGGAATTTATAGTTGGTCAAGCAAATCTTGTCACTAGAAACAGGCGCGAAATTCAAATTTTCTATGGGACGATATCCCTTCGCGCCTACATTTTTTAAATTTGCCGCCTTTTTCTACTGACAATATTTGCTTGACCAGCTATAAAAGTGCTTGTTATTGTTATATTTTGACTTTGGGACTTCCACATGTATTACAAGTTACAAGCTTTTGAGAAACGGGCCCCTAAAGGCAAAGTTGTTGTGCTCATAGCCAATATTGAGTAAATCGCTTATGTGGTGGTTGCATATATGACTTCTTCAGACTTTTCATCACCAGACTGACAGTAGGGTTCACACTTCTTTTCCCTGTAAATAATTTGATTCGTTTAAGTAAGAAGTGCCTTAAAAAGTACTTATTTATTTATTAACACAATCAGTTAAACATGTCTATAAAACAAGTTGTCTGGTAAATATTATTAGGTAGGTATTATAGGTTAAGTATTATAATGGTTTGTTATTCAATAGCAAACTATGAACATGTTGGCTGTGCTCTTACAGGGTCTACATTATGGATGTAATAGTGTATGTGCGAAATTATTATTATTGAATATGAGTTCGTGAACAGCCTGAATATAAAATAAAGCAATCTTTTATGGCAAGAAGTTAATGAATAACAAAAGTGTTTACCTTTTTGTCCCAACGCCTAATTGAGGTAAGGAACTCGATCCGTTTATGATCATATAAATGTTTTTTGACGACACGACCATACAATTCTGTAGCCTCCAATAGGTAGGTAGCCCGCATTTTGGTAAAAACTTAAACCACCATACACAAAATCACATGAACTAGTAACAAGCGCAATATTTCGATTTCGCGCCATTTCCACAATATATATCCAGGGTACTTATCTATAGGGCCCTCCACACTCATGCGCGAATCACGGCGCGAAGCGCGAACGTAAGTGTGGCGTCGATTTCGCAGATTGTTCACGCCTTCGCGCTTAGTTCCCCGTTTTTTGTCGGTTTATTAGCCCGCGTCAAAGGAGGCGCGAAGTGCAAACTGGCAAGACTCCACATTACACACTATTTTGACTCATATGTGGCAAGATAAATAATAATTATATTATATAACGCGGCTATATTTTACGGTTTTACAACAAAACAAAATGGAAAAATAGCTAAATCACGTACGATGCCATAGATAACTAGCAGTTAAGCTCGATCAGCTGATGCTTTTCCGCCATTTTGGCGAGAACTAAACTGCGAAATCGCCGTGAAACTTGCGAGTGTAGAGTCATACGTCAACGTCGCGACATGTTCTCTCCGCGAAGTCGCGCCGCGATTCACGCACATAGTCTAGAGGGGCCTTAATATACGTGTCTACGTAATTAGTTAAATACACGTATTAAAGTTCTTTTTAAGAATAAGAATAAGAATTGTTTTTCACTAACATAAGGTTTTTTAAACAAAATATATTAACAAATCATTAGAAATTTCGACGTTTGCATGATTTTTCAATCTCGTACCTTAACTTAAGCAACTCAGCAAGCTTCGTTGCTTAAACACGGTACTCGACTGAAAGCTCTCTATTATATCACGATTGTATAAAATACTATTTTGATCTTTTGCAGCCGTGTAGTTGGCACTGCTATAGTTTATCGTTGTTTCTGGTATTAATGTTATGAATGTCACAATTTATCAATCAAATTTGACACCAACAATCTCCAGAGCCAAGATCCCTGTTTGCGTGTCTTAAAATTTCAGCTTCGGGGACCACGGGGATCAGACGTCATCTTTGAAATAAACGCCTTTTTTTATTTTTTGTTCTTTTTTAGAATCTATGGGTTTTATGTAAACATTGTGTTTGGCGAAACTTCATACACTCTTTACTGATATGATATTATTATGTAAGTAAACAGTTCGGGTACTGGCACAATAGTTCACTTGGGTCGCAATCTGAAAGTAAAATGAGCGTTGGCAATTATTCGTAACACTGTTATACTTCAGGCAAACCAGAATCCGTGAACTCCGATAGAAAATAAATGTTATAGTTTAAAGGGTCAAGAAAAAGTGGGAATATAGTTGAGTAATGTCATATTGAATTGGTTTGCTGAAGGTGTTGCGTCGAAGTATTGGGTTTTAATTGTCATTAATTTTGAACAAAAATGGACTAGTTAATGTACTTACACGGGTTACTTATGGGGTCACGATCAAGACCACGAGCCTACTTACAAAATCTACATATTAATTATTATGCTGTGCAAATTTATCTGGTCCGAATAAGTTTCTTTAAGAGAACAAAACCTCGTATTTTGCCTTGCTCGTATTTTAAAAATATCAATTCGCCGTTTTCCACAGATTTTCGAGTGACGAAATGGAGCGCTCGAAATTCAAAAATCGGCGTCCTGAACCTATCACACTCAAGAGGGCCTAGCCAAAATGTCAATCGCTGACAGAAAAAAGTCAATTGACATTTAAATAATGTATGGAAATATGCGTAAGCATAAAAATGACAAGTCTATGGTGGAAATGGTCACGTGACTTTTATAGCATCTGTCATCCTAATATATTTTTACAAGCTTGCCCTGTTATGTTAGTATGTCGGTATACAGTCAGGTAGCATTTCATAAGCGTCGCATTGGGCGTCCCTTGCTGCAAAACAGCGCAAAATAATTGTGTTTTGGTTCGTTAGAATTGTTTCGATGAGTATTAGTTGCCGGTGGAAAGAAAAGTACAGTCAACGATAGCTTGTACCAAAAATGAAATTTTTGCCATAAACATTTCTGTATTCGTTTGTCATCTTGACTAAACCCCAAGATGTTTTACAGTATTTCAAACACTACTTTTACATTTGTTCCAAGTTTAACCTAACGGTTTACAAGTTGTCGCCTGCCCTATTTAGGCAGGTGAAATAAGAAGAGGTCCGGCCAGCGCCCCCGGACACGGGAAATGGCACGTGACGACACCGACACGCGAGACGGGGGCACTGGCGCGACTCGAGATCTTCAGTGTCTCGCTATATGGCCATATTAATTTAATTTTAATTTATTATACATTAAATTTCTCAGTATTGTAAATATTTTCCGCACCGGCCCGAGGGTTAAAGGATGACTCACGTTAGACCGGGCCGTGACCGGGCCGGAGCTTCCGGCGCTTACTTTTCTATAACATGACAGGTGATCACGTGATGCTTTCCATAGAAAACGAAGCGCCGGAAGCTCCGGCCCGGTCACGGCCCGGTCGAACGTTATACATTCTTTACTTGTCGACAATGCATGAAGTTCGCCTTTTGCACAATTATTACTGTGAAATACCTAGTTTAAACAAATTAATAAAAGCAGGTATGGTTTCTGACTGGCACCACAAGATGTAATTGCTATTTATTAACTTTAATTAATAGGAAACATTCTTGAATTAACTGCCTAAGCCTGGCCTTGATGTGGCCAACAATAGTACGGTAGTAACTGTGAGACCTCACACTGAGATAGGAGATACGAAAGACTATTAGCTTAGTTAGAAACAGTTTAAGTAGAGGCAAAAGCATATAATTGCTATTTTACAATAAATGGTAGATTGTTAATCAAGGTATGAAAGGCACTTAAATTCAGTTGAGGAATTTCGAACTATTGTGATGAAAGCTGGCTAGATCTTCAAAATGATCTAAAAACTGTTAAGTGGGATAACTGGGGACAGATGGGAAACTATATAAAATGGTTTTTGACTAGGCTCAAAGATAGCTAGTTGAAAAACCGGCCAAGTGCGAGTCGGACTCGCGCACGAAGCATTACGGAAAAAACAGCAAAAAAATTACGTTTGTTGTATGGGAGCCCCATTTAAATATTTATATTATTCTGTTCTTAGTATTTGTTGTTCTAGCGGCAACAGAAATACATCATCTGTGAAAATTTCAACTGTCTAGCTATCACGGTTCATGAGATACAGCCTGGTGACAGGCAGACAGACAGATGGACAGACGGACAGCGGAGTCTTAGTAATAGGGTCCCGTTTTTACCCTTTGGGTACGGAACCCTAAAAATGAACCCTAATAAGACTGGCAAATCCTGATTCATGGATCGTAAAAAGTACCTACACTGCTGTCAACCACGTTCATATACTTATGTAGGTAATTGGGTAATATTTCCTTTGTCTAATGTTACCCCACTTGTCTCCAGTTATCCCAGTTTACCTTATATCTGCCGGTACCTTATTTTTGAGGGAGTAAAGAGAACCACTTGCGCAAAGCAACGACCGCTCTGCTGTTAACTATACCTTCTTAACTGTTACAAAAATAACTGTCATTTTTACGTCTAACTACTGAGCCATAATTAAGTACAAGTAAAAGGTTGTTGGTCGTGTGAATATCTCCTAATCATGTCATTTATCTGTGCTCAGGTGTCATTATTTTTAATAACCACCTACTAAAACGTGCTAATTATGCTTCCTATTCGTGCTATGACTATTGTGATTCGTGTAAACATTATCTTTTATAACACAAAAGCTTTCTATCTTAGGCCTTTGTCACTATGTTTATTTAATGTTATTTCTTTTTAATTACTTGGGTATTTAAAGCATTTCTTTCTCGCAGCAACAATGTGTACCTATAATAAGACCAAGCTTGGCAGTCCTCAACTGTGCGTTTCTCCAAAATCTTCCTGCTTCGCACATTTAAACTGTGGAATGAACTGTCGCCTTCGGTATTTCCGGACCGATACGACCTTCAAGAAAAGAGCGTACTCCCATTTTAAAGGCCGGCAACGCACTTACAACCCCTCTGGTGTTGCGGGTGTCCATGGACGGCGGTAATCGCTTACCATCAGGTGATCCGTCTGCTCGTCTGCCTCCTTTATCATAAAAAAAGCTAAATTGGCAGCGATTTTGATAGCCCAGACTGTGCAAGAAAACAAATAAATATTATGCGGACAATCTTACACAAATCGATCTAGTCTCACAGTAAGCTCAATAAGGCTTGTGTTGTGGGTACCGTAAAATGGGGTGAGTAGGAGCAAAACTGACATTCAAACCTCGATAACATTTTATTTTTACATATGCAAACTGAATGGTATATATAATAAGTGTTCCGGACGTTTGTATTTTAGTTTTTATTTATTTTGGGTAGTTCCAATTCATAACTTTGACGATAAACAGGAAATCCCACCTCACCCCGTAGTCCCTCGTAATTGGGGTGAGATGGGTTTTCATACAAAGGTGATTCTGGAAGATTGTTGGATCGATGGATTATTATTATTAGAATTACTATAGCTCCATTTTAAATTGGAATACATTATTTTTGTAGCAGTAGCCTTAAAAACCCATCTAACCCCCCTTTCAATCCTTGTCCCCCAATTCAAAACCCAACTCTCCCCGCGAACCCTACTCACCCCATTTTACGGTACTAGACGACGATATATATAATATATAGTTCTTTTATCATCTGCTAAGAATACTTAATTGTTTTATTTCAACAACAACAACTTTAAATTAATATAACATTATTACCCAATTACAATACTATAAAACCTTCAAATAAAATACTAAAAATATCGCCCTGCGGCATGGTGCCGTAGATGCTGGCAGCATTTCCTTGCTGTACTGCTAGACTAATTCTTTGAGCGAGGAAGCTGCCAGCTTTGCGGTCACCGGTGACCTCTGCAAACCTTTTGGATAGTTCCTTAATAAGCTTTAGGGTGCTTGGACCCCACGGGCCAAGGGTCTCAACGGCAAAAGGTACGAAATTGTATTCGGCGCCGCTTCTGCCGCTGCGCCGACCTTAACAGATGTGCCGTGGAGATGAGACGGGGCTAGGGTATCTTTATATAGTTATATGTAAATACTTATATATGTACATAGAAATCATCCATAACTCAGGAACAAATATTTGTGATAAACACACAAAGAAATGCCCTTACCCGAACCCGGGACCTTCTTCGTAGGCAAGGTCACTACCGATCAGGCTCGGAGGCCGTTAATGAAATATCAACAATACTTACTCCAATTTTTCACTTAAATGTCTCATGATTGGTGCCGTTACAATACCTATTCCATGGAAGCCTCTTTCCTTTTACATTCTCACGTCACTTATATTCCGTCACGCTCCGCACACGTCACGGAGCCGACACGGTGCTGAGCCCTAATGCTCATCTTGTCTATAGGAAATGTGCTTAGGTTCAAGAGTAGAACCTAGGTAACCTAGTTTTATTAGTCTCTATGAGCTGTAGACCTCGCGATATGCTTCATAAAAAATAAGTTCAAAAACGAAAACCACAGCGAACTCACAATGATCTCAAGACTTGTGCTAATTTCCGCTACATTGAACATATTGCGAAAAAATCTATGTAACTATCGGACCTTACAAAATTTCACGAGAATCGGTTAAGATATGCAACCTGTAACCAAAAACATCCGGACATGCGAAAGCATTTTTTAGGGTTCCGTACCCAAAGGGTAAAAACGGGACCCTATTACTAAGACTCCGCTGTCCGCGTGTCTGTCACCGTTGTATCTCATGAACCGTGATAGCTAGACAGTTGAAATTTTCACAGATGATGTATTTCTGTTGCCGCTACAACAACAAATACTAAAAAGTACGGAACCCTCGGTGGGCGAGTCCGACTCGCACTTGTCCGGTTTTTACCCAAGCTGAAACGGAGACCTACGCTCACGCTCGGTCAAATATTAATTGTATTTATGTGTAAACTTTATTAGGACAAATTCGTGCGTCGAATTTAAAAACTAATGTAAATATGTCGTGCTGCAAAAAAACGTCAAAAGGTCTTTTTATCGAGAAATTTATATTCAATTTGACATTTGCAGTCGCCAGCACTGCTGCAGCAGTATTGTAGCGCGACATTACTGCCAACTACATTACTGTCGCAAATGTTAAAAACGACGTTGTTGCCCGCATTTTTAACATATACTTACGGCCAGGGGTCGGAAACCGGTATTTGCTCCATACAAAAATACCGGTATTATTACGTTCTTTTTCGTTCTTTTGTTTATAATTTCATTTTTAATGGGACGTTTTAATTATGCAAAATTGTTTCCTAAATACATGATTCAGTCCTACGTAATGAGCATAAAATAATTCAAAATATTGGGCTATTTCGGGGTTTTTAAAAAATACCGGTTCCGAGCCCGTAGTACGGCAGCAATGCAGTCGGCAGTAATGTCACGCTGCTACAGTAATGCTGGTGACGCCGGTGTAGTCTAAATTCGAACGGACCGTTAAATGATACTGGCAAAGGCTTGCGACTACTATATAAAAATATGTCTGTGGCTAGCAGTTAGTAATAATTTTAGTTATGTAACAGTACATAATCGGTGGTAAATGAGGCAACGGTAGACACGATGGTTAGGTTTGCGAGACTAGGACGCAAACGCAGTCTAGATTTCTGGATAAGTTGTCTTACTGTTGTGTTATTTTCGATGATGATTTACAATGATACTGCATGGAAATATAAGTTAGATGGCTCATCTTCCAAGTATGATTTATTTAAAGAGTTTTTTAAATTTGTTAGAGAGGTTTTTGATAGTATTTTATATAATCGTGATATAATAGAGAGCTCTCTAATATATCACTATTGAATACAATACTTTATGTACGAGTCATCTAAAATAAAATAAAATCTACTATAAAACCGGAATAATTAAAGAAAATTAGGTAAGTATCTCTGTAGTACAAAAGACATCAACGCGTGCATAATATATGAATAGGTATTTACTACTCATGAAACAGTCGCGCGTTGGCGCTTCCACTGGACCGCGGCGCCACGTGATTGGTCATATTCATTATAGTTGACTAAACCGTTTTGGGTGATATTAAATCAAAATATTGAAAATCTTTCCCATATAGTTAATTTTATTTTTGCGGTGCGCTTTTTTGTGCTTTTCAGTCACGAGCGCGTTTAGTGGACTGTATTTGACTGATTCTGCGGATGTAAAATAGTGAAAGGAAAAACAGAGGGGAAAATGGGAAATTCACACTCACTTACTTGAAAAATGTTCGTTTTGGGAATGCCGGCACGTGTGTTCCTTGCGATCACCACATGAGAGCTGACTTTTCACCAAGGCCTTGGACTTTTCTCGTTGTCTTCGACAAAACACTCATCACACACGTTCATTATACGGATTGTTCGATTAACACATAAATTACACAGATTTTTCTTGATTAGAGACGAGAGGATTCGACACGGAACGCTCAAATCGCCATATTGGATTGGAGACAATTGCTCCGCTAGATGTCGCTCGCAGCACGAGTGCGAGCGAAACAGCAATACACAAGAGTGTGAATATGAGGGAGCGGATGAGGTATAGGAGGATTTTTTAAGGGCGTACAAAATCTAACTATTTACTAAAACGAAACTTAACATCCCCCCGGGCTTGAAGGATTCCCTTCAAAAAAAAAAATAGAAGTTTAATATAAAAATAGAAATAAATGAATACTAAGTACCCACCCAGTTATGCTTGACTTAACTATAAACTAAGTATCAATAAAAACAGTTAGTACTAATAAAGTTAACATAAAAGAACTCTACTGAGTAGGCAGTGGGCATAACCGCACTATAGGTCGTTCCAATTTAACTCCTCGCGTTTGCACCTCCGCAACTCGTACGACTCCGTCTCGACCAGGAAAAACACGCGTTATAACGCCGATAGGCCATTGCAAGGGCGGTGCATTATTCACATTGATAAGTACGACAGTTCCTACGGCTAATGGCTTAGCTGGAGTATTCCATTTTTCCCTGCTCTGCAAGTTGTGAAGGTATTCCGTTCGGAAACGCTTCCAAAATGATTGGACAATTGAATCTAACAACGAATACCGGGTTAAAAGGTCCGTTCGTTCCTGACTCAAATCGGCTGCGGGTAAGTGCTGCAAGGGTGCAGTACATATGAAATGAGCGGGGGTCAGAGCAGTAGGTTCCGATGGATCGGAACTCAAAACGTAAAGAGGTCTACTGTTCAGCTGACTCTCGATCTGAATTGTCACCGTCAATAGTTCCTGGTAGGTCAGAATTTGTTTGCCTATGACGCGGTGAAGATGCGTTTTAAAGCTTTTAATATTACTTTCCCAAGCGCCTCCGAAGTGAGGTGCGTTGGGAGGGTTTAAGCGCCAAGTTATACGATGCTTTAAGAGCTCCTCGCGAAACGTTTTGTAATATTCTTCGGTGTTAAGAAAAGAATAAAGTTCTTTAAGATAAGCCTTAGCGCCTACGAAGTTTGTTCCATGATCACTATATAACACCTGACACGGCCCACGGCGGGAAATAAATCTTTTGAAGGCATCTAAGAATGCCTCAGAACTGAGCGACGAGACGAGTTCAGTATGAACGGCCTTTGTCACCATACAGATGAAAAGACACAGCCATGCCTTTTGGCTTTTTGCCCCACGCTTTCTGACTATGGTAATGTTGAAAGGACCGGCGTAATCTACCCCCGTATGCGTGAATGCTTTACTTTCATTAACGCGACACTCTGGCAGGTCTGCCATAGAAGGGAATGTATTGGTCGGATTAACTCTGAAACAAGCGTTACATTTGTGAAAGCGCTGTCTCACAATTCGACGTGCTGACAAAATCCAATATTTCTGTCTCAAAATAGAAAGCAAAAGGTGCGGGCCGGCGTGCAAGTGTTCGCGATGGAAAAAATCAATTAAAATTTCAATAAGGTGCCCTTTCTTGGGCAACACTGCGGGATGTTTACTACAATAATCCAGAGAAGAGTTGCCTAGACGTCCTCCCACTCGTAGAACGTCATCAGTGACAAAAGGAAATAATTTGCGAAGTGAGGGTGAGCATACCTTGCCATTTTTAATATTGCGTAAATCATCAGCAAATGAAATTTGTTGAATGACCTTGACCACGAACAATTCTGCCGCGTCCAGGTCAGAGGCAGTGATTTCGCCGCCTCGAGGTAGTTTTTTGATGAATCTTAAGACATGGACAACTGATTTAAGAAACCGGTGCCATGAAGAAAAGCTTTCACCCAACTCCAGAAGCCAGTGACTGCTGTTGCTTTCATTAGTAGCAACAAAAGAGACAACCTTTTCCTCAGAAAGTGCCTTAGCTGTGGGCGAGAACTTAGTTATAGGCCATTCGTTAACTGGTAAGGATGCCCAGGACGGACCGTTAAACCAGAGATTATGGTCCTTTAAGCGGGAGGGAAGTAGTCCACGAGACAAACAATCTGCCGGGTTCTCAGATCCGGACACATGATAGAAATGCTCCGGTGCGTAATTTGCCTGACATTGAGCGATGCGGTTGGCTACATAGGTAGCGAACCTATGCGGTGACGAGTGCACCCAGCATAAAGCGACCTCTGAGTCTGAAAATGCGTAGACATCATTAATGCTGTGGCGTTCTGATAATGTGTCATGGACGACACGAAGCAGCTTTGACATTAAAACAACTGCACAAAGTTCCAGACGCGCAACAGTCACCGTCCTCACCGGTGTTACTTTCGAGCGGGAGCAAATTAAGCGTATGACGGGACGTTGATTGTCCGTAACGACGTGTGCGTAGATGACACAGCCATACGCCTTTTCACTTGCGTCAGCAAAAGCAATAAGTGTTACCTTTGAGGTTTTTTCAATGCCTAGATGTCGAGAAAATTTTATGTCAGAAATAAGAGGCAGCTCGCTGACAAACTGGTGCCATAAACATAAAATGTGCTGAGGAGGCAAATCATCCCAGCCTTGTTTCAACAGCCACAACTCCTTTATGAGGAGTTTCGAATAAAGAATAGCGGGCCCTACTAGGCCAAGAACGTCATACAAGCGGGCGGTGGCAGAAAGAATAGCTCGTTTCGTGCCTGTAAGCGGAGGAGGTGAGACAGTGAAAACGAACTCATCAGACCCAGGAAGCCATTGAAGGCCAAGTATCTTAAGAGAGCCGCTGTCGTCGAAAGAGACGGATTCAGGCTGGCGATGGGTTGCGGGAATGTGTTCTAGCAACTGAGGAGAGTTGCTAGTCCATTTAACTAAATCAAACCCACCAGCCTTGAATAGGCTAATTAACTGGGTCGCTGTCGTAACTGCTTCCTCGTGGGAAGAAGCAGAAGAAGCTAGATCGTCCATGTAAACGTCTCGTTCGAGGACATCTGCTGCGAGCGGGTACCTATCACGTTCGTCGCTAGCGAGCTGACGAAGTGTGCGCAATGCAAGGAATGGAGAAGATCGAAGACCGAAAGCGACACGGTTAAAACAGAAGGTATTTAGCGGTTCTTCGGGCGAAAAGCGATATAATATCCTTTGAAAGGAGCGGTGCGGAGGATGTACTTCGATACATAAGTACATTTGCCGAACATCGGCGAAAAAGGCAATGCGGAATATGCGGACGTTCAGAAGAATCTGAAAAATATCCGCCTGCAAGTTGCAACCAGTATGTAGAAGGTCATTCAAGGACAGACCGCTGTCCGTCTTACAACTTCCATCCAGTACTAAGCGCACTTTAGTAGTGCTTTTGTCGTTGCGAATTATCGGGTGATGCGGTAGATGGAAACCTGGACCGAGGAGTTCCTCAGGAGGAACCAGAGAAATAATTCCCTTATCCAAATAATCGAGAATAATCTCATTATAACTTTTATGAAGTTGCGGGTTGCGAGAAAACTTATTTTCGAGCATTAAAAATCTCTTTTTTGCGGTTAGAAAAGAATTGCCTAAAGCGTTAGGACTTTCTTTGAAAGGAAGGTCCACAGCGTAAGAACCATTATCGTTACGCGTTGTAGTTGTGGTAAATATTTGTTCACATGCCTGATCGTCAGGGCTTAAAAACCTTTTATTTGGAACTTCTTCTTGAGCCCAAAACTTTTCCAAACTTTCGTTAAGCGGTTCATGCGTGAACGCACAGAAGGCGCGCGTCTCGGAGTGTGGTGAGGACGGCCAATTGCTGTCTCCCATAATTAAATAACCTAGAGTAGTCTCTATGGCTGCCGGTATGCCAACGTTGCGAATTTTGTGATCCCGTAAAATTTCGACAAAGAAATTGACACCTAAGAGCATTTCAATAGGTCCGGGTTCATAAAAGCTATCGTCTGCCAGAGGTAAATTTTCAAATAATTTTATTACCGATAAATCTAACGACTCCTCCGGTAATTCTGACGTAATCCTTTCAATTACGAGCGGTTTTGCTGAGTAGACATGAGGATTGTCAAACCTAGAGCTAAACTTTACCGATGCAAGACCGAATATTTTTTCTGAAATATTTCCGATGCCTTTAACGTTCGAGTAACGATTTTTATTTGAAATTGGTAAAGATAAACGTTTGCAACAGTCAAGAGTAATATAATCCTTTTGCGATCCAGGATCAATCAAAACTCGCAAATATTCACCAGAAGCATGATTCGTTTCTATAAGTTTAACTTTTGCCGTAGCTAAAAGGGTTAAACAGTCCGCGTCATTAGATTCCGCCTCGCTGCTACAAGGCGCGTACGCTACATGGCTTAAAGTGGATCTAGTTTGCAAACTATTATCAACCGTATCTCCTTGAGCGCGCGGTTGCGTATCGTTTGTCGGTTTATGCACAGGTGTGCAAGCGAGTGCCGACGGCGGCACTAAACTGGAAGAACAGTTTTGCGGCGGCATTAAACTAGACTGTTTATTTACCGGCGAATTGAAATGAAGCAGTGTATGATGCCTAGATGCACACACACTGCAGGTTCGTTGAGAACTACAAGCGGACAGTTTATGTTTGTAACTAAGGCAATTATTACAAACTGAATTCGATTTTACGAATTTATACCTTTCATGCGGTGTCATTTTTGTAAAAACGGAACACTGATACAAATGTTCATGTTTATCGGTTTTACACAACTGACAAATTGGTGTCTGGGCGGGTCGACTGACAAAAGATTTGGTTTGGATGTTTTTTGGAGTAGGTAAACCTTTATCATGACTAGTAGGTTTAGACGCGTGAAAAGTTTGTTTTGACAGCGAGTGAGGTACGACCTTGGTCTGCTCTTTGATAAACTCAACAAGGTTAGCATAAGACGGGCACTTTTCTTTACGATAAAACATTTCGAATAATTTAACAGATTTCGAATCCAATCTTTGTAATGCGAGATGTAAAAAGAGGAAATCTGCCAAGTCGTTTAACTTGAGCGCCTTTAGCGCCCTTACAGATGCGTCGAATTTGCATAGAAAGGCATCCAAATTTGCTTCCGACCCGGTCGGTATAGTTTTAAAATTCAATAATTGATTAGCGTAGCCAATAGCCAGCGCGCGTTTATCCTCATATTTATCAATAAGAGCTTGCCATATAATGAGATAGTTCTCACCTGTGGCCGGCAGTCCGGCACACACAGACTTCGCCTTGTCCGTCAATTTACCTACTAAAAACTGCACGCGTTCGCTGTCCGATAGACGCGGATTGTTATGAATGACACTTTTGAATTGCTCATAAAATAAAGGCCAATTCTGAATCTCACCGTTAAATGGTAACAATTCAATGGTGGGCAACTTATGTTTTACGGCATAAGATTGACTTTTTTGTACCTCATTCATAGTATCCTTTATTTCAGCCTGCACGCGTTTTATTTGACAATACATCTCATCAAAAGCGATCAAAGGTTGATAATTAACTGTAGCGTTAGGTTTTTGTTGGATTAATCGCGAGTTATAAGTGTCCAAGACACGTTCAAAATCAGACCGCAACTGGTCCAAAGCCGCGACATTATTCACAAACAAATTGCGTTGTATTTCATCTTGTTGCGCCTTAAGTGACAAGGTATAAATATTTTGTAAACGCGTAAAATACGCATTACGTTTACCTTCGAGGATGACAAGTTCAACGGTGATGGCTGCATCTTTATCCTCATCGGCCATGGTTAAAACTTGTTACTAAGCGGCAATTTACAACAAATATACCTACAGTAATTAATAATAACAGCGTACAGAAAGCGGCGGTAATTATTCAATACGGTACCAAATTAAACCTTAGTACAAATGAAATAAGAGCGAATTGAAATGCTAATATTATTTCGCGAAATTTAAACAACTAAGCAATGAAATTTACTCGACTACGGCGACGCTGTGAATCTTGACATGACAGAAGAGCTCTTGGACAAGTTAGAGCGCTTACAGAATGTCTGTATAAGATTCATTTTCGGCCTACGGAAGTTCGATCATGTATCTTCCTACCGTCATAAACTCAATTGGCTTCCAATCCGCCGCCGCAGAGATCTTCACACTCTTTCTCTTCTCTTCAATGTTCTTTTTACACCTTCTTCTCCTGTATACCTCTCTCAAAAATTTCAATTTCTGGCTGAAGGCAGTGGCCACCGTCTCCGTTCTAGCGCGAATTTATCACTTGCCATCCCCTCTCACAAATCTCGTGGATACAACAAGTCCTTCGCAGTGCGTTCAGTGAAGCTGTGGAATGAGCTGCCAGTTTCGCTCAGACAGGCGCAATCGCTTGCGTCGTTCAAGGAGAGGTTAAAGAAGCTGTGGTTATCTGATTGACTAATGTGCCTATATTTGTATTGTATGTTGCTTTATATTTTTCTACTTTTTTCCAATTTTTAGTGTATTTTCCCCATTCCTTTTTGTGTAATATATTATATGTTTATCCTATTAATTTTGTATGTATTTATATCCTTTATCTTTCTGGTACCTTGTTGTACATTTTGCTACATTTGTCACCCTCTTTTCACTTTCTCCTCTCATCTACTCAAAGGTTAACTGGAAGAGATCCCTCATAGGGATAAGTTCGCCTTTGTACATCTTATTATTTGTACCATGTAATTTTTAATGTGTATATTTGTACAATAAAGAGTTTACTACTACTACTACTACTAAGCAATGAAATTTATGAATTCACGTATTATAAACGACAAATACTCAATATGAAACTTAAAGTATTTAAAGTGCGTAAAATTATTAAAATCAATGCGGTTTGCGGGAAGAAGGTCGTAACTGTATGCGATACAAGTTGCGCTTACGACCTTTTATGTGAACTATGCAGTCGAACAATCTAGAACGAACGAACCTTCAAATTTCGGGTAGATGTGATATAACTATGCGAAATACTTGTGTTTGAGCGATATTAATGAAATCTCGAACAACTGCGTTTCGAATGATAAAACTAGGTATAAATAACACTTACTTATAATGCCGATTTGCGGGAGCGAAATACGAAATATCAAATTAGTTACCTGCGGTGCGGTATTGAGAAATGAATAAAAAAGGGAGAATAACTAATTTGATTAATCAAGCATAAAGTAGGTACTTAGCCCAGATTTATTTCGAAGCGAATAATAAGTAGTGTGATATTACTGTTATTTAAGAATAGGCTTATCACTTGATAATTAGATTGCAAAACTAATTGAATATCCGGATCGATGTGACCAAAACTATGGGTGATATTAAATCAAAATATTGAAAATCTTTCCCATATAGTTAATTTTATTTTTGCGGTGCGCTTTTTTGTGCTTTTCAGTCACGAGCGCGTTTAGTGGACTGTATTTGACTGATTCTGCGGATGTAAAATAGTGAAAGGAAAAACAGAGGGGAAAATGGGAAATTCACACTCACTTACTTGAAAAATGTTCGTTTTGGGAATGCCGGCACGTGTGTTCCTTGCGATCACCACATGAGAGCTGACTTTTCACCAAGGCCTTGGACTTTTCTCGTTGTCTTCGACAAAACACTCATCACACACGTTCATTATACGGATTGTTCGATTAACACATAAATTACACAGATTTTTCTTGATTAGAGACGAGAGGATTCGACACGGAACGCTCAAATCGCCATATTGGATTGGAGACAATTGCTCCGCTAGATGTCGCTCGCAGCACGAGTGCGAGCGAAACAGCAATACACAAGAGTGTGAATATGAGGGAGCGGATGAGGTATAGGAGGATTTTTTAAGGGCGTACAAAATCTAACTATTTACTAAAACGAAACTTAACACGTTTCGAAATGAATATTACAGTTGAGTTGGGTGTGTATAGGCTATACATGAAAAGTGCCCAATTATACGAAATCTTAATTCAACCATTACAGTCGACGAGTAGAAAAAGGTTTATTTTTTACTTGTTTCGCATTTTTAGTTACCTATCCCATGTCCTAGTAGGTATTTAGGTTGGTACCCTCGACAGTGGCGAGGCGTCAAAAATTTTCTTAGGCCAGCCGAAGCTAACATGACTTTCATATTCACCACGATTGACGAGCTGAAACAACATTATCTTAACTATCTGAACATTAAGCAAGTGGATGGGAATCGAGTTCCATAGACGATTAACACAACATTTTGAATATTAAGTCAATTATCATCATAAAATTGTCATCGCTTTTCTCCCGGAGATTTCATGTGTCGTAAACCTTTTAAATCTGATTTAAGCTGAGTCGGAACCCTTTTGTTTTTATTGCAATGCACACAACGTACAGCACCTAATTCCATTTTTAGGGTTCCGTACCCAAAGGGTAAAAACGTGACCCTATTACTAAGACTCCGCTGTCCGTCTGACCGTCTGTCCGTCTGTCTGTCACCAGGCTGTATCTTATGAACCGTGATAAGTAGACAGTTGACATTTTCATAGATGATGTATTTCTATTGCCGCTATAACAACAAATACTACAAAGTACGGAACCCTAGGTGGGCGAGTCCGACTCGCACTTGGCCGGTTTTTCGTATTAATTTTATTTTTCAGATATTCTAATATTGTGTTTTAGTTTTTTGCTTGCTAATGTATGTATTTGTAAATTGTGTGTTTGCAGCAACCAAATAAACGTTTTCTCTATTATTTCAGCACGATGTTCCATTACGAATACGAGAAGCGTCCGCCTTCTGCGTCCTCCTGCGCAAGTCGCGCCACGACTACCACCGATTACAGCCGATCTTGCCCCAGCGAGTACCGGCGAGCGATGCCGAGTGTCGAGCGAGCGAGACGGCCCCTGCCGCCGACACCGAGCGCTTGTAGACTGCCTACGAAGACCTCGGTCAGTTGATCTTTTACTAATACCCACAGACCTAATACCGATTCAGCTGGGGCCCATTTCTCAATCGGTATTAGACTAATATTATTAGTACACGAACTGGGGCCCATTTCTCGAACGATATTAGACTAAAATAATTTTTAACAAGCAGAAACGTCTGCGATCGATGCTATTAAGCTTGCCGTGAGTTCAAGTCTCACCCAAGGCAGTAATTTTTCCACTTTTAAATTTAGTCTAAGCTTGATATTAGAGTAATATTATTAGTCCAGGAACTGTCAAATCGTATGGGTTGCCATGACAACACACTAGTAATATTAGCCTAATATATACCGGTCGAGAAATGGGCCCCTCTCAGATGGTATGGGTTACCATGGCTACACACTAATAATATTAGTCTAATACCATTCAAGAAATTGGCCCCTGATCGCGCTTATCCACTTCTCCATACAAACGTAGTCCATGTATTATTTAACGCTATCAGAGCACAACACAAGCAAGTCAAAAAAATAAACAAAATAAAATTAATAAAACAATTGTTATTAATTAATTCAAAGCCGTTTGTATGGAGAACTGTTAGGACATAATTTTTTCGAGACATTATGACGCTAATGGTGATTTTATTGCATATTTAAAGTATTTGGATATTGTGTTATAAGCCAACGAAAATTTTATTTAATTTTTTCTTTAGGTCCCGTTGAAGGTGTGGGTGATAGCCAGCGCTTCCTGTTTCGCAGTGTGTGCTGTGTTAGTACTCGCCACCGTGGTCGTCACTCGGTGGGGCTACGGCCATCAGGTCTACGAGACTCCGGTATGTATGGCCAATTGGCCATAGAGAAATAAAGTAAGCATAGAGTGCTCACTCCATACATCAGTTTTGTTACCAACACGACTATTAATTTCTTAGTCGACATCTAGCGTCAAGTAGTGGAAATATCAGTACTGCTACTCTACACTAGATGTCCCGTGTGTCGCGATTGACGAAAAGGGTATTGCTCAACAATTTACAACTAATATTACAAGCAGAATGAGTTGACAATAGAGTTCCGGTTAATCCGGTTATAATATTAGCTGAAAATTGTTGAGTATCGCGAAAATTGACGCGACGTCTATTGTCGAGTAGCAGTACTAATAATTGCGCTACTTGACGCTAGATGTCACTACGAAAATAGTTGTTTTGGTAACTAAACTGATGTATGGAGTGAGCACTATGCTTACCTATTTATTTATCTACGGTATGGCTTATAAATACATAAAGGGCTCTAAATATGTTACAGAAATTTGCATGCGCTTTTGGATTTTTTGGATGTTGCCTACTACTGAGGTTTAACGAATGATGTGGTTTCTAGACATCCCTTTACAAAAATTATAAAGTATTTGCTACAGTGGCGTACACACCTAATAATCACACTATTCGCGAATCTATGGCGAAAGGATCGCAAATTAACTACTCGCGTGTAAATAGTGCGATATGTTGCACGCTTGCAGCATGCGAACGGAGCGTTTATTCACCAGATCTGAGAGCCTGCTGCGAAAAACAAAAATAAAAATCTCATTATCTGTGCCTCTATAACACAGATATGAAAGAGCGATAGAAAGGCAGATAAAACGAAAATTTGATTTCCACCTTTCGTGGTGACGTGGTACGTCTGAAAGGATCGCACACACCACTTCGACTCCCTTCACCATGGTGTTTAGGTACACGCTCAAACTCATAATTCGTTTCCTAAAGAGCGCCCATCCAAGCGTGGCGTTGTTAAACAAAGCATCCATAATGGTACCTACAAAGTGGTACCCACGCGTAATGGTACGCATAATAGTACCGCAATAGTCCGTCATTTGGCGACGTACATGCTTCGGTGCGTTCTCAGGAAACGGTTATTACAGTAGAAAGCCTACGCTCTTCCGATCTTTACTCGCAATCAAAGTTCTCAAGGCTTCGCAAGGCTCTTATCATAGTTTTTATACCATGTTCGTGACAAACAAGCATACGTACCGCCTAATTGGAAGTAGTTACTGTAGTTTTTACCTCCCGTCTACCAGCTACTGTGCTACCACCCATTTTGCTCCCTGTAAAAGGGGTGGTAACACGGTATCTATACCAAGCTTCCGACATCGACAGTCTAAAGTAGGGCACCCTAAAAGTAACTCAGTACTTTTACTAGTACAAACCTAATGAAAAATATGTGAATGGTACATTAAAGCAGGTTAATGGTTTTTAGAGGTGAAGGGTGAAGTCAAATTACTTAAGTACATACTTACTTACTGTTAACTGTTGGGATCACACACTCACCTATACGATATTACGAGCTTATTTAGTTTTTTTTACTGAACTGAATGGCACTTTTGAATGACCATTAGTACTGGGCCTACTTATATTTTATTTCTGTATAAAAAGGTTTACAAATGGTAACTTAACACACACATATAATATATATTTTTAGCAGCTCACACAAACAGATATTTTGCTGCTAGTAAACGATAAGCAATATAACCTTTTTGCTCACTATGCACGCTAAGAAAAGTTGTTGCTCACGCAGTTTACCTATCATTTTCCATTTTCCCATGTATAGTTTTTATATTGCGTACTTTTTATATTCCCGCTGCTGCGGTAAAAAGTTGAGCTGCGGTAAGACCAATGTTGTTCTTTTATAATTCATAATTCATATATTTTTGAGGTCTCGTTACGCTCCAGATTCTCGGGAAGGGTCTCAATATCTCAATAACTTTGTTCTCTATTTAATATCTCGCATAGAATATTCTCATCTTATTCTTCTTTCATACAGGAACCAATATATTCTCAGCCAATTCTGCAGCCGAAACAGCTACCGACAACTACAGAATCGGACCTGATCAACATTGACAAAGACAACTCAGAAGAGCTAGAAAATGATATCCAATTCCCGATCCTAGAGAAGCTGTCCATATTCAAAAACATAGTTGCGAATAGAGATAAGAAAAAAAACCATAGTCTCCTAGCAAAACCTCAAATGCATCCAGTGCATGATGTTATACGCCATGCCGAACGAAAAATTGAAAAGAAGGATCATGCGAAAATGCTAGACGCAACGGAAGTTGCAGTCACAGAAAAGAAGGATATACCTGACTTTAAACCTACTCTACCTGATGTTTTCATTAACAAACAAGATATAAAACTTCCAGATGGTTATGTAGCAGTTTTAAAAAAAGACGAAAATGACTTCTATGAAGAATATTACAATGACGAGAATCTATATGACGATTATATGCAAAGCAATACAATGACTAGTTATTTAATAGAAAAAGTTCAAGACCTACACGATTGGATAATTTCAGATCCTGACTTTGAGATTGCTGGTAATCATTCAAAGAAAATTAAG
Source organism: Cydia strobilella (assembly GCF_947568885.1). Lineage (NCBI taxonomy): Eukaryota > Metazoa > Arthropoda > Insecta > Lepidoptera > Tortricidae > Cydia > Cydia strobilella. Next base: position 5,261,446 of record NC_086066.1, on the reverse strand, counting down.
TCTGGTAATGATTTTGGACAACTATTAAAAGCTCTGAACGAGAGTTTGATAGAAGGGAATGTAAGCATAGTGATGAATAAACTAAAGGATATATACTTCGGTGATAATTATACTAGTACGAATCATAGTAGGAAGATTATTTTGAGCAACAGTACGGATTTGCTGTCGTTTGGGATTCTGACGCTAGATGTGATGCTGCTTCATAATATTCAGTTGATGGCGTGGGAGAATCAGGTAAGCAGCATATGTAATTCTTTTGTACCTAACTGTATGATTTAGATGCGAATGTGAGACAAAATTACCTTGAAGTTTTATTGGCATTTTCAATTCAATTCAATTCAATTATTTATTTCAAATCATTTTGATCCATATAGTGTTTAGTAAGTACAACAAAACTTAAAATTAATTAAGGTTAGTGACATACAATTAAAATTTACAAAACACACACATAGGTACAATAAATTATAAAATAAAATACAATAATAAATAAAATAAAATCTAGGCAATCTGAGATGCACCATTTCTCAACATCTGTTGCTGCCACATTCGCATTTGTTTGAGCGGATTTTAAAGCGTACAGCCTAATTGATTCCAACTTGAAACACTTGGAATAACTACTTTTATTCATCCAGTTGTGGTTTCGGTAGATATCGTCTCTAATACCCCGGCCACATTCTCGACGAGTGGCATGGGAAATAACCAGGGCCGCGCTCCTCGTCATGCCCACCGCTCCCTATTTTGTCGGTTTTATGGCGCGAGTCAAAGCACCGGCAATAAGAAGTATGGAGCGTTGCGATTAATCGCGCGAGTAGGGCAGTGTGTGGCCGGAGCGGGCAACAGTGCGGCAGCGCGACGAGCTTAGCAGAGTGATGAGCAGCGCGAGGAACATAGTGTGGAGTAATGTGTACTTTAATCGTACTTCGACTAGGACAGCGACCGGCGAGTTGAAGTCAACTGACCGGCCAGCTAGACCAAGTGGTCTAGGACTGTAGCTGGGAGTTGGAATGGGAGTAGGAATAAGAGAGCGAGTGGGAATTATAGAATGTCTGGCATGCTCGTGACTCAAAGTTAGCACGCAGCAAAAACTTACTTTGCTCTTTGGTTGCACAAATATAAATACATTCTATACAACTGAACGGAATCAACATTCATAAGAATAAAGTCCAGCTTTTTAATGAAAAATCATAAAGCAAGCCTGAGGTATTTTATTATATAATTGTTATTACAGGAAGGAGTCCGAAATAAGATGCTGAAGGACCCTGATGTGTTTGCATTTAACGCACTGTTCCTGGACCCCAGCAAGGTGGAGTCCAAGCAGAGTGAGATCTACAACACTGCTGCATTTTCGTATGTTGCAAGCTTTTATTTAACTTGCCCTGTTAATTAATATGTATGCATGTTATTTTGTTAGTATGGGTCAAATTTCGGAAGATAAATTTGATTCACTTCCCGATTTCCGATTGATCTGAAATCCTAGGTAGGAAAAAAAAATATTAGGTATTTTTTTTTTTCAGTAAACGCCAGAATCTTCGTCAAGAGAGCGTGGACGATTTCGACATTGGCAAGAACTTGCTGGAAAACGTTCTGGAGGTCGGCATGAGCACGGCCCGGGCCGCAATACATCTTGGACGAGCTTACAAGAACACCAAGTAAGCTCATGGCTGCAGTCTAATCATAGATCTAACTATACCTACTTAGACAAGATTGTTTGTCTACGATCAAAAGCGCAACGAAAATCGAAATAATGTCAAGCTACTTCGTTGATGTCAAGTGTTAAGAGGATACAAACGTAGGCCCCATTTACCTCCCTGGATGGATGAAAAAATGTTTTCTTTCGTCTTAAGTGTTTTATGTATCGAATTCGGAATTAATTTTGTGAGTTTATTTCCTTTAATAAGATCTCCGTAATGTATATTTTTGTATTTCCGCTAATCTTGTTTTGTTACATTAAAAATTATAGGCTCCAAAAAAAACAAAAGTAGTCACGTAGCACGTAACGTAGAAGTGGCGTAGTAGTTTAGTCAAAAGTAGTAGTAGTATAAGTCTAGGAAAAGGAGTCACGTTTTGAATTTGTTTTACTGTCATCAAAATGCCATGTGTATGTCAAGTAGGAGTGATTTTTCCTAATAAATAATAAATTTGAATTTTTTTGACAGAATGGTCCTCAGCCAAATATCGAACCGCGAGGCCGTGAACACCAACATCCAGCAACAACTCTCCAGAGACATCGATGGCAACACGCATGCGCTAAATCATCTGAGCAGTCAGCAGGTCGTTATTAGGGTTCCGTACCCAAAGGGTAAAAACGGGACCCTATTACTAAGACTCCGCTGTCCGTCTGTCTGTCTGTCACCAGGCTGTATCCCATGAACCGTGATAGCTAGACAGTTGAAATTTTCACAGATGATGTCATTCTGTTGCCGCTATAACAACAAATACTAAAAAAGTACGGAACCCTCGGTGCGCGAGTCCGACTCGCACTTGGCCGGTTTTTTTAGAAACACTACACTATAAAACAAAGTCCCCCGCCGCGTCTGTCTGTATGTCTGTAAATTCGCGATAAAATCATAACTACTGGACGGATTTTCATGCGGTTTTCACCTACAATAGAGTGATTCTTGAGGAAGGTTTAAGTGTATTTGTTAAGGTTTTGTGTAACCCATGCGAAGCCGGGGCGGGTCGTGAATTATATTGCGCTTAACCTTATTCGAAGCATTCGAAGTCAAGCTTTGGTTAGCGTTTGCATAGCGATAAGGCGGTCGACTTTTATTGATATTTATTTAGATATAAAATATTCTTTACGAAAAAAAGGTTACCATTTCGTAACGTGAGTGGAACTGGAAAACCAACTCCTTTTAATCGACTTAAATCATAAAATTTGCTTCACGGTCGGTTCCATTGACATCGTCATGATTTGATGATGAGATCCTGGACAAATCGAAAAAACTTCAAAAATTAAAGGCTCACCTTGTGCCTGCTCATGGTAAAAATGAGGAATTTCTTAGTATTTTAATGCATTATATAATATTGCTTTATCTTAGCAGGCAACGCAAACGAACGCACACGGCACGTACACAGAATTGGACTGCGTGTGGCTGTTGTACTGCAGAAACTTGGCGGCTACAGCCAAGCTTAACGCGCCACTTGCCACTATGGCTAGGATAAACGGGTAAGTTAGAGATATCTCATTGACGCGATACCTCAGATTTCTAGTCTCTTTAACTTTTCGAACGCGACGCCTCATCGTGCGCGGCATCTTGTCTGAATGCACGAAGGTTGATATTGGGATGTAGCCGCGCGCGTCACTTGACGTCTTTGGTGGTGAAGTAGTTAAAGTCAAATGTGCCTGGGGGCTCGCTAAGTCTCAGTAGTATTTATAATATAATATGCATAGTGGTATGTATATTATATTACAAATACTAAGTACCAAATAAAGTTTTGACAGTTTTGCTAAGATAAAATTGTCGCCCAAAATCGCTGCTGCTAGTTTCTCGCCGATTGTCCCCACTCAGGCCTTAAAAGCTTCACAAATCGATTTTTGATACATTGCTAACTAAGCACGTAATGCTTTGAGTCCATCAATCAAACGCCGCAATGTATCGAAAATTTCTTGCGATTTGTTGCAATATGTGTGGAGCTCTTTATACCCATGTCACTGTTTTATTTTTATTATAGGATCGCGCTCCGAATGCTGACGGGCGAGCTGCCGGCGGACAAGGCCCTGGACACGATGGTGTACGAAGCGCTCACTGGTTGGACGGAGCTGCGCTGTAACGACATGTTCCCAAGGTATTTTTAGCTCAGCAGCTCGAACGAGGGTGCTTTCATGCTTAAAACACACACTTAATCACAATCATGCTTAATCACAGCAAAATTCGATTTTGTTGCGAGCATGAGACAAAATTACTATAAAGTAACCTAAAAATTAGAATGACATTTTGAAGTGGGAATTTATTTAATACCAAATTAAAGCACTTTCATTCGAATTTTGAAACCATAAGACGGATTGGCACGCGGCGTTGGTGTGCGGGCGAGACATCGCGCATAATCGCGTAACTGGATATAAATAGGTACTTTAGGTGTGGTGTCAGTTTTGAATATGACTTTGATCGGATTCCGACGGGGACTGGCACAGCAACTGAGCAGAAATATAGAGAAGACCAAGGTGCACTTTAGTTTGGTCTTCATTGTTTTCCTGATAAAAAAAAACGCGTATTACCCGTGGGCCCACTGCTTTGTACCACAGTGGGTCCACGGTTATTATTTTTTCCCCGTAGACCCACCGTTCTAAACATGTTCTCCAGTGGGTCTACGGGTAATTTATTTTTACCCGTTGTCCTACCGAACAACTTAACTAATTACACGGAGCGCCGCTTCGCGGGGCTCCTATTTCTGGGCGGTTTGCTCTTCGGGCATCTGAAGCTACTTAACGAACCTAACCTACTTACCTACCTACGGTTTTTTCTCCAAAGTGTAATGTTTTCACGGACGTCACACTAAATGGTCGGTTAGGTTCGTTAGGTAGCTTCAGATGCCCGAAGGGCAAACCGCCCAGAAATAGGCTCCGTCTAGTTAAGATATGACGGTTTTTTTTTTGGAAAGGAAACAGTGCGGTGGGACAACGGGTAAACATAAATTACGGGTCTACGGAAAAAAAACCCGTGAACCCACCGTGATATAAAGCAGTGGGCCCACGGGTAATACGCGAAAATAAATACCTAGGTAACATTGTTTTTGTTCAAAAGGTGCAGCAGCGTAAATCCGGCGACGGTTGTATTAGAGAGTATCTTGCAGCCAATGAGAAAATCACAAGCCAACAGAGTGTAGTAATACTGTAATACATATACCTATTTAATGTTTACCATAATGTGTACAAGATATATTTTATAGCAAACTTTAAACACTAAGTCTTGACTTTTGATATAACTAGCAATGTGCCAGAGAATTTTAAAAATTGCAGTGCCCATGAAATCATATTTTTGTCTGCACGTTTCGTTTATTGCCAAATCTTCTTACAGTTAATTTCGATTTCTATGACACTTGAAATAGACACCAATGAGTGACGTAGATGTTAATGAAACAGTCGCCAACAGTAAAGGGGCCCACTGACTATCAGTCCGCCGGACGATATCGGCTTGTCATTTGTTCGGAACTGTCAAATTTTTATCTAACTGGCAGGCCGATATCGTCCGGCGGACTGATAGTCAGTGGGCCCCTTAAGAGTTGGACCGAGATAAGTCTGCAACGATTTTGATAGCACACGCAGTGCAAGTGTTATTTGTACGTCATAATTTCATAGTAGTCAGACGTTTAAAATAACACTTGCACTGCGTGTGCTCTCAAAATCGTTGCAGACTTTTCTCGGTTTGACTCTAGGAACATTGAGTAATGTAATGGAAATTTGCATGGGAATTTTCTAGTTTCCAGAATTTTTGAGAATGTTCTGAAACATGCACGTTGCTAGATATGTCTGGTTGAACATACTTACTAGTTAAATTTATTAATAACGACGAAGTACAAGTGCGTATTGTCTTTTTTACCAATCAACTAAATATTTTATCTTGTCCTATTGTACTGTTAGATATAAGACTCGCGCTCAAATTATATGTAAGTTTTATAATTAAGTATATAGTAATTGGACTTTTTTTCAATTAAAAACACATAAGAATAGTGTCTTATTTCGCTAATATACCTGCTTAAAAATCAAAAAATATAAAACCAATGAAAATAATTGTTGTAGATTGTTACAAAAGCATTTACAATGTTTAATATATTTATAGACTAAATATATTATATGTAATCAATATAATTTTAAGAGATGACTGTTGTAAAGAGGCTTATTTTTTAAGTTTAAGCAAAATTTTCTGACCGCAGACTTTTATCTTACAAGTCCCGGTGAATTAAAACATATAGGTACTATATTTTTCACAGCTTCATGCGGTCAAGCCTTTAACCAGTAAATAGCTGACCATAATAAAGTCTTACCAACAGCCTCAGTTCATCGGTAAATGTATGGAGTAAGGTCAGTCAGGATAATTGAGACTATGGGGCAAATGCAACTACTCTAAAAATACAAAACATGAGTCTAGAGCTAAGAACTTATACCATATCTTAAATCTTTTATAACTGGCGCGTGTGCCATGAATACAAGTGTAAGTAGTTTTTTAGAAAAGTTTAGCATTTGCTCCATAGATGCAATTGTCTTCGCTGACCTTACACCTATTGATTTTACAGAAAAGGCACTGCGAGGGAGAGGCCGTTTAGTAATAAGAGGCAGGAAATGCTTGTTTGAGTTGGATGGGATATTTTTTAAGAAATACTTTAAATTTAATATAAGATTGTTTGATATTCGTCGTATATTCGAGCATACTATATTTTTACTTCGTAATTTATAAGTTTTCGCATTTTCTATTTGTTATGATATAAGTATGTGGTCGGATATTCTATATTTGTTATTTATAATTGTTGCTTTTTATGCCGTGTGATGTATTCTAGTTAGAAATAAAACAAATAAGTTAAAAATACATGTAGCTATTGTTTCATTTAATTTATTACGTCTTATAAGTAGATATTGCATACCTACTTACTTGAGCGGTTAAGAGAAGGTTAAAATTTGGCAGCATATTTTGTAAAGGTGCATCCACATCGCAGTTAACTGTAACTTAGGAAAAATGTTACCGTGTTACACCGTGTTGCTTCACAGTAGTTAACTGCGGTGTAGATGCACCTTAAGATATCTTTCATAAGAAAATGTTAATGAATTAAATGATATTTCTATTTGTCTATTAACCATAGATGAGACCTTGTGCGTTTTCAATAACTCCATTACTTGGTGATGCATTTAAAATCGATTTTAAAGCAGACATTAGACTGGTCATTACGGTATTGGTATATTTAACTTTATCGAAAACGTCTAAAATATGTGCCTCAGCCCATTCTTTATTATTCTCATTTATACCTTCTCTCAACTTTTTCAAGTTTTTCTCTATTAGATCGACGTTTGCCATTATGTATCCTATGTTAAAAATGTTATTTGTACCGTAAGAATTCTTTACATTTTTAAGTGAATCGATTTTATTCATAGTGTCGCTTATATGTTCGTGGACATAAGATAGCAGTCTTGTTCGTACGACTTTAGCTATTTCCATGTCTGAATTGAAGCTTCTTCTGCCACTTGTTTCGGTAGAGTTACTTACTTCGGTAGTATTATTCGGATCGTTATTCAACCAATCATAATAATCATTTTCAACTTCTTCTGTTTTATTTTCTTTTGCTATTTTTGCTTTAGTAACATCTTCAACATCACTTGCTTGCTTTATTTTAACTTCAACAGGTATCGTATTACTTTTGGATCCAACGTTTGTCGTATTTTCTATACTTCTTTTTTTTCTAGGAAATTGTGGGAAAAAATCAAAAATACCATTGTGAAGAACTCGCCGGGGCGACTCTTTTGGTTTAGGTTTTGCTTTTGCTTTTTCTAAATGTGCCACTAGTTTCTCAACTATTGCCTTCAAATCTTTTATTAGTGCTGTTGTATTTTCATTGAATGATAGTATAACTTCAGAATTATTTTGATTTATCTGTATATTCTGCTTGTCTGTTCGTATTTCATTTTTTCCGGTTTTTACTGGCAAACTGATATATTTAACTTGTGTATCATTCGAAGTTGTCTGATTTGTTGATTCTGCTTGAACGCTGATTTCCGAATTAGCGACAAGAGACAAGCCTATATGTGAAACATAAAAAATGAGGGGTATGAGGTATGAGAAACGTAGTTTATTTTGCTCGGGGCAAAGAGAATTAAGTAGACATAGAGTGCTCACTCCATACATCAATTCAGCTAATATTGTAACCGGATTAACCTGAACTCTTTTTTTAATTCCTTCTGCTTATAATATTAGTTGGAAATTGTTGAGTAATACACTTTTCGTCAGTCGCGGCACAAGTGACATCTAGTGTCGATTAGCAGTAGTGATAATTGCGCTACTTGACGCTAGATGTCGACTACGAAAATAATCGTCGTTTTGGTAACAAAACTGATGTATGGAGTGAGCACTCTATGTCTACTTAATTCTCTTGTTCGGGGCAAGAGAAACCGTATGAGGAAAGTCCTAAGTATTTTGAAGCTAATTTGGTTTATGCATTGTGTTTATTTTTAGTACCTATTATCATTTAATTTGGTGTTTAATGTCTTTAAGTATCTCTGATTATTTTCTCTACAAGTGTTTCTTGCCCTGTAGTTTCTCTTTTTCCACCTAACTTTATACAAATGCTTATTACTTGACATTTCAGTCGTTGTATGCTAGTCTACAGTACATTCACGGACTTTAATTGTTGAGCCATTTACAGTTAACTTTTTATCAGACATTTCATACCGTTAGTATTGACAACCAAATTAGCTTGAACCCTAAATAGCTCAACAATTCAAGTCCGCGATTGTACAAGTAACAATTTAACAGAATTTAAATTACTTACATAGTAATAATATAAACATCTTGGCTGCCTTTGAGTTATCAAATGAAACTAATTTAAATTTTCGAGAATTCAATAATGGTCGTGGTGGTAATATTAGGTTGTATTGGAAATCAGAAGTAGTTTGCAATTTTCCAATTAATATAATACGGCCAACAAAAAAATATTTTGCTATTGAGAAAGTACGACAGACACTTTTTATGGTTTTCAGAAAATATGTTACAATTTACTTTTTTTCGAAAAACCATCTTTTGGGTTATTTAGACTCGGAAACACGAGTACGTACTATTGAATGAGACAGAGAAAAAAAGTGTCCCCAATTTTTCATACAAATTTTGGGGGCCAGTTTTGTAACGGTCCATACAAAATGTATGTGAAAATGCGTTACAAAACTGGAATTTTTGGAGACATATTTTCTATTCTTTTTAAATCGATAGTCCTCGTGATTCTGAGTAGAAATAACCCAAAAGTTAATGGATTTAAAAATAAAGTTAATGGTACTCTTTTAAGTGAAAATGCCCTTATACGCTAGGCAAGCGAGGCCCGCTTGATGCCAAGAGGTAACCGTAGCATCTGGATAGCTGCAACTGCAGGGGTGTAACATGCACGTTGCCGATTCGTTAAAAAGCTGTAGTTACCTTTATGTTAGATTATGTAATCCCTAGAGCAGGGGTTCCCAATCTTTTTTTAGTCCGCGGCGCACTTGCAAATTTAAAATTTAATCATGGCACCCTTACCGAAATCCGAAATATATTGGTAACAGGGTGAGGAGGATTGCCTTACGGCGCCCCTCTGTTCTGTCCACGGCACCCCAGGGCGTCGCGCAGTGGGAACCCCTGCCCAAGAGGAAATCTCGGCAAGCTGCCACAGCCGGAACATTCGCGAGAGGAATTCTTCTGAAACGTCACAGTGCGTAACCATTTATGGTCTACCCACGATATTGAAAAATCGAAAAACGTTATCTGCCTCCCTTTCGCTCGAGAGTGTGTCAGCCTACTGACTTTTGTACCTTCTGAGGTGCGCGTCGCTTATTTAGGTATAAATTCGAGGTCGCGCAGAGAGTTCCATAGGCCTGGTCTGGACTGTACCTAATTGTAACTATATAGTCTTTTTCTACTCGTGGAGTGTAATCGTTAAATTAGATTTCGTATACCAAACTGTCATTGCATATTTTTCATGTTATAGAGTCCCAACTCTATTATAATATTCATAAGCAAACGAAACTATATTGAAGGTATTATGCACGCGTTGATGTCTTTTGTACTGCTGAGATACTTACCTAATTTTCTTTAATTATTTTGGTTTTATAGTAGAAAAAGTATTATTTTAGATGACTCGTAGAAAAAGTATTGTGGGTATACAATAGTGATATAACCCAGCACGATTGTATAAAACACTATTTAGAACAAATAGCGACGTTATTCGGATGAGTCATAAGAATCAGTTATAGTTTAAATCATTTCAACTGAGCTCATTCACTTACCTGTACTAACAAGGTATTATATTATTACAATACTATTATCTGCTTTTGTTCTCGTAGCCGCCAACCAGTTACAAAAAAAGTTAAAAGTGCATTGCATGTATATTGAATTTTTTACCTTATTCCTTGTTGAATGATCATATGCACCTTAGCCACTTTGAGTGTCGCCGGTTGCAAAATGCAAAAAAGTTATGTTAGCCATTATTTAGTTAGTATATTTTGTAGTCTATTGTTAAAAAAAATAGTCGTTAATCTATACTAACATTTCAAGGCGGTTATAATCTGCTTTTACTACGAGGTTAGTTATCCTAATTTTACCAGTTTACCACTCAATGGTATTGTATTCTTGGGACTCTTTGAGTAAACAAGCTCAATTCATTAAATTAACGCTATAACAACGGCAGTTCTTACAGTTGATCCGTATCGATTGATACAAGTTATAAGTTACACTTAAACTCAATGTACAGCTAATATACATTATATTAATATCCTTTACTGTATCATTTGTTTGCTGTCGCCCCACAACTCGGCAGTGTTAATGTAAACCATGTAGACATTAGTTTCGCGATATCGAGTTATTACTTGTTTATTAACGCCAATGAAATGACTTATCGACGTTATACAACCGTTTCACAATGATGATGACGTATGGTCGGTGCCCCAACTTAAGTACCCACGTTGCCATACTAATTGCATTGAAAAGTGGATACTAATATTAGGGAACTACAATCGTTTAAACATACATCTTCTTCTTCCTCGCGGTATCCCGGCATTTTGTCACATCACGGCTCATGGGAGCCTGGAGTGTGCTTGACAACTAATCCCAAGAAACGTATTAGGCACTAGTTTTTACGAAAGCGACTGCCATCTGACCTTCCAACCCAGAGGGGAAATGGGTAACCCTAGGCCTTATTGGGATTAGTCCGGTTTCCTCACGATGTTTTCCTTTACCGAAAAGCGACTGGTAAATATCAAATGATATTTCATACATATAAGATCCGAAAAACTCATTGGTACGAGCCGGGGTTGGAACCCGCGATTCCCGCGACCTCCAGATTGAAAGTGGCAAGCTCTTACCGCTATGCCACCAGCGCTTCACGAGGCCACCAAGGCTTGTTTAAGCAATACATGATGAGTATTTTCTGTAAATAATTTAATTGCGATTGCGACGACTGGTCTGGCCTAGTGGGTAGTGACCCTGCCTGTGAAGCCGATGGTCCTGGGTTTGAATCCCGGTAAGGGCATTTATTTGTGTGATGAGCACAGATATTTGTTCCTGAGTCATGGGTGTTTTCTATGTATTTATGTATTTGTATATTATATATATCGTTGTCTGAGTACCCGCAACACAAGCCTTCTTGAGCTTACTGTGGGACTTCGTCAATCTGTGTAAAAATGTCCTATAATATTTATTTATTTATTATTTATTTAATTTGTTCTAATACTTCTAACAATAATACGTGATGACATTTAATAAACGGGTTGACGTACATACCTGAAAATGCCTAATTTTCGTATTTTTTATATCCCAGATAAGGTACACGCTAAACAAAATAACGTGATCGATCTTAAAGGTTGTGTCAAAATAAGATCAACACCGTTACAAGATGTTAAATGCGAATCGGGCTCCTAACCTTATATGTGGCTTTCTATCAGAGATGGGTTCTTGTGCTTCATCTGTAATAGGGACCTTTTTATCAGATTTCTTTTGGAATTTCAAATGGAAACGTCCTTATTACACTTGAAGCATAAGGACCCTTCTGTAATGGAAAGCCACATATGGAAGGAACGTAAAAAAAAAGGATTTATTATATTTCAAGTTGTTTATTTCATAGTTTCATAAATATATGAGGTGTACTAACTATTCTAACCCTTACGACGCCGCGTTTTCGCTGAAAAAATAAAACCAAATACACTTCTGTGAACAGTAACGATGAAACAGTGATAAGTAATTTTTTTTAATTATCGGAAAAAGGATGACACACTATAACGGTCTGGGCCCGGGCCGTGGCGCCCGACACTTCAGTAGTGGCGTAGCTAGGGGGGACTGGGGGGGACAAGTGCCCCGGGCGCCATCCAAGAGGGGGCGCCAAAATGGGCAAAAGGCAGCAGCAGGGAAACTTTTGTCAGTCGTCAGGGGGCGCAAATTTGGTGACTGCCCCGGGCGCCATATCCTCTAGCTACACCCCTGCACTTCAGTTTTCTATAGAAAGCATCACGTGATCACCGATCACCTGTCATAGAAAAATAAGTGTAGGGCGCCCCGGCCCGAGCCGGGACTATTAATTGTAGCGTGAGTCATCCTGAATAGGCAAGCCCGGAGGAGTGAATATCTCTATTTTCCGTTGGTTTAAAATAAATGCAGATTCGCTTGCAGACGTATCTGGGTGCGTAGCCAAGATGCAAATCGTTTATACCGAACCGAACGATACCGAACGAAACGCAACTGTCTCTGTCGCACTAATATGAAAGTGATAGAAAGAGATTAGAGGAGCTAAGGAGCAAACGATTGACATCTTGGCTAGTTACCCTGTTAACTTCTCGATGAAAAATAGTTTATGTAGGTATTTTACTGATTTTTGCACACATAATTATATTAATATTAATAGATAAATTAAGTTTAACTCGACTTACCGGCTTCACTGAAAAGTAAAAAGAAAGCTTAAGATGGGGTATTTAATCGTGGGTATAGAGCAAAAACATAGTCATAGAAAAAAGCAGAATGACTAAAAATTGGATCAGGATCTAGACGAGAAAATAGTAGATTGTGTCACACGGGAGCAAAATGACATATTTACGGCGAGGGCGAACAATTGAATCCTAAAAGAAGCGATGGATTCTATAATAGAATCCCGAGAGTAGCGAAGGATTCTAAAGTAGAATCCTGACCGTAGTGAGGGATTCAAGTGTGTTACGCGTTACAAGCATAATATTGCTTTTCACATTACTTATGAGGTAATTATAATGTTTAAAAGTATTATTTAAGATAAAAAAATAATGCGCAAAAAAATATAGTGTCCTAGAACAGAAAAGTGTTACTTTGATCCCTCCTAGTAGGGAAGAAAATGCCCTTTTTCGAATTGTTGATGTGAAAAAAGATTTTACAACATTTAGGAATAAATTTAGTATAATTTTTATTAAAAAAATTATTAGGCCAATCTGGGGACGGGTGGGTGAAGTCATTTTAGAATTTGTAATAATTTATTGTGAATTCAATGGATATCTTTCAGTGGATCTATTTCGCGGTAATATTAATATTTGAATATTTTACTTGGGGGAAGTTGGGCACCAGCGGTGAAGTAAGAGTGCCACACGGTAGATAGTTTTGCTAAGCCTTATTTTCAATGAATTGCAACATAGATTTTTCGATGTCGGCAGTAGGCCCTCAGACAAGTACTTACAGCGTGACCTCCATAATGTTCTTGGTGACGGTCGCATCTCCGACCTTGAACTTGGCTTGGTAGTGGCCTGCGAAGTCCGCAGACATTTTGGGAATTGTAACTATTATGGTCTTTCCTTCCTTTTCCACCTATAAGAAAATAGTATAATAAAGTATAAGGCAGTAAAGTACGAAATATCTTAGACCAAATGAAGACCGAGGCGCAGTTGAAGTCGACACACATGTGAGTCGCTTAACTTCAAACTCGGATAAATCCAACTGTCAGATTTTGCGATTTTGGTAAGTATTAAGTAAGTAAAGTAAAGGTAATAGTAAAGGTAATTCTTTAAGAGGGTCGAATGTCGTTTCGAGGAGTCAGAAAGCGGCAATTTCATTTAGTGTAGCGGGTCGAAAGTTGAAGCTTTCCGGCTTGGGGACTAAAATAAATTAGGTACACAATTGTATATATTATACAAAATAAATAAGGTGTTTTTTATTTATTTACTAATTACGCTACATTCCTCTGCTTTTCTCACTCTTGCAAATTTGAGCGACAGATAGAAAAATAGACGAGCAAACGAACGAAGTACTTCGCGGTACGCCCACAGAAATGGAATTCACATCGAAACTTGAATAAAGTAGGTAAGCGGCACGATTTTTTATTATTTTTAGTACCTATAGTATTTAATAGGTTGATTAAACCAAATTTTTGGTTCTGTAAGGGTCAGTTCTAACCTAACCTAACCCGCTTTTCTAGTTGCAGTTCTAACCTAACCTGAACCACTTTTCAATCTCAAAAGAGGCCACCCAAAGTTTTTGTACCCATCATGGCACTAATATTGAATTATGGGAATGAAAAGTATAGAATTTCGGTAAAATGGTATTGTGGTCAAATAAATTATCACTATGCTAAGCGAATAGACTTGCTGATGCAAATCAGTTTCCCTGAAAAAAAGAGTAGTTTTACAACATACCTCAAAACCATCATCTGCGTTCTTTGGCACAACTTTCCCGTTAACATGGACCTGTAGAAAAAGAAAATACCTATATGTTTAGACGTGTACCTTATTCAACTTAGTGTTTTGACGAAGAATGTTGTGGATACTAATTTTGTGTGTAGCAAATATGCCTGCACTGTGGATTGATATTGTATTTTATTGGGATTTTTATTATTACGTGAATGAATGATTTTACTTTAAGTCTTTTAAGAGTTAGCACTGGAAAACTCAGAACGCATGACATTGGTCAGAGATAAGAGCGCTACTTGCGCACTAAGACTCCTCTGTCCGTCTGTCTGTCTGTCACCAGGCTCTATCTCATCAACCGTGATAGCTAGATAGTTGAAATTTTCATAGATGATGTATTTCTGTTGCCGCTATAACAACAAATACTAAAAAGTACGGAACCCTCGGTGGGCTCGGTCCGACTTGCACTTGTCCGGTTTTTTTATTCTAATGTTGCTGATAATTGGCTTGCCAGAAAATGTATGTATCAAGGTACAATCGCGCCCAATAGCATCATCAGAAACAAAAGTGCCCTCACATTTATCCCTCCATATCTTACCTCCTCTACATCAACATCCTTTTCACTCTTAAATGTGATTTTCTCATTAAACGGCTCGTCTGGTTTTCCAGACTTCTTTTGTACCTCGATCGTAATGTCTGAAAATTAAACTAGTCAGTATGAGGGTACAAAATTAACGGCAGCGAGAGCGTGCTATCCGGCGCATCAACTAGGATGAGAATGAGATGAGTGGCGAGGAAGAGGTGGAGGCGAGGGAGGAGGTCTTCGTGGAATCCAGTGATTAGCAAATGTAAGGGGAAAAAACATTCCATCACGTACTATCGGATGTCGTGAGTGTTGTGTGTAGGCAAAGTGCGGATAGTTCGCAAAACCCGCGCAGCAAGAAGATGTTGATACAATTCCTCGCCAGTCTGCCTGTGACCACGAACGTAACGTCACGTTCGAAACGTCAGGCCATAAATAAACGTAAGTTTTTATGCGATTAAACCCGTGTTAGTTTAAAATTACCTTTTGCTGATTAAAAAGAAGTTCACAACATGCAGACTAAGAAGTCTGCGTTGAATTATGAAGATGAAGATAGAAGTTATTAACATAATAGGTATAAACTTTTTCTAAAGCTAAAAAAAATGTTAGTATGTTCACGAAAAGGGCTTACCCGTAGCTAAAATACAAATAAGAATTAAATTTAGTAATAATGCATAATGTAATATGTTAAAATTAATAGCTAACATATATTGTTACATTTCAGATTTTTTTATTAAATCATATAGGTACTTACAGTCGTCTGGAAATTAAAAAATAAAACGATTATTAAATTGCATGAAAATAAGTCATTTTAAATTGTTAACGGATAATTTTGTACCCAGATATTTATTTTAATCAAAAATCTAAGTCACACACAGGCTATTTGATTCGTGCCGTTTTAACTAGCGGCAGGGGTGCGTAAACTGCGAAACTCCTCCTTTCGGGCATTCTCGGCTCCGTTCAGCTCAGCATTGCTCCGAGCAATTATTAGGGTTGGCACAACTTGACGTCATATTGCGTGTACGACCACAGATAATGACATGAATTTTGACAACCCTAAATAGCCAAAAGGGATAGTATCATACATAAGAAAGGGACAGCATGATTCGTCCCTGAATCGTTGTCAAACTTCGGTTCTGTAGGAAGTTTATTTTCTTTACCGACTACGGTAATAAATAGTACTAACTATTTATTACTTATTGTGTGCTAGCGGTGCACACGGTTTAATATAGTATTTTTCACGTAGCTTAAGTACGGTGACAGCTGTCATCTCAATATAATTTTGCATTTATTGTATGGAGATGACAACTGTCACCGTACTAATATTATAATCTTACCCTTTTGACGTTTCTGAGTATGACTACAAATAGTAACCAGTAAATAAATTTAAATTTCTGTTATTATATAACAGAAAACATTGTAAACCGTACAATCTCAAATACTTACAACACCGGTCTACAACAAATGTTAGTACCTCAAAGAAAAATTCAAAGATTCGAAGATTTATTTGAATCAAATAAAAACTTACTCTCTATAATCGCTACTGGCTGGCTGTGCTCTTTGCCGCTTATATCAAACTGTCCCATGTACACACAGGCGTCCGTATCTGCGAACCTGGAACCAATCAATTATAGGTTTATAACTTGTATGCTTACTGGCTGAAAAGACATCGGATTGTCGGGGGCAAAACGTAATGACAGGTAGTTCTTATATCGCACGCGCCACGTGCAGATTATCAAAAGTAACTTTTTTAAATATGTTAAGTTTAAGTTAATTTTAAGTTTATTACTTATTTAATTTTTTAATAATATGTAATTCTATGGATGTAATTAATCCGAAATAAAAGCTTTTTAATATTTTTTTTAATTTAATTTACATATATCGATTAACTCAATTATCAATCCGTGGCCGCTCCAAGTTTTGCATGTTATTAATAATATATGTTATTCAGAAAAAATAACCAAACAAGATAATAATTTAATTTAATTTCCCGTAATTTAAAAAGGATTTTTGAAAGACTTGTATCTTCATGTGCATCTTTCCGAATTTAACCATCTTATAATTTATTTGTTTTTTGCTACGCTATTATATTAAGAGTTAATGATTATCCGCATCCAATTGACCTTAACCCCAGCTACAGCTTTCGCAGTCGTATGATTTTGTAGATTGAACTTGTACAACTCACTTCTCAAAATCTTCGCATCGACCTTAAGTCCTTGACTTTAACAGCAGTTGCATCACATCACTACACTTCACTCCTTGGAGCTCGCAGACTTCGCAGTCGTATGGTTTTGTAGATAATGCTAAGATTATTTTAGTACAACTCACTTCTCAAAAGCGTAAGTGATCTTCTTAGCCGCCGCATCGCCCTTGACTTTATCAGCAGCAGCTTCAACACCGTTGCACTTCACACCCTTGTACTCGCAGCTTTCGCAGGTATATGATGTTTCACCAACGTCGCACTTATCATCCACTTTGCAGGCCTTGGCTGAGATATCTAACTTGACGTCTGCGGATGCTAAAAGATGAAAAAACAAAATGATGGATATGTGGCCTCTATAAACGTCGATTATCGCATGCGATTAGCGATATATTGAGGCATTTTGATCGATCGATTGAATTCGTTGCACCTACTTAGCCGGCAATTATCTAAAATAGCATGACATTTGTTGAAAAGTTTGTAGAAGTCTTAAAGGTAACCAAGGATCCTTATAGATACTGAGTACTTCAACAAAAAAACATTACACTCTTTTTTTTTTGGGCAGTCGTGTAAAAAGTGTGACAGAAAGAGAGGTTATGACAGGACATATGGTTTTGATATGGAGGGGTAATATAAGAAGAGAAAATTATCTTATGGGAGAACAGTTGCAAAAGTGTCCAGTTGTCAGCTATAAATAACAGTTACAAATTTCTCAAGAGTGGCGCTAGAGTAACTATAGGACATGAAATGAATTAATTAGCCATTATTGACCGAGTGTAGTGCGGTGTCAGTGATTTGAAACTTTGTACAAATAAATATTCTAGGTATTGTGGAGCCATATTTAAGGTTTATTGACAGAATCTCAAAAGAAAGAAGAAAGAAAAAAGAAACCTCTACCCTCTATTTGAAGAAAGAGAGACCTCTACCCTCCATAGTTTTTGAATTGTATTTTTATAAAGAAGTAGTCTCATTGACACCCTAAAAGGATTCTAGTGATTTAGTTAGTTGCTAGCTAAGTTGGAGCAACATTAATCGATCAAATCGAAATCAAAGTAATCGCATACTGTGACGTTTGTAGAGGCCAAAATTGAGGTTCCTAGAAAAATTTAGATAATAAAAAAAACTCGACTTACTGTCTCCAGTGCCGCTATCATCTTGACTTGCAGGTTTAGTTTCGGAAGCCCCAGCTTCCCTGCAACCGAAAATGAGTAATGAGATGGCTGAAGCTATAAAGTTATAAATATAGATTTTATTGCTATTTGTATGAGATGCATGTAATTTTACCTAGACTTAAGAAAATTGAGTGCCCCGACAGGGTGTCATGTACCTACCATCCTCAAACTGTAACACCGAATGTATTATGAACATGACTGCAATACAATAAAGAATAAAGAATAAAGCTCCAAAGCGCCTAAATGCTTAAATGCTGGTCTATCATGAACCATATATTTGCGGCGTTTGCAGTTGAAACTGGAACTTTGGTTTAAACTTTCACGATTTTTACTCACTATTATTCACAACGACGGGACTTAATCGCGTAAAATAAGTTTTAAATTTACCTCCGACGTTTCGAGGACGGCGTTGTCCCCGTGGTCTCTGAGAAGACAAAAGAGGAGGTCGGAGGTAAATTTAAAACTTAGTTTACGCGATTAAGTCCCGTCGTTGTGAATAATAATGGGACCTTGGTGTCAGGATGTCCATAGTTTATTTAATTTAAAGATCTAAAGAAGATACGCCTCGACACCACTAGAGACCAGCCTGGCGACGCTCTTGGCCGCAGTAATAATGAAACTTTATTTATCTTATCTTTTTCTTGTGGAATAGAAAGTTACGATGTCTTTTTAATTTTTATTTGAGTCCAAGACACTTCTTTTTTTTGGCCTTCTATTATTATTATGTTTTGGAGCAGTTAATATCACCACCACATTATTAAAAAGCATGGTATAATAATATACTCCGCCTGGTACTCTCTTCCGAGCCTCGCGAACCACGTGACTGTCACAAGCCTACGTCATCGTGAACCTTTTAACCATGGAGACTATATAAAGGAGCCAAATCTCTATGTATGAAAAGTGTCCATCAAAAAACAGTAATTAGGCGGCGCCACCATAAACCGAAATACTACCAAAAAAAACCTACGTAATTTGGTCGGGTTATTTGTTGCCTTACATGTTATACTCAAGTCCCAGAGCCTAACTAGCGCCACCGGAGAGATTAGGAACTATTATTTAAAGCTGAAAGCGGTCACTTTTGCAACAATTCTGCCATAAGAGATTGGCATCCTTTCTATACCATCCATACTTTTAACAGCACGATGACGTAGCCTTGTGTCAGTCACGTGGTTCCCGAGTCTCGGAAGAGAGTACCTTGTTTTATTATACCATGTTAAAAAGTTAAACGAAATTAGTCGCCGCCATATAATCAAAGTTACACTCTTACAAAAAAAATAAGAGCGAGTAGAAGTTTTACATATAAAACCATTCCTTATTCGAGTGTGTATGACTTCAGAAGATGTGTACGTACATTTCGACTTCCAAAATAGTCTTGGTAACCTCTGCTCCTTCGACCTTGAACTTGACTTGATAGTGACCCGCGTATTGCGCGGACAGTTTGGGAACCGAGATCTTTATGGTCTTCTTCTCGTCGTCTACCTTTTATTAAAAAGAAAAACAATTTACTTATTGCCTATTAAAAACAGGCTCAAGGCTGCCATTCCACTGATGTGGATATGAGCGGAAAATGAGAGATGTACGGGAATAAACTAATAGCATTGGTTCTCTTCTACGCTCTGCTGGATTACAAGTATTACAACCAATGCTAAAGAAGAGACGCTTTCCACAAGGTTTTCCGTACATTGACCCGCCTGTTGCCATCTCTATTGCTCGCGCATAATTATATTGCTGTCACACTCGCACGGTAACGTTGACAGCCGGCACAATGGTTCGCTGACGCTAATAGGGTATTTGACTGTATTTAAAATAAATTATTTTACACCATGCATGAAATAAAACAACAAAAGATTAATAGAGAAACGTAGACAGCAGTTATTTTTAGACACAATTTCTATTTTAAAACCCGTATAAAACTATAAAGAGTAGGTACTTTGATTGTGACGTCACATGCTAGTGTTTTATATAAATTCCATAGTAGCAAGATCATTTTGACAGTTCGAAAAAAGAAACTAATTTGACTAGTAGTCAAATACCCTATTGGTGCCCGCGCAAATCGTGCGTTATATGAGCGCCATTCACCAACGCTATCGTCGAGGCCGTATCAAAACCAATACAAAATGATAACAAATTGTCTGTCTGAATAGGGCTCTAAGCCTAGTGGACAAAAAACTGCTCATTGTTCACCTGTAAAATTATTATCTTGTACTTTTTTTTAATGTATAGTTTTACAACTTACCTCATAAGTTGGAATGTCCGATTTGTCCGCCTTCTTTTCTACAACCAGTCCGTTAACGCGTACCTACAGAAAACGATAATGTAAGGAGTTAGTTCATAAGTAGTTAGATATATTACTATTATAAAACTTAAATACGCGATTGAGTCCCGTTTTTCAATTTAATAAGGTATATTGCATCCTTGCTATTTGTATAACTACAATATTAGGTATTTATTGAATAAATAAAGTCAGTCTTTTTAATTACTACGCCAACCTACCGTACCACATGGGACCCTGCCATGGAAATGTGTAAGTCCCCGGCTGTACATTTTTAAGGGGCCCACTGACTATCAGTCCGCCGGACGATATCGGCCTGTCAGTTAGAACAAAAATTTGACAGTTCCGAACAACTGACAGGCCGATATCGTCGGCGGACTGATGGTCAGTGGGCCCCTTTAGGGTTCTCTACACAAAAGGTGACAAAAGAAACCTACGCTGCCTAACATTGTTTTTTTTAAATGTAATATTCAGCAAAAGAGCTGCCTGATGGGAAGCGGTCACCGTCGTCTATGGACATTAGCAAAATCGGAAGAGCCTCGTACCTATACTTTGCCTACCCTTGAAAACCCTAAATACCCGCTTCTTAAATAACCCCATGTCGATCAGCAGGCTCTACCTCTGTTGCGGTTGCCGGACACCAGACAATCAACATATCCAGCATTCCAGCATCCCCTGATGATGCCTCGTAGAGAGGCAACACATGCCGAGTTTTGTACTTTTGGTAATTGGTGGTGGTAAATTTTAATTATTTGCTTATTTATTTTTGCGGTGGGAGGGTGCGAACTGCGAACATTAATTGCATGTAAAAATACTCGAGTACTTAAGTTTAACGGGTTAGCACTGATTAACTAGCACGTTATTATTTCGCCAAGTAACATTTGTGTTTTAATTAAAGCTCTACCTCAACTCAATATATCTGTAGGTAGACAGTTCAAATTATTAAGTGTATTTCAGGATATTTTTACGATATTTAGTATTGTTGCTATAACAACAAAATAAAATAAAATACCTCCACTACTTCAGTTTTCTTTTCTTCAGCCGGTGTGAATGTAATTGTCTCTTCCACAGCTTCGCCTTCTTTCGCAGCCTTCTTTTGTTTTTCGAGGGTGACGTCTGAAAAACAAACACGTTAAGTCGCGTTTTTACTTCGTGTTCTGAGCCTTTAAAAAAAAAAGTTTGCTCTTCCCATTTACTATTGGAGCAAGTGTTTTCATTAACCGAACGAACGAACGATTGCTCAGAACTGGGTGCTTAGCCAAAATGCCAATTGTTTACGCTCCGTAGCGAATGAAACGCTAATGTCTCTGTCGAACTAATATGCAAGAGTGATAGAGAGACTACCGTATCATTCGCCACGGAGCGTACGACTGGTACCTTGGCTAGGCACCCTGTTCAGAACACTAAGTGAAAACGCGGCTTTAGAGCAATAACTAAGAGTAAGCTTGAGCGGTGGTGCCTAGCAACAGTGTTGGCCGAACGTTAATTGCAAATAACCAGTACAAATTGAACCGTAAACCGTAACGGACGGTTACAGTTTACGGTTCAATTTTTACTAGTTATTGGTTAATTGCATTAACGTTTCGGCCAACACTGCAGCGATAAACAAATGCAAACATTATAAACCGAAATAGATATCATATATCTACTAAAAAAAAGAAACAAAGCCCTTCAGTAGCCGAGGGCAGAGGGTTTGGTCTCTTATTCTATATTATATGACATTTATTTCAGTTTATAATTTATATATAGATAGGTAGTGTAGTATACGTAGTGTGATCCGGCTCGACGCGAGGTCACGCGTTGCAGAACGCACTGCTCAGGCCAAACACTTTAAACGAGAAATTAATCGAAGTACGTAAATCTTAAATTAATCCAAAAAACGGAGGAAGCAAAATGTCAATTTGTTATTAAAAGACATTGACCATTTCTCTTAAAATGGGACGATAGTAAAGTGTGCCATCTACATTCTGGGAGGTACAGCCTTCGCCAAGTCCAATTCACGCAAATAATCGAGCTTTACCGTCTATATATCACTACTTTTTGGTATAACTAGTTTCGGAGAAGCTCGACTTGAACACGACCAATAGCACCTTCAACGGAAGTCTCGACCTAAGCCATCCTACGCATACACTTATAACGAACAAGGCCAGCTTTATTGTGCATAGTGCGACCGGATATTTAAGACAAAGATCGGTTTCGCGAGCCATGTACGTGCTCATCAGAGGAAATTGTTAATGTTGCCGTTGTCGGACACGACGTGGAGGACTATATATATCATATTTGATATAAATGAAGGGAGTTTCGTTGGAACGCCCTCTATAATTTGCTTTTATCGGCTTTTTCCTTTGAAAAAAGTTTTTAAAACAAAGTGGCTAGCTTTGTCTTCTCTAAGAACAGATTAAATTATTTTCTATGAAAATAATTTAATTTGTGTTTTTCTAGTAGACACACTACTATTTAAACTATAAATACTTTGTCTTCGTTTAAATAAATACAAGTTTGTTCACGTAAGACAATTTACCTTGAGCTGAAATAAAAATTAATAAGTTATTAATTGCAATAAAAAAAAGTACACACAAAAAATTATTATTCAAAACAACGTTGAAAATAGCTAATTCATTTAACTTTCAGATATTTATTTTTATTTTTAATGATGTACTTACAATCGTCTGTAAAATAAACAAACAACTTTTAAAATGCATTTAATATTTTTAATCCTCTTATTCTAGTCTGTAGAGCTCTGCTGCTGCCGTCAACGATAGTATACAACGTTAAATTTACTCACTGTGGGACTAGGTTTGTGTAAGATTGTCCTACAATATTTATTTATTTATGTATTTACTGTTTTTATAGTAAAAATAACTCACTATATTGATTTAAACTAACATGATTTTCACTCATAATTTACCTATACATAATCCATACTAATATTATTATTGCGAAAGTGTGTCTGTCTGTCTGTTACCTCTTCACGCTTAAACCGCTGAACCGATTTAGTATACAGATAGTTTGAGTCCCGGGGAAGGACATAGGGTAGTTTTTATCCTAGATATCATCCTTTAAGGGGGTGAAAAGTGGGGTGGAAGTTTGTACGGGGAATCGATAAAATGCAGATTGAATAAAAAAAATAAGCTACCCAAATTACTAACTCTACTAAAAGCTAGATATAAAAGAACTCACTGTCTATAACAGCTACAGGTTGGCTATGCGCATTGCCGTTTACATCGAACTCGCCCATGTACACACAAGAGTCCGTATCTGCGAACCTAGAATAAAAAATAATTCATTTATTCATTCATTTATTTCGTTGTAAAGTCATGTACAAAGTAAATCAAGCTGTTATTCAGTAAAATATAAGTCAGACCATGACACCCTGAAAGGGCAAACAACATTAACTTAAATACTAAACTACTACAAGTCTTCCCATTTATAAATAAGAATTAATAATGTTACACAAAAAAAAATGTTATAAGTCAATTTAACTTAACTATCGTAATTAAGAAAATCCTTAACCGAATAATAACATTTATCCATGAATAAATTTTCTAATTTGTTTTAAATTTGTAATAAGATTTACAATATTATTTAAGCGTAGAATATCCATAAACATTGGGGATGTATAATGTATATGGATATGGATAGGGGTTGTATAGGAATAATATATTTATTTCAATACAAGGTATAAAAACATGTCTACATGTCTTTACTTACATACCTATATGGTATTATCCACGTTATTGTGACGTTCAGATAAGGCATAGATAACCTTCTTGCCCGCTGCAGAACGTGACAAGACCAACGCCAACATTACACTTCACAACTTTTAAATAACAGTCTTCTCAACAATAAGGTTTGCTGCAGTGGTTATGTACATACGACTATTACAACTGCCATAAATCTGCTTATATAACTTACGCTTTGAAGTCAAAAACGATCTTCTTATTATCTGCATCAATCACGACCTTGGCAGCATCAGCGGCAGCATCGTTGCATTTGACACCTTTGAGCGTGCAGCCTTCGCAGTTGTATGTTTTCTCTTCTTTGCACTCTCCTGCTAAAGTGCAGGACGCCTCGTAGACATCTAACTTGACTCCTGCGGGTGCTAGAGAAGTGATTTAAGTTTTATAGTATTTTATTATCAAGTTTTTTTTACTGAGTACTGTAAAACCGTCCAACACTAAGATCTACAATTTCAATACATAACTTAAGTATTTATTCATACCAACGCTGTTTTTGTTTTTTTGTGACTTTTATGAGTTTGTTCTCTCACTTATGAATATATTTCATCTTAGCATTGGTTCATTTAAATAATAGTCTTACCTAAACTAAGATATTTGAGTTAGTTTTGGACAAAATTAAAAGATTTTGGTGTATACCCATTTGTCTCTGCCGGGCCCATATGGGAATAAGTGCATTCCAATGAACGTAGGGTGGGGACAAATGGGAATACACCAAGATTCTGGACCATAGCAAGGAGATTTTGGATGGTTTTACGTATACTCAATGTCTGAGAGGGATAGAATATGAAAGGTTTTTCTGTACCTTCACCACCCCCACTACCTCCACCGCCTCCACCGCCTCCACCGCCCCCACCACCTCCACCACCTTCAGCGTCGTTTTTGCCGCCATCTGTCAAAATACATCAAATGTTATTTCCAATTTAAAAGGGAAGACGACTTGCTTACACAACTCGCGCAAGTGAGGAGAATAGGATGCCTAGCCAAGGTAACGATCGCTGGCGTTTCGACAACGAAACGCTTTGTGTCTGTCACTCTTTCACGTTAAGGCCAGTCCAGACGGGATATCAAATCGGTCGAGGAAAAGAAATTGGTGTAATGGTGTCATTCTCCAATTAAATCACCAATTTTAGATTTATGGAGATATTTGAGCGCTCTAAATTAAAAAAATGCCTCCAAACGCGAATACTAGCATCACTAATTGGTATTCTTGCATCTGCACCTCCGTTTTATGGGTAATATCGGTCATAATCGGCGAGCCAAAGTGGCGCTTGCCACACCTGATTTGATTAGACAATAATCAGATTGGTGAAAAATTGTTCTCGTCTGGACTGGCCTTTAGTGCGACAGTGACAGGGAGCGTAAATGATTGGCATGTTGGCTACGCACCCAGGATGCTCAAACTATAGTCTATCAGGCCAATTTAACCAACTATGAAAATAATTTATTTTTATGTAGATTCAACAAGAATAACATTAATTAATGCAGGATTTAGACAACTTTATTACAATCAAATTATTATTTTCGGACTTTTTTACAGTTGGACTTTAACTTTATTACAGTCGGATCAAGCTAACTCTGCATAGGGTAGCAACTGGCAAAGGTTTGTTACAGATGGCGCCTCTAATTATAATGATACTTCCACACTTTGTTTTGCCAAAGTCATAGCTTACACGGACTCTACTTACCTACTATAAAAGTGGTTAAAAGAAAGTAAGTTGTTGGGTAAATACCTTTTGTATCATGGCCTTCGGTATCTATAAATATAAAGAATTATTGGGATATATTTTAGAGGATATAACCAAACGGAGACGCCATGTCTGTAATTTTCTGTACAAAACAGTCTGCCGATTTTTGCGGGGAAGGGGCACGTCAAATCTATACGTAACGTAAAATAGCCATGTCAGATAAACATCAGTCCATACATTGTGTATGACCATTGGCCGCCAATTTTCGACAGAGCTAGGGGAACGCCTGTTAATGGCTACTCCGTTTGGTTATACTCTATAAGGTATATATATATTTTATAATGCAAGAGGCAAACGAACAGACGAATCACCTGATGGTAAGCCGTTAACGTCGCCCGTGGAGGGGTTGCAAGTACGTTGCCGGAATTTATGATACGCTCACATGAAATTTTGAATGTCGTATCAGGCCGGAAATACTGCAGGCGATATAGTTCATTCCACAGTTTATATTATATACTCCAAGGCAGAAAGTTTCTGGAGAGTACAGTTGAGGACTACCAACCATCTAAGTGGTGGAGATGGGAATGTTGCCTCACTTGTCTCATATTCTATCGGTCCATTGTTTGACATGTGCTTTACCAAAGATAGATATAACTCCGTAATAGATGGATACAGTCTAAGGAAAAAACGTGCCTCGAAAATCAAGAAAATTTGACTCTCGATCAGAGGGCGCTACTAGCTTTGGCCTACTGTCGTATAGATGGCGTTGACGGTTTCGTTTGTTATTTAACAATTTTAACGCATATCAGTGAAAGAACATGGGTCAAAATCATAAAAATTATTAATGCAAATAAAAAAAAATCATTTATCCATATTTAAATACATTTTATCATATTTTTATAAATCTTCATTTTTAGTTTTAAAGTATGTCGATAGATGGCAGTGGATTTACTGTGGTTACAAAATTTACTATGACAGCCCACCTATCGGCTTAAAGTATTTATGAGAGGCTCAAAGAGCTAGTATTTATTTAACGATTATTTTTAGCCACATCAGTATTTGTGCATAAATAAAAATGTCATAGTTTCGGTGGAAAAAAATATAGCTAGGGTTATTTTATATAAGCAACCAATACATACCAGATCCAGATTTATGTGTATCGTCTTCTAAATTTCAAATGAAAAAAAGACTATTTAATAATTTATTAAAAAAAATACAATACATACACTATCTCGTGTAAATTTAGACAAGCAAAAGACAAATATACATACCCAAATTTGATCCTCCGCCACCTGAATTAAAAAATATTAAATAAATATAATATTACGGACGGAATAACACACAATATACATACGAAATGTATGGAGATTGGAGACTATTCTAAATTTGAATTGACACTAACAGTGTCATGTCTCTTACACATAATATTGCTGTGTGTGTGGACACTCTTTAAATGCTTCTACAGACTTGCACCAAATGGCACTCGATTTCGCAACGAATTCAATCGATGGATCAAAAGCCGTAAAATAAATCGCATTCGATTATCGGCGACATGTGGAGAAATAGTAAATAGCGAGACATTTCACATAATAAGTATTTGGAGTTAAAAATCCTCGGCATAATAATTTCGAAGCTAGGGGTTAAATATAACATGTTTACGGGTATGTACTGAAATTTTACCACATGGCAAACCTTTTGAATCCGCTAAAATCTCTATAATGTGTGCGGTGTATACTGATAAATTACTTTTATTCTTTATATTGAAATATATCATAATTAGGCAATACCTGAATTTTCTCCCCTGGAATCAAATAAATCCTCAATTACAAAACAAGCCTCATGATAAAGTTTTTAATTTGAAAATTAAAACCCCCGCTGAAATAGGTAGTTAGGTACATAGCTAAGCTATCGCTGGTGTATCATAATTATTTACTAAAAATCTCAATAATTTATGACCACCTGGTATTAAAGTATAAATAAGGTTACTAAAGATATTTTTAGTATACGCTAGGTATATCAATTTGAAACAATGATACTAACAATGTGACCTCCATAATGTTCTTGGTGATGGTTTCATCTCCGCATGCGAACTTGGCCTGGTATGTGCCAGCATACGCTTCCAGGAACGGGCCTATGTGGATGTTTATAGTGTTCTGGGTGACCTGAAAAATATATGCAAAAAATATTTGGCAAGTGCTCTTATTTGTACTTAATGAATAGTCCCTGACCACGCTAACTTTAATATTTGATGTAGCACCTGGCATGAAAACATCAGCGTGGTCCGAATCTACATGTATGGCTTAGGGCCACTTGCGCCACCCGGAGTTACCAGTACAATTTAACCCTGGATGGTGCAAGTGCCCTTAAGGGTTAGAGGCCCTTTCATCTTAAGTGGTTTCCCGGTAAGAAAAGGATCAAATCCGGTCACAGAAGCTTAATCTTAGGTTAGATTAGAATAAAATAATTAAAAAAAAAAAAAGGAACGTCATAGCTGTAATAATGTTTTCCCCTCACTAGCTCGGAAAGTTGTCTTTTATCCTTCAAAACAAGCGGGGAAAAACGCGTTTTATCCACTAGTGGGGAAAGTAATTTGACCTTGGACGGAGCGTGTTTAAGTAGCTTGACAGATAACAAAACGTAAAACGCTCATGATAATGGTTCGTTCGATATTAAATATCATTAAATAAATGGTTTGAGAATCTAATAAAAAATACCAAATTTAGCTTTATTTAATGATTTTAAGTCATAAACCTTAAAATTCCATAAGAAACGTTTGTTTTTTATAATGATGTAAATATAATTCCGAAAGCACAAGTTGAGTCGATGAAATTTCAAAACGCATCGTTGACATTTTATACGTCAGAAATGTCAACATTGTCAACAAGTTTTTTACTTAAAAACTTTTCTCACCGACTCGCGTAAAAATACACAACTTCCAGAGTTTTCTGTTATAATATCGTAAAAAATGAGTGATTCCAGTGATGAAGATGATCTAACGCCTGTGGATGTTGCACTTTCCTCGCTATAGTGAGGGGAAAAGTTTTGTGTTACACACGGGTGCAAATGTTTTTTTACTTCTCGTGTGTTGAAACACTCGCGGGTAAAATACAACTTTGCACCCTTGTATAACAAATAACTATAAACACTTCGCCAGTATTGATTAAATAATTAATTTTAAAAGCCTTGCGTTACTTACTTGGAACATAGCTTGGCCAACTGCAGTTGATCTTCTAGCGGATTGCTCCAAACTGATTCCATTGACGATTACCTGGTTAAAAGTAGGCAATATTTAATATACGAAATCTACGAAAATAATAGTCTTTTTGGTAACAAAACCGATGTATGGAGTGAGCACTCTGTCTTCTTAATTCTCTTTGTCTGCGGTGAGTGTGGCCATATGTTAACTGCAAAAATATGCTACGTCAGCAACCTGAGAGCTCACGATCGTCGCTCTCACTAGCCAGTACAACCTCAGTCGCCGAGGCCGAAACCGACCAGGCCGCGTAGCCAACACGCCAATCGCTAACGCTCCGTAGCGATCGAAACGCAACTGGCACTGTCGCACTAATATGGAAGAGTGATAGAGAGACACAAAGCGTTTCGTTGTCGAAGCGATAGCGATTGTCACCTTGGCTAGGCCGGCAGGGCGTAGTAAGTACGAATTGGCTTGCCTGTAGATTATTATAATTTGTTACCTCTCTGACGTCACAGGCGTCATTTTCAGCCTCGAACATGATTTCCTGGTCCAAGCTATCGTCTTCTTTTGGTGCCGGTATTTTCACCACGTCGGGGATTTTCACGGCTAAACAAACATTATGTTTAGGCGTCTTTCATCAATCAGTTCAGTATTTAAAGCTTTAAGTTTTTGGTTGGGGACTGAAAATCAGCGGTCTCGCTGAGTCACATCCATTTTACTGCACAAATATTTGTAATTCTATCTGTTTTTTTTTATTGTACTCGCAATTCATTTTGTTGGTAAATAAATATCTTTTTATTTATTTATTAATTTTTCTGGTAGTTTTTTTCTCCTTCCATAAGGGTTCATCTACTAGAGTTAGACCAAGTTATCTTGGTGCTATCAAAATCACGCAGTGCAAGTGTTATTTATACGTCATAATTTGATAGAAGTTTGACGTTTAAAATAACACTTGCACTGCGTGTGCTATCAAAATCGTTGCAGACTTATCTTAGAACGGTAGAACGCGGTTCGACTTCTAAAAAATTGCTACTTTTGCCCCCTGGACAAAATAAGAACAAGAAATAGTTGAGTCACTCTTAAATCATTCGAACATTTTATAAATATTAAATATTTTAGTTAAGAAAAGAAAACAACTTACTTGGAGCTAAAAACAAATTGAGAATAATTAATTTGGTTATATAAGTATTTATGGAGAATAACCTGACAAACATCCGTACACAAGGAGATACAGACGCGGAAATGGCATTGGATTGGACATATCCTCAGGAAACCTGACACCCACCTATCCAAAGTGGCCCTGACCTGGAAGATGCCCGGCAAGCGGAAACATGGTCGCCCTAAATCCACTTGGCGTCGTTCTGTGGAGCAAGAGCTGGGTGTATTGGGGATGGGGTGGGAGGAGGTTACCCAAGCTGCCCAAGACCGTAGTCAATGGAAAAACAAGATTCGAGCCCTACACCCCAGCAGGGGGTAACAGGAAAAGAAGAAGAAGAAGATATAAGTATTTATTTAAAAATAAAAGTCCAAAGGAAATCTACTTACAGTGATCTGAAAAATAAATTAAATTATTAATAAAATAATGTGTCATATGGAAATCAAAAGAAATAAAAATTCCATCTCTATGATATGACAAGTACATACTTAATATTAAAGGACTTACTTTCAATAACTGCCACGACCTTCTTATAAACTGTGTCTTTTACTTTGAAGAAACCCATGTACACACAGGAGAACTGGTCCGCGAAACTGTACAAAAATATATATAGTTGATCAAACCAAATTGTCAGTAAATAAAAACAAAAAAAACTATACTCATCCTTTTCTTTTGGGTGTCAGTTATTTGTCAGTTACTTACCTTGGGAAGTTGTAACTAATTTGCTGCGACTGAGGAATGATGGTGACGCGCCCAGCTGCCAACACTGACTGCCCGTTGCACAGTATGTCAGTCAGTTGACAGTCCGCGCATTCGTATTTTGTGATGTTGTTGTAGTTGCCCTGTACGTCGCAGGCTACTTTGAAGCGGTTAAGTTGGATCACTGTAGGTAAAAACATTTATAACTGCCCATCTGCCTTTTCTAATAAGGGTTACGAACTGTCAGTTGTGGGAGATGGTACAATGGTAACGAATAAATATTACTAGTAGTTCGCCACGAACTGAGAACACACGGTTCGCCAAAAACTACGACGTCGACGTCGTGTCAAACACAAAACTCGTCGTGTGACTCGGACGCCACGTCACCGAAGTGTCAAAACTGAAATTGAACTTTATGCACATGCACGTTGGTCTATGTTGCTCTGTGATCTGTGACGGATTAATCCATCTTTTGCGTTGGACCTACGGTGCGGATATATCCGTCGTTGGCTTCCAAAAGTTTAATAGACGCATACTTAGAGATCTATTTAATTTTCGACACGATTGAATAAAAAAAATGTGGAAATTCAAGATGGCTGCCGTTTTTTATAATCTCGACTACGTATTTATGTTAAAGGGCCTTTCAGATCCTCATTCATTATGATCGGGACAAAAATGACGAAATTTAAGATAGCGACCATTTTTTTACAATTTTGAGTACGAATTCATAGCGACCTTTCGGATTCTCAGATATCAATTTTCATCATGATAAGAGCAAAAACGAAGAAAACAAGATGCTGGCCGTTTAAATATTAGATTAGATTAGATGATTTATTTCATGAAAGACAATTTACATAATAAGTTTGCATTAATGTCAAAAATATAAGAATTTCTATCATGATCGTCAAAATAAAAATAAAAATGAAAATAATAACAATACTAATGAAAATTAAATTATTACATTATAATAGTACATTATTAAGTGCTACGTTGGTCATTACACTTGAGACGATATTGTGTGCGCAAGCTAAAGGAAACGATGTATGTAATGACCCACAAGCACACGTGTTTCATACGATGTTTTTTAATACACGTGCGAGGAACTTGATGTAAATTAAATACGATATTATACTTACGATTTTCTGAAATAAAAAATAATTAGTTATTTTGCGATAGGTATCAATTCAAGTATTTCAAAATTAATTTAATAAACGTATGATTGTTATAACGCAGAACAGCGTTGTTTTTGCTAATGACTTGATTGAAGAAAAGATTAAAAGCTTAATATAAAATAATACGTACCCAAGTCTAAAAACATATTTTATCATTAATTGATAATCTAGAATTAATAAATAAGATATAATGTAATTGAATTGACATAAAAATAAACAATTCTTTAATTTTATTATTTAAATATCGTGTTTGATAAACTTACCATTTTCTGAAAATAAGTAAGAGAATTAAAAGAAATATCAAACAACTTTAATACTTTAATACTAACATATTTAAAATATAATAATTATAACAAATAACTTAAATTAAAAATGTATAAAGAATAAATTATTAATGTTGCTACAAACCAGGAGCTGGAAAAAAACGGATTTAAAAGTTAGTATTTGGTAGTTAGTTCTGTGGTTAAAGAAAACCAACCAAATTGAAAATAAATTTCCACGTCCAAAAGTACAACTAGAAAAAGAGCATAGCCATGTACCTCGAACAGTCAGCATTTTATGCCGCTCCTCCTGCCCCCGGCTGTTTTCAATTAAACCGAAGTAGTCACCGAAATCTTGCGGTTGCGGATCTTTTACGTTTATTTCTATAGTTAATTGCCTGTGGAAATAACAGATATAAAACCTTCTGTAACAATATATTATTTAAAAATCAAAATAATAATATTTAAAACTACAAATAAACTTAAAAGTAAGGCTTTATAAATAAAAAACGTCCCCCAAGTCACTGCCAATGGGCAGTGTGCCCAGAAGACTGGCCGCATTGCCACGTTGAATGGCAATGCTTATCCTTTGGGCAAAATACTGGCCAGCCCTCTGGTCACCCGTATATTATTAAATTTAAGCTTAAAATAAATTTAAAAGTGGAAAAATTACTGCCTTGGGTGAGACTTAAACTCACGGCCTCTGGCACGGTCCTGGTGGCTCAGTTGGCAGAGCGCTGGAGTATCGATCCAGAGGCCGTGAGTTCAAGTCTCACCCAAGGCAGTAATTTTTCCACTTAAATTTATTCTAAGCTTAATAGCATCGATTGCAGACGTTTCTGCTTGTTAAAAATTATTATTAAATTTATTTAGCTGTTTTACAATTAATTAAATATTTTTCTGCCCTCGGGCCGGAAAGCGACCGGACTGCTGCCCTAAACGAAATTGCTGCTTTCCGGGTCAGTCGAGCAGAAAAATAGTACATAGACACACTGATTTAAACTCACGATTTTTACTCATTATTATTCACAACGACGGGACTTAATCGCGTAAAATAAGTTTTAAATTTACCTCCGACGTTTCGAGGACGGCGTTGTCCCCGTGGTCTCGGAGAAGACTTCGGTCGTGGTCGGAACTTATATTACGCGATTAAGTCCCGTCGTTGTGAATAATAATGAGTACATAGACACGTCGGCCAGTAAATAAGAAAGCCTAAAGGAGCCCACTGACTATCAGTCCGCCGGACGATATCGGCCTGTCAGTTGTTCGGACCTGTCAAATTTTTGTTCCAACTGACAGGTCGATATCGTCCGGCGGACTGATAGTCAGTGGGCCCCTTAAGATCATATGTAATTGTCGGCCGAGGCGAACTTGTCTAATTTTCGTGCAATCCTTAAGAAAACAGTAAAAAATGAAAGCTAACAATATAACCTATTGAAAAACACCCAATTACTATGATTTTTCAAAGCGTTTTTTTGTCTATTCTTAGAAAACTGATTTTTTCAGTCGTCAAACCTGAAATCAATAAAAAAATTGGATGTTTTTAAATAGGTTATATATATAAGGGTCAAACACATTTTAGAAAAAGGTCACTTCTGTGGACAATATTATAAAAGATAACGACTCTGGTACGTATGTATCCCGTTTTTCTTATTCGAGTCTCAAGTACTGAAAAATGTATCCCGCCTGTAAGGGTGAAGCGTAAAAATTTGCTTTAGATTCCCTTAACTTTGCGATGTCTACAGGAAAGACGCGGATGAGGTAACCATACTATAAAATGCCCATTACCTTGTTATCTTGTTTTAAAATTGTCTAATTACTTACCTATTTGGCATTCTGGAATAATTGAAATAGTTATTATAAAATTTAGTAAAAAAATAAATATTAGGTACTCTAAAGCGGTTGAACGAGATGTTATACACATTGTTATCACAGTTGCTGGTGATTAATTACCTTCTGTTTAACTAAATATTGCAATAAAGTTATTCATTCACTGTTTAACTCTAAAGCGGTTTGACGGAATGTTGGAAACATTGTTGTCGCGAGAGCGCACCATTGCACTCGGCAGTTATCGCAGTTGATGATGGCGGAACTGTTTAAATAAATATTGCAATAAACTCACTGTTTAACTCTAAAGCGGCTTGACGGAATGTTGGAAACATTGTTGTAGCGAGAGCGCACCATTGCACTCGGCAGTTATCGCAGTTGATGATGGCGGAACTGTTTAAATAAATATTGCAATAAACTCACTGTTTAACTCTAAAGCGGCTTGACGGAATGTTGGAGACATTGTTGTCGCGAGAGCGCGCCATTGCACTCGGCAGTTATCGCAGTTGATGATGGCGGAACTGTTTAAATAAATATTGCAATAAACTCACTGTTTAACTCTAAAGCGGCTGGACGGGATGTTGTAAACATTGTTGTTTCTCGCCCGCACCATAAGACCATGAACTCGGCAGTTATCGCAGTTGATGATGGCGGAACTGTTTAAATAAATATTGCAATAAACTCACTGTTTAACTCTAAAGCGGCTGGACGGGATGTTGTAAACATTGTTGTTTCTCGCCCGCACCATGAGACCATGAACTCGGCAGTTATCGCAGTTGATGGGAATAGCGGAGCTGTTGAGCTTCTGCCCGTGGAGTGCGTCGATGGTCTTTGCACGTGCTTCTATGTTGCTTGGTACTGAACAAAAAATATGTACCTACATTATTATTAACTAGCTTTTGCCCGTGACTTCGTTTGCGTGGACTTAGTTAGTAACAGCAGCTAAAGTAAGCATAGCGCCTGGAAAAAAATTCATAGCAATCATTCAATTTGAGCATATTATGCACACAAATTAGCAGGCACTTCATTAATTATCTTAATTCCACCCCGCTTTTTACTTTCTTAAGGGATTATTTTCGGGATAAAAACTATCTTATGTCCTTTTCAGGGACTCAACCTATCTCTATGCCAAATTTCATCTAAATCGATCCAGCGGGTTAAGCGTGAAGAGGGAACACACAGACAGAAAGACAGACAGACAGACAGACTTTCGCATTTATAATATTAGTATGGATTTTAATGTAAAGCTGCCTTACCATGGAGGCGAAAATGAGAGAAGAAGTGGAAGAACGATACAGCGGAGCGCAGAAGAGATGTGAATAACAACCAAGCCATTGGAAAGGTAGCCTAAGTGTGCATCGGCAAGGAGTAACAAGTAGTAGTTAATAGCTTACACGTTTTAAGGCTGACTGTTAATTAAAAAGAACTCACTTAGAGACAAGAACTTCATAGGAATGGGCTTGTTGTTGATGTTAATGATAGCGTAGAAGGTCCCAAAGAACTTCGGTGAGAACTCCTCAAAGGACAGCGTTATTGTGATGCTGGAGGTTCCGATCTTCGCGGAGAAGTCGTTTTGGCTGATCTGCAAAAATATTAAGATGAATATAACACCATTTTAATAGGTACTAGCGACCCGCCCCGGTTTCGCACGGGTATTTCAACTAATTTACACAAAACATTTACAAATTATAAGTACATATAAACCTTCCTCTTGAATCACTCTATTTATTTAATAAAAACGCATCAGAATCCGTTGTGGCAGTTGTAAAGATCTAAGCATACATAGGGACAGACGGACAGACAGCGGAAAGCGACATTGTTTTATACTATGTAGTGAAGACCAAAGCATAGGTACCATCTACGCTAGATTGGTCACCTCGAAAGGATGGGAGAAAATTGGGTATTAAAAAGAGCAAAATTGGGAAGACCAACTGGTCGCCTGTAGGTCATCCAAAGTATCAGTGGGTGGATAAAGTGGAGGTAGATCTCCGTGAGCTCGGCGTGGGCGAAAGCTGACATAATCCTGCACCGAAGACCGTGCAAAGTAGCGTCCTCTTGTATTGGATGCCATAATTCATCTTGGGTCATCGCGCAACCCAAGTAAGTAGTAAGTAAGGATAACACTACTTTAGGGCATGGACCTTTTATTCAAGGCAAGTGTTCCGATTAAGTAATTGTAAATTCCACCGTAAATACTAAATTCCTATAGAAATGTGACGTTTACAGAGGTGTTCACGCACTTGGTCGTTGGAAAGTTAGGAAGGAAGTAGGAGCTCACCTTTCTTGATTTTCCCTTGCCGCTTTTGACCTGGATTTTTTCGAGTCTAAAACCTAGACAAAAAGAGTTATTAGTAAGCGCAATAAAAGAATAGAAAAGAATCTTTTAGAATTAATGTATGAAAGTGCATGTTATGTTATTAGATAAATAAAAATAATTGAATGAAAACATGTTTTCGCAAAAAGTGGCAATATCTCTGTAACTAAGCAGAGTCTAGAAAACTTACTACACTTTTTTATGTTATAGGAGGCAAACGAGAGAACTAATTGCCTGAAGCAATTATTGAAAGTCGCCACTTGCAACACTACAGGGGTTTCAAGAGCGTCGCCGGCCTTTAAGACGCTCTTTGCTAGAAGGTTTGATGGTCTTATCGGACCGGAAATACCGCGGGCGACAGTTCATTCCACAGTGTAGCAGTGCGAGGCAGAAAGTTTCTGGTGAAACGCGCAGTTGAGGACTGCCAACCATCTGAGTGGTTAAGATGGAAGTGTTGTCGCGTAGGGCGATGGCAGACACTGTTTAAGGGGCTACCCGAGGTTTTCGTTGATTTTGACAAGTTTTGAATCGTATCTCCTACTTTTGCACTACCAAAGATAGATATAACTCCGTAATAGATGTTTACAGTCTAAGGAAAAAACGTGCCTCGAAAATCAATCAAATTTGATTCTCGTTCAGAGGGCGCCACTAGTTTTGGCCCACTGTCGTAATGGCGTTGACTGTTTCGTTTGTTATTTAACAATTTTAACGCATATCAGTGAAAAAACATGGGTCAAAATCATAAAAATAATTAATGCATATAAAAAAAAACATTTATCTATATTTAAATACAATTTATCGTATTTTTATAAATCTTAATTTTTAGTTTTAAAGTGTGTCGACAGATGGCAGTGAATTTACTGGGGTTACAAATTTACTATGACAGTACCGCTCTAGTATAAGTTACTCTATGGCACTACAGATAAAATTTTAAGACAAACGGCTTTTATCTCCATTTTTGTCTACCGGATTTTGAAAGAAATGAATACTTATTTTTTATGATTTTTTTAAACATTGTCTAAAAAAAAAACTTTTTTCGTATCTCGATTGCTGTGAAAGGTCTTACATATACGAAATCTACATATTTGGATTCGTCTTTGACGTCTCTAAAAACTGGTCTGAGGTTTTAGTTTTAAACTAATTAACACAAAAGTTATGGTATGTTGATAAGCTACAAAAAACATAAGAAAACTAAGGGATTCAGATCGAAGTTCATTGGGTCATGGGAACCCTTTAAATCGTATTTTCGTGGATAAGTTGTATAAAGCCATACGCGTTACAGTGTTAGCTTAAACTCTTGCATGTTTTACTTACTGGGACTCCGTCTACCGCCATGGGGTATGATGATGGTTCGCGGGCTGCTCGTGTAGGACTGTATGCCCGGATGTACGTATTCGTTTATGCTGTCCTCTGTTAACATTTTATTAAATTAATACCATATTAATATAGCTCAAAAACAGATGAAGTGCTCTTAGGGATTGACTCACTTCACGCGGTTATCACGCTGATCCGAACGTCGCTCCAGTAGAGCTAAGATGGTCGGCTCTTTATCATTTATCACCATGCCTGTCACGTTCTAACAAATACGTAAGTGCGAAAGTGACGCATGGCATGACAGGTGATAAAAATGCGACTATGATACCGCTGCAGTGTATTCTGAGCAAGAGGGGCATTGCATAAAAAGGTTCACTTTGTCGGGGACGTCACGCGTGTGGGTGTAACTTTAATAACCTGCAGAGATCTGTATTATACACCGCTGAATTTATAGCTAAGTTATTAAACGTTATCATGCCAAATATCGGCTTCTTAGCATTATCAGTGTTGAAAAGCCCGGCCAAGTGCGAGTCGGCCTCGCGTTCCAAAGGTTCCGTACATTACACAAATTAAACAATGTATTTTTTATGTGAAACGTGCGTGAATTGTCTTTAATAAACCCGTAGGGGTTGGATTAAAAACTAAATCAGACTCACGCTTGACTGCATATTTCTAATAGGTTTTCCTGTAATCTATAGGTAAAGATCTATTTTGTTATTTCTTTCAAAATTTTAGACCCAGTAGTTTCGGAGAGAAAGGAGGGGAATGCTCATTTTTTGCCTATTTTCGTGAATAACTTCTAAACTGTTTATCCTAAAATTATAAAAAATATATATTTGAGATTCTCACAATGAGCTCTTTCATTAGATATGTAACACCATATAGTTTGATAAACTTTTTTTTTTAATTTTCTCATTTACCCCCAAAAGTGGCCCCCCTGTTTAAAATTAATTTGTTTACGTTACATGTCCGTCTTTGGGTCACAAACTTACATATAAATACCAAATTTCAACTTAATTGGTCCAGTAGTTTCCGAGAAAATAGGCTGTGACAGACGGACGGACAGACAGACAGACAGACGCACGAGTGATCCTATAAGGGTTCCGTTTTTTCCTTTTGAGGTACGGAATCCTAAAAATAGCGTCACGTACCCGACGCTTTTCTGGAATGCCCCAGGCGGCGCTAAGCACATATGAAAAACATATCGTAGAGACTTAAAGACTCGGCTGTATCGTGCAGTTGCGAGTTCGAGTCTTGCCAGAAGCAGACATACATATATTTTATTTATATCTTACAAAATGTGGTTTCCTTTAGCAAACCTTTCTGTTTTGTTCAAAATAATTAGTTGTATCAGATCCATTTACAGTCAACTTACCGGGTATAGCTGAAATTAAGATAAAATTATTTTACTTTTCATATCAACAGCTCAAAGTTAATTAACTTAGTGTAGTTTTATGTAACGCTCATTGGCGCATTGTAATTATATGCCTACTTGAAAAATAAACTTCCTTTATCTTAAATACTTTGCTGCCAGAAACAGCGACACACAACTAAAGTTAAATACAACTTGTGTCTATTCAGATTTACGCTACGCTCAAGATTCTAAATTAAAGAATTACTACAGGTTTAATCTATTGGATTTTCTCACTTTATGTAAACGAATAACATTGTTTATTAGCATTATCGTTTTGAATCTAATATTAATATAACAAGTATAGTGTATTTCCATTTGTCCCGCCCCACGTGACGCCGCCATACATGACGCGGGGACGTATGAAAATGATTCTTTTCCCATCTGTGCCCGGCGGAGACAAATGAGAATACATCCAAGTACGAGTATAATATTGTAATGACTGGAAACTTACGTGGAACAATTTCTGGAAAAATATTTCTTACGTTACAATTTATTAAAATAATGATATGAAAGAGAAATAAAAGAATATATTCTATTTTTATTCATGTTAAACACAATTAACTCTTATTAAACACTCACCGTCTTCTGCAATATTAAGAACATTTATTAATAAAAATAATAAAGTACTAATGTAAGTAGCTATTTTTATATATGACGTAAATATACCAAATGAAAAATAAAATACCAAATACTTTTCTTTTTATTGATCACTTTTCAAATTACCTTAATATAGCATACCAGCCTTCTGGGCACTTTACCATCCGGCACAGAGCTAGCTTTCATTTTTTACTTGTAAATATTTTTAATTAATTTAATTTAGTATTATTTCTGTTTTTATATTTTTATCTTTGTTTTAATAATATTAAACTTCTTAGTTATAGAGTGCTTAATATATATAATATATTGTTAATATTAAAATCTACCGTTAAGTTTTGCCCCGTGTTACCATCATGCTCATCCTGTTATACAAGTATCTACATATAGTCAAGGGCATAAATATATATACATTCCCAAAGTTTCAAAAATATGTGTACGCTCTTACACCTTAGACAATAAAGTCGTGTTCACATATGTTGGAGCCATTTGTCTGGATCGATATTTTTGCCTTCGACGTACATAAACTTCTAAGTTAGAGTCGGACCAAGATAACTCTGCATGGCATTTGCAATAGCATGTTGTGAAAATGTAATTATTAAACGCAAATTTCTATGAAAATATGCTGATTATACTGCCACACTTCATTCTGTTCAAGTCGGTACAAAGTCAGTTTAGGCGGACGATAAAAAAATTAAGAAACAAAAATTTAAAAAAGTATATATATTAGCATTGGCATTGCCATCCAGCGAGGAAACGCGGCCAGTCTTGTGGGCACACTCCCAAGTGCCAGTGACATAGGGGATATTTGTATTTATAATTTAGACCCCATAGGTTAAGAATTTAATATAGGTTTAGTTTAGTTTTAATTTGTATGTGTTTGTTATTCAGATTCTATATTTTCGAATAAATGTATTTTCTGTAAAATATATTATGTATTTATAATCAGATTTATTATTTACTTACTCTCGTAATCTAAAAATAGAAATATATCATT
This sequence comes from Cydia strobilella, assembly GCF_947568885.1. NCBI lineage: Eukaryota > Metazoa > Arthropoda > Insecta > Lepidoptera > Tortricidae > Cydia > Cydia strobilella. The sequence goes on along the minus strand of NC_086066.1, from coordinate 5,220,555 downwards.
GTAATTTAATATTAAATTATAACCCGAAAAGCCACGAAAACCAGATTCAAATTATAAAATTTAAATATTCTTTTGTTACACTTACCCTCAAATGCTGGAAGAAAATTTAAACCGTAAGTCTTTCTGACTGAGATAAAAAAAATATAATTATAGAAATTAATTTTAAGAATATGTAAAAAAACATATATTATTGTATATGATTGTGTATACTTACTGTCAGCTAAAACATAGTCAGATAATTAGTATAATGATAAAAATTCACACAATGACACAACGTACTGTGGTGTTGGAGCGAAGAATAATTTAATTAATTTTGTACACAATGACACAACGTACTGTGGTGTTGGAGCGAAGAATAATTTAATTAATTTTGTACACAATGACACAACGTACTGTGGTGTTGGAGCGAAGAATAATTTAATTAATTTTGTACACAATGACACAACGTACTGTGGTGTTGGAGCGAAGAATAATTTAATTAATTTTGTACACAATGACACAACGTACTGTGGTGTTGGAGCGAAGAATAATTTAATTAATTTTGTACACAATGACACAACGTACTGTGGTGTTGGAGCGAAGAATAATTTAATTCATTTTCCCACTCTAAGTGTATGAAGTTGGATTCGGACAATTCCGAAAGGAAAAAAAAACACTAAAAAATGTGGCGGAGAAATCCGGAAAGGGAGTGTTCCTTTTATCACAATTAATATGTGGTTCTTAAATGATTTTCGGTATTTGGTACCCGATTTCTGAAATAACCCGAATACATCTTATAAGGGAATACCTTATTTATCAAAAGTAATATGTATATATCTATACAGCGCTGGTGGCCTAGCGGTAAGAGCATGCGACTTGCAATCCGGAGGTCGCGGGTTCAAACCCCGGCTCGTACCAATAAGTTTTTCGGAACTTATGTACGAAATATCATTTGATATTTACCAGTCGCTTTTCGGTGAAGGAAAACATCGTGAGGAAACCGGACTAATCCCAACAAGGCCTAGTTTCCCCTCTGGGTTGGACGGTCAGATGGCAGTCGCTTTCGTAAAAACCTACGCCAATTCTTGGGATTAGTTGCCCAGCGGACCCCAGGCTCCCATGGAGCCGTGGCAAAAATGCCGGGACAACGCGAGGAAGATGATGATGTATATATCTATGCCAAATTACATCTTCGAAGCACTAACGAACACTGAACTAATCTACTGAAAGAACAACAGACGGACTTTCTTGTATCCTATTAATATTATAAATGCAAAAACAAACTCTGTCTGTATGTTACCTCTTCACACTTAAACCTCTGAACCAATTGAGATAAAATTTGATCTGGAGTGTGAGCCCCGGGAAAGGACATAGACCAGGTACGAAGTCGCGGGCAGAAGCTACATAGCGAAACTATAATTATTTTGGAATGCTAAAAACCAGTACTAAAAAAACATTTATTTACTTACGAGAATCGGCTGTAATAAACAAATTAAGTTAATAAATTGTGAACAAATGCTTAAACTCTTCTATATTAGTGCGACAGAAATAGCGTATCGTATAGCAATTGAGCGTATCGTTCGCTACAGCGTAAACGCCAATCATTAGGCACCCTGTATAGACTTCACGCGGACTCTCTTCACAAGTAAACTTTTTTGGTAAACTTTACCAATGTTCTAATACCAGTGTTTTAGCAAAGATAATAGTAAATTTACTGCTATGTATCGACACTGAATTAAAACTGAAAATGAAAATGTATAAAAAACATATATATACACGGTGTTTCCTGTAACAGGAGCAATAAATTGAACTGGAGGCTGTACGCCTCAAAATGACCAACATTTGTTCAGCAACTTAATAAAATTATGAAATTTTTTGATTTTATCTTTTTCATACTAATTAAATATTATTTTCAATGTACGCTGCCATCTGTATGTTTGACGTTGTTTGTCACCCTTTAAACACAACAAATTTTGCAATACATTGCGTCTTAGAATAAACTTTAAAGTGTAATGAAAATCAAAACACTAGTTATTTTTAAAAGTTGCTGAACAAATGTTGGTCAGTTTGAGGAGCCTACAGATTAATTTATTGCTCCTGTTACAGGAAACACCCGGTATATATACGGATAAATGATTTTTTTTTTGTATTTTTTTTTTAGAACGCCATATGACTGAAAATGTTCTTTCACTTTAATCTATGTGTTAAAATTGTTAAATATCAAACGGTGTCGCCAAATCTACCCGAGTATAAGGCCAAAGCTGTGGCGCAATCTATCCGAGTAAACTTTTTCTTGATATTCCGTGGCACGTTTTTTCCATAGACTACTTATACAGAGTTACATATAGATATATTGTTTTAGTAACCAGTGTTTCTCAGTTTATTGTATACTTACGCCACAGTTCACTGGCAGGGGTGGCCATGTCTGGTGAGGGTAAACTGAAGATGTAACCGATTTGGCATGGGTTCCAGTGGTCGCACACCTCTCGGTCCGGATCCAGCTCCGTCACGTATTTGTACGTCTGTTAATAGGAATACAAATTAGTATTGGCATTTTAACGAACACGCCAGCGTTATGTTTCCTGAAATAAAAAGGAGCAAAGTGCAAAACTGTTGGGGCAACATAGAAGATCCTTAATTGTTAATAGGGTTGGCCGGTCGAAATATTTAGCAGATGGCGCCAGCATAACTTGCCCTGTCAATCCCTAGAATTGTGTCAATTTTTTGTTTTTTAATGCTCGCCAGCCTTTTAAACCAAATCTCATAGAAAAAGGGGCAAGCTATGATGGCGCCATCTCTGCAAACCTTTGACAGCTGCCAACCCCATTGGGACGAAGTGTTTATGTTAAGTTTAAGTTTCCGATCTAGGCCACTAGATGGCAGACCCTCCAAAGCGCAAGAGTGCATGTGAACTGTAGGGGGCAGCACCTGTTTATTGGCGTTAAGTGTCAATGACAAGTTTAAGTTTTCGATTTAGGCTACAATGCGGTAGATCCCTATAGGGGACGTAGCTAGGTTTCTAATAAACAATATGGTGGAAACTGCGATGGAAATATTCCCCGCACATGTGTAAGTCTTATCTCAGTTGGTAGAGCGGCAGGCGAGTTCAGGTTACGCCAAAAGTGATGAATTTTTCCATTCTACCCTAATGTCAAAAATTGTTAGGTATTCTTTGCCCTCACCTGTATGATTGATTTACCACGCGCGCGACGTGGTGACTTATTATCAAGTAATGGCGGTATACTTTCACTCACCCGATCCGGGTAATACCGGTAGTGCACCACGACGTCCTCAGTGTCTTCCAGTGAACACTTGGTGGTGGTGTAATTGAAGGAAGTGCGTTCTATGGGCGCGCAGCCGTACACGGTGGTGCCGTTTCGGGGTAAATCTGGGCCCTCGATCTTGTGACCTGATAACCGAAAATATGGTTAATTAACTGCAGTCTACATATGTCATCATATGAGACATTTTCTATGAAAAGGGACCTTATTGTCGATGGCTATTGCGCCTCACACCGTCGCGCGGCATTGTATTTATATCGGAGCATCGTTGATAATGGCGTAAGCGCCCTCGACAAAAAAGGTCCCTTTTTATAGAAATTACCACATATTGTTAACACTTGGCCTAAGGCCGAAGGCCCGTAGCGCCAGGCAGGTGCATGCTTCCTGCAACTTCCACAAACTACAATACCTATTTGAAAAATAAAATTGAAAATTCTCTGCCTCGGGCGAGTTTGGAACTCGTGACTCCAGTCATCAGTATCAGCCCTGTTGCACGTGCTCTGGCTAGTCTATTATTATTTTTTATTTGTGGCAAGGCATCGTTATAGCAGACGCGTCTGCTTAATACAAAATTACTTAAACCCTTCAATTTTTCCATCCAACAGGAAAAAAGCAGCTTTCTCTGTCACAGCATACCTCTCTCTTCCCCTCTTACAAAAAGCGTCCTGATAAAGGCTAAATAAAATAGCCTCTAAAGCATGTTTGGTTCAGATTAAGCGCTAATGGGGTTAGCAACTGTCAAAGGTTTGCAGAGATGGCGCATCATAGCTTGCCCCATTTTTCAATGAGATTTGGCTTAAAAGGCTGGCATCCAGGGCATTAAAAAAACAAAAATTTGACACAATTCTAGGGATTGACAGGGCAAGCTATGCTGGCGCCATGCAGCCATTGCATTAGCAGATGGCTGCTAATTATTTCGACCGGCCAACCCCATTATCACAACTCCACCTACACTGGCGACACATTTGCTAGAAGTGTTCAAACATTGAATACGAGTAATAACTTACGGTTGCAGAAGAAGTATTTGTTCTCAGCATTATAAAGCTCTTTATCCTCGGCGCTGAGACACGCGTCATACATGATCTGTGTCGGCGTGATGTCGTCCTCGCACAGGAGCACGCCGGAGCCGTCCGGCTCCTTCGGCGCGCGGTTCGCCGGACAGCGGTACATTAGGCCTAGAAATTAAAATAAATTTGTGTAAATATTATACTACGCTGCAAAAACTTCTTCAATGATGTATAATAACTTGTAGTAGGCGCTATCAGCGTGCCTTTGATCATGACTTTTAGAGAGAGAAAGAGTAACAATATAAAAAAAACGAGAATTCACACTTTTTTATCAATTTCCGAACGCAATTCGTTTAATTCCTAATTATAGGGTATTCCTACACAAATTGACGACAGTAAGGTCAAGAAGGCTTATGGGTACTCAGGCAACGATATATATAAATAGGTACTTAAATAAAATATATAGAAAACACCCATAAACAAGAACAAATATCTGCTAACCACTCAAATAAATGCACTCAACGGGATTCGATCCCAAGACCATCGGCTTTATAAGCAGGGTCACTACTGACTAGTTCAGAACAGTCGGCAAATTAGTTATAAGACTATATAATGCTGTATATTATATAGTAGTAAATGAATAAATACATTCAGTGCTAGGTGCTAGCGCGATCTTCGAGTACCCGATAACACAGGAAAAACCGTATGTAGGTAGCGAAAAGCGCTTACGAACAGAGAACCGCCTAGCGGGTCTCTGGCTGTTAATGTGTTAATGAAAAATGCTCATGCTAAATGATATGACCTTTCCTAATAATAAGTGGCGGCTTATTTCTCATCTCAGCTATCGTTACGCCCTTCTCCCCATTCTGTATGGCAGTCATCACTCGTTTATGGAGCGTAGTTCTTCGTTCCTGTTCGGCGATAATGTAGGGAAGCAGCTCTTCAGAGAGTACGTCGACTTTCTTCTTCGCTTCGGCGTTCATCTACAAAAATACGATCATTAGGAGAAATTTTACAGGAAATTCTAGATAATTCACCGCTTCTGGCAGGACTTGAACCTTGTTTATTTTCTAATAATTTAACAATTAGGTAAGGTTTAATTTTACCCGATCAGCTTCCTTGTTGAATTTGATTCCAGTACCATCCTGTAAAAAAGTAAAACGTTTAATTTAAATCTTATATTGACATACTATTTTTATCCAATTAAAGGATGCGTGGGTAGGTATCACTGCGCTACAAATCACTAATCTGCCATAGACGTTACAGGCTAATGATGAATATGAAAAATATGTCTGCGGTCTAATTGCCGCGACCCAACACAGGAGATACTATCTTGACATTATTTTGAAATTTTATTATTCTGTAATTATTTAATTTTTAAATTATTATTTTATTGATTATATTCTTATGACATCCTTGTTTTGACGATCATAATATGAATTCTTGTAGATTGACATGCCTGCAATTTATAATGTAATCTGTATTATGAAATAAATGAATCTAAATCTAAATCCATACAAAATGTATGAGAAGAGTCGTGGCAATAAAACGCAACCGCAGACATATTCTCAGAGGATGACCGGCCCCATGAATGATACGGATGAATATCTTACCACTGCCTGCCGCCGGACTATGTTGGCGAGGTACCGGCCCCTTCTTGAAGCAGGCAGCAACACGCTGCCGGGCACCACTTCCTCCCCTGTCTGAAATGCAAACCAAATACTGTTGTGTGCAACAAGTACAAGCACACTAAAACCAGAAGCAGTGGCGAAGCGTGAACTAATATAGCCGTGGGCGAAATCGGGGCCCCCTTTGAGGCCATGGACGACGGGCCGCTTCGCCTACGCCACTGACCAGACCCTAAATAACGCAATATGACTGAAAAATTTAGCAATGGCTAAGGAAAAGGCTCGTGACTTCTAAATCATGAAATCATCGCGGTCATCATATCCTGTGAAGTATATCTACCTAATGCAGAAGCAAAATTGATTATGACTCCCAAACTTTCTTCAGTCACATTGTGACCTATTACCTATTAACCAGTTTAGAGAGTGCCAAAAAACACGTTTTCTATTAGGGTCTATACAAGAAAATAACTCTAGCTATCGAATCCCCCGAGAAAAGTCACAAGTGTCACAACATCAATCCGGCCTGCGAAAAGGATGGAGTAAATAGGTGGGTAGAGTTAGACCAAGCTAACTCGGCAGCGATTTTGATAGCACAGACTGTGCAAGTGTTATTTTAAACGTCAAACTTCTATTAAATTATGACGTTTAAAATAACAGTGTACCGTCTGTGCTATCAAAATCGCTGCCGAGTTAGTTTGGTCTTACTCTAAAACTTAGAAAATAAATTAAAATAAATTCACAATAATGTGTAGTACACTCACTGTCTGTGAACATATTTGACATTTAAGTCACATCATGTCACTGGGGTATTTCCCGATATTATTTAACACATGTGTAAACTGTAAATATGTGTCATATACTAAAGAAAAAAAATGTGTAAGCAGAGTGGTGCAGTGGAAGCGTGCTGGGCCCATAACCTGATATTGTTTGACACATATGTGCAAGCAGAGCACAGTGGTGTACTGTGGGACACAGTCTTAGATATACCTCTACGACAACTTAATTAAAAATAACACAATAAACAAAACGGTCAAACAACTTTGTCAGTAGAAAAGGCGCGAAATTAAAATTGTCTATGGGATGATAACCACTCGCGCCTACATTTTTTAAATTTGCCGCTTTTTTCTACTAACTGACAGACTATATTTCTTATTTAGTCACAAGTAATTAAATAGTTCGAATGCTAGCAGTACTTATAAAAAATCCTTTAACATTTACCTCTAAGAGGTGGACCTATGTTGTACATACTTTTGATGAACTTATAGGACAAGATTCGTCCGAGGTGTAGTAGAAAAACTTAGTACTTACCGGTGGATACCCGCATTTTATTAAATTAACTATACTTAGAATATATAAAACTATGTGCACCGTCCCCATAGTGAATCGCCCGATGACTAACAGGCGAAAAAGTATAAAATTGTAATCAAAACTGATTGGACCAATTAGTTAAGAAACTTGTTATTTTTTACGATCTATTTTATATACGAATAATAAACCACACCTGACGTTTTTGTAAAGTACCTATACTAGCTTTTTCACGCAACTTTGAACCAATTCAACCCATGAAATTATCATTAGGCATCTGACCCTATACAAAATACTATAGTTGGTCAAACCAAATTGGCAGTAAATAAGAACAAAAAAAACTATACTCGTCCTTTTCTTTTGGGTGCTAGTACTACTCTAAGACAAAGATAGTATAATTCTCTCTATGTTTGAAATGAGACAGTCCTTTGACAAACTAGAAAGACAAAGCGCTTACCGCACGGTCGGATACGAGGTTTCCGACGGTCCAATGCCACTTTGACACTGATCGGCGGGCAATACAATTCGGTGGCAGTTTCACTTACAACACGGTCGGAAACTAGCAGTCATATTGTTTGAAAGCCTCGTTTACGACCGTGTGATAGGCGCTTTAAACCGTAGTAGTAACCTCCACACTCGTGCGCGAATCGCGGCTTCGCGCCCCGGCTTCACGTATGTGGCAGTAAAGCTCCTCAGTAGAAAAAGCTTCAGTAAGAAATGGCGCGACAGACTATATTTTCGTCGATAGGCGGAGGTGGGCGGAGGTAAGTGCGAAAAAGGTAAACCTTTAAGTTTAGTAAGTTTTTTGAACCTGCCGCAAACAAATGGTTGGCCATCATATTATGCTAAATATAGTTGGTCAAACCAATTTGTCAGTCAGTAACAACCAGGAAAATTATACTCATCCCTTTCTTTTGGGTGCTAGTACTAGTTTAAGACAGAGATAGTATGATTCTCTCTGTCTATGTTTGAAATGAGACAGTCCTTTGACAAACTATATATACTTTGTCAAGGGACTGTCTCATTTCGGGCGTAGACGAAGAGAGTCATACTGTCTTTATCTTGCATTGGTGCTGGCGCCCAGAAGAAGGGGATGAGTGTAGTTTTTTTTATTTCTATTTACCTCATAACTACTATACTATGTCTATGGTCCGAAACAAAACACCACTCACGCGGCCTTGAAAGCGCTAAGGCCCCATTCGCCGAGAGCTTAAAAATCGTTGCGTGTTGCGTCGCGCCATACAACACTTTTTAAGCTCTCGTGCAATGGGCCCTTACTGATTCGGACCGGCAGCCATCACTGTAAATATATTTTTATTCTATTTTTATTTATCATTTATTGCAGACAACGTTGGTCCATATACATAATAAGCCCACTCCACACTCGCGTTCGCGGTTTCACGCCGCGATTCGCGCACGAGTGTGAAGCATGTGTGAAGAGACCTTATGAGCGCTGTGAGCAAAGAGAAAGTAAGTATAAAAGCTGTGAGCGTAATTCGGAACATAGCCGATATGGGCGAAATGACACATGAACTATAATGGCGTCGTTTCGTTGTAGCGGCATGTAGAGTAACGTAGCAAATTTTCTTTATGTTTTTCACGTAATTCCCTTTACTGAAACTGCAGAGACGGCAAGAATGGAGAGGTTCACTATATCTAAGTCTGAAAAGCAGACAATTTATGAAATATACCGGGCGTGTCGGCTTTGCGGCGCCGGCGGAGGCTATCGAATGCCTATCGTCCAAAACATAATCGATTTAGACAGTTCCGAACTAGAATTAAGGCAGAAAATACAAGAATGCTTACAATTAGAGGTAAAGTATTGTATTCTGAATTATAAAAGAACATTACGCCGTTAACAAATTGACTTTTTGCATCTGAATCATTCCTAACACTTGTTCTGGTCCTTGTTATTTGATCTGTATTTGCACCCAAAGGTTGTTTAAATCACGTAAATTACACGCTCTGCGACTTAGGAATGGTTTATGTAATAAATGTTAAAGAACCAAATATGTTAAACCAGTTTTCTTACTACTTTCTTTTTTATACAAATTGAGGTTACATTACATACATTAGATACATCTTGAAAGAATATATTCCTAGTTATTATAATATGTAGTTAATAATATGAATAATAAGATGCATGACGCGAGTTGGCACACCAGGCTGTTAACCTCTTTGACACCTCTGAGCCGCCACACCGGTGTTGCTCCTGGTTGTCTTTACGACGGCTGCTTTCAGGGACCCATCTAGTTGGCGGCGAGTCACCGCTTGCCTGGATAACGGGGTTGCCGACACTTAGAAAAAATTTCATCCGAGTGATGTTATTATGACACCTATTTTTTATTGTGTTATCATAGAGAATACGCTAAAATAAGCATGTTTTGTAGAAAAAACTTTTCTCTAAAATAAAAAATGGCCGAGATATTTGACCCGAAAATTGAAACCACTACTTGACAAATTAAAATCAATCATTTGGAACAGTAAATTTAAGTAACAGAGACAAGATAGGTGCGACGACGAGCAAAGCAAGGAGGAGTGTGTTAGGTTGACCGCGATGTCTGCGATCAAACAGAGACCAGAACAGACATGTTATTGGACCTACTAAAAAAATTCTAATTCTTTTTTTTGCACCCCCTTTGCTTTAGGCCAACCGGTATCTATTTGTACCCGTGAATCGGTTCTAGCTAGTGTATTACATAACATCAAATTTGTCTTAAAGGGCCTCTGTTTGTATGAAAAGGCGATTTCGCGCGGGTCCTCCACTTTCGTCTTAACTTAATATATTTTTATGTATTCCATATATCATATAATACTTCTAGGCATATTGTAAAATGTTTTTAATTACTAAAATCAAGTAGGTAGTATATAAACAAACAATATTACATATTGTTGTTACTCTAACTAAACTCAAATCCTGTAGTCTGTGGCCTGACTAAAGTAGCCTGTGGTGACTAAAGGTTGAAAAATCTTCATTAAATATAAATAAATTATTACTCTAACTTTCAATATAAATATTTATAATCATAATCAAAGTTGACTTGACATGTACAGTTGATGTCAAAGATATGGTAACATTTTTTGCCCTATTACAAAGGAGTAAAGTCGAAAAGAGTAAACATATCTTTGATAGATAAGATAGATAGATAGATAAACTGATTATTTGTTTGCCACAATACACACAAAATATTCAAATACAAAAATGACATAGGTTCCCTAACATAAGTATCCACTTTTCTATACAATTAGTATGGCAACTTGGTTACATAAGTTGGGGCACCGACCGTACACAAAACAATCCAGAAAAAAATTGAAATTACAACAACAAATAAGAGTAGATTTTTACATAATAGAGAAAATGGAAAAAATACATATAAATAAATACTGTTTCATACAAATAAAAATCCTGTGTGCGTCGCAGCAAAACAAAAAGGTTCTGGGTGTTGCTGTTGACTGTACTTTATAATGTTTTATAATTAGTATTGCTTATTCTAGGTGCGTCCTGATGACAGAATGCCTCCTCTCATATGTGAGCTGTGCGTTGATAAAGTGAATGACTTCTACCAATTCTTGGAGATGACTCGTCAGACAAATATTAAGACAAGGACCAGGCTCGGTCTTCCCATACAGGAGACTAAAAAAGGAGAAGTAAGTATGATCTGTACTGTAAATTAAAAATATTAACTAAAATTAAACTTTAGGGACGACATAGTTAAGGTGGCGGAGGCCAACTGGGTATGGGAGGCCCAAGATCGAGAGAGGTGGAAGATTCTGGAAGAGGCCTATACCTCATAATAGGGTTCTGGTGTTATTTTTTTACTCTTACAAATTTAGGTTCATATCCTAGACTAAGTTTGCAAATAATTTTATATTCATAATTTCTACCCAGAAATAAAAGGCATTTTATTTATTTATTTATAAGCTTTAGGGATGTTCCTGGACTGTTTTAGAGTAAAATGGTGTAGAATACAACTCAGTTGTGCTGCTATTTTTTTTTTATATTCCAGCCTGAACAAAATAACTGCATTCTGGGTGTCACGGAGCCAATTTATACTAAGGAAAATGAGTCACGAAAGAAGAGTAAGGCGGGACCCAAATGCACTAAGAAGATTAAGAAGGAACCAGATGTTGCTGATGTTAAGGTAAATTTATATTAGTCACAAATGATTAGACAGATCTCTGGCAGGCACTTCGCACTTCTATAGCTAATGTTGTTGTACCTTGACAGATTTGTCCCCCAGTCACATCTGCCAAACAGATCTTATGGACACATCTGTATACCTCTTTGTCTTATGGTCCCTTTAAAAGTCTATATTTGTTAGGCTTACAATACAATACAAATCCTGTTTATTGCACAACCTCAGAATAAATGTACAAAATATAAAAATAAAAATTAAATATAAAAAGTAAATTAAAAAATCTTAATAAATGAATGTGCTTTCCGAAAAATGTCTGCAACGATTTTACGTGACAGCTACTCCATAAGCCGGGTCCACACAGTGAGCATACGCACGAGGCAATTTCCTCGCGCACAAAACGGCTAGTGTAGATATAGCAGCCTAGACCTTACTGGACTTGATACTAATAGGTATATTATATGAAGGAATTGCCAGCGGTCTCCTGTTTTGAATTGTGTCTATGACTTCCGCTATCATTTAGTTTTCTTATCATCATTTACAGATAGAGAACACCTCGGACTCATCCTCTCGCTCGTCGAGCATGTCTTCGCGCGCCTCGCGCCCCTCCCGCCGCGCGCCCTCCCCCACGCCCACCACGCGCTCCACCCGCCGCGCCCCCTCCCCCTCCCCCACGCCCGCCCCGCGCGCCCCCCGCAGCGCCGCCGCCCCCTCCCCCGCCACCTCCCTCGCCCCCACCACCGGGCCCGCTCGCTCGCGCCGCTCTCTGCTTGAAGAAGCGCTACTGCGACGGAAGCCGGACACGCCTAAGAGTAAAGACGCTAAGAAGACGGAGACGAAAAATAAAATAGAGGCGCCTAAGGACACACAGGTATGACTTATCTCTTAAAGTCCAGATTATAAATGTCCATATGAACAGAATAAAAAGATCTTTTTAGGGTTCTGTACCCAAAGTGTAAAAACGGGACCCTATTATTAAGACTCCACTGTCCGTCTGTCTGTCACCAGGCTGTATCTCATGAACCGTGACAGCTAGACAGTTGAAATTTTCACAAATGATGTATTTCTGTTGCTGCTATAACATCAAATACTAAAAAGTACGGAACCCTCGGTGGGCGAGTCCGACTCGCACTTGTTTTTTCTCCATATACTGAAAATTATATTCTTTAGTGTATTGTGAGTCCGTAGGACACAAAAAATATGCAAAGAATGTAATTAAAAATTGATTATTTTTATAGACACCAAAAGAAAAAAAGGCTACACCTGCGAAGAAAAAGGGAGAATTGGAATCTTTACTAGAGGTAAGCACTTTTATAATTTAATCCTTTGGCATAAGGGTGTCAGAAATTATGCAAAATTGAACCCCATCACTTTAAATTAAAGTTCAAAATCATAGTGGGAAATATATTGCCTCTGCCTTATAAAGGCTAATGGTGTTATTAATAAACGTCAAATCTACCAAACCGTTAATAATCCTTTGTCCCTTTCAGTCATTTAGACACTTTTGTTTGTTAGACAGAGACAAAATTTAAAAGGTTACTAAGTTTTATGTTAACCAAAGTGGCTAAAAAATAAGTGCATTCCTGTTGCCAGGGAGGTTTTGGGATTATACTGAGCAACTTTTACTATGGGACTAACCCCGAAATTGCGAAAGAAGTGTAACGCTCCTACGGTAGATGTCGCCAGAGTCCCCTAATATGATAATATGATATGGTGGAAAGATTTACTGGCTATGGCAGAGCGCTGGAGTATTGATCCAGAGGCCGTGAGTTCAAGTCTCACCCAAGGCAGTAATTTAGAATAGAATAGAAGAGATTTATTCAGAAAACGCTTAAATTTAGGTATTACATAGACAACAGAACAATTTATTATTATTAGCGTCACTGAAAAGGTCTCCGCTCAGCTTAATGTCAAGATACCAGTTAAGGATCTCGACGCTGGTCTTCCGTGGAAACCCTTCCGAGAGAGCGCAACTACACGCTAAAGTACATAATATTTTATTTTATATCAGTACAAAGCTTCAAGTAAATTTAATAATAATTATTATTCATGAAATAAAACTATGAAAACGGATTATATCGCGTATATTGAATTTATAACGCTGAACGCTGTAAAGAGTTCGAAACGTCGGGATGTATTATAAATTCAATATACGCGATATAATCCGTTTTCATAGTTTTATTTCATGAGTAACTATCGCGGTAACCGAAGACAATATTAATTATTATTCAATTAAAAACTATAATAACAGATTACGGTAACCTCGAAAGGTGAAATAAATTATATATTAAATTATATGGGAGGCGTTCGTTATAGCAGGGATGGCACAGGAGTATACCCAATATTTAATTCATAATTCATAATTTATTTATTGCATCCATGGTTTACATTTGGTGGTACATACATAGTGGGTTTCACATGGACCCTGGTAGGGCACAGCAATAGTCTTAAATCTAAAGTATGCTAGGTATTATTTATATTTGTTTGTAAGTTGATAAGGTGTTTTTTTAAATTACATTTAAATGAACCAACTGATGATGAGTATTTGATGAGATATAGAATTTGAATGTATGTTTGTTTATCCAGGACAGCATGAAGTTTGACGACAACACTTTGCTGATGCCGCGATCATTGAAGAGGACGCGAGAGGAGCCACCTAGGCCTGCGCTGCTGCCCAAGAGGGCCAAGTAAGTCTAAAGTAGTGGGTTATGTTTTTATGGGTCGAAGCTGAAGTGAAAAAAAACTACCTTAGCACCCCTTTTTTTATTGTCCCTGGACTTGAGGTGGGCCCATTATGGGGTGGTATGTGGGACTCGCCTCCCGGCTCTTTTCATTGAGAAAAGAGGGGGAGGAGCCTACCCACTAAACCCACACTGGCGTTTCCCACAATATGCCGTTTGGGGAGGGGTCCTGGGATCGCGAACATTGTACCACGATAGCTTAGGGGTACTAAGCTAATAGTTTTGCCTTTCTTGGTGGAATTCTTATGCCTTTATTATCTTTATTTGTATTTTATTATTATGTATGTATACGTAAATTTATTAATTAACTTATGACTTGTTTACCAGTCTTGCAAGATATTTAATGGATGCAAGGATAAGGTAACTAATTTAATTACTTATTAGATTGATAAAGAAATATATTTGTGAGAGAAAGTGTTCTGCTTTAGATTCCGTATTTCGAATCCTTGCTTTTTTAGGGTTCCGTACCCAAAGGGTAAAAACGGGACCCTATTATTAAGACTCCGCTGTCCGTCTGTCTGTCTGTCACCAGGCTGTATCTCACGAACCGTGATAGCTAGACAGTTGAAATTTTTACAGATGATGTATTTCTGTTGCCGCTATAACAACAAATAGTACGGAACCCTCGGTGCGCGAGTCCGACTCTCACTTGGCCGGTTTTTTATATATAATAATAAAGGAAAAAATAATAATAATAAAATCATTTATTCCAGATAACATTGATCTATAGGTATAATTTACATTTTACATTTGCAATAAAATTTTAAAATAAATAAAATTAGGTGTAAAACATAAAGATCTATTAAAATTAAATTAAATATTTGTTTAATATTACTCTTGGTCAAGTTTAGATCAATCTTGTCCTATTTTTTTTATATAGCTGAGTAACTCAAAACCAATGAAAACTAGTCTTCAATTCTATTCAAAGCTCCATTTTAATTGCTATATTATGTATTTTCAAAAATTTTTATAATTTAAAACTAAATTCTCTTTTAAAATCCACCAGGCCCATACCGACTAAAGAGCTCCTAAAAGAGCCTTCACCGCCCCGCAGACCAGGCCCCAGGTCCAGACAGCCGGTGAAAGAGCCGTCCCCGACCCCCAGACCCGGACCCAAGTCCAAGAAAGCCAGAGTTGAAGAAGAGAATATACCTGTACCGCTTAAGGTGTCTAAGTCTAAGGCCAAGCCGGAGACACCCAAGGTAAGAATGTACTAACATCAGACAATGAATAATAATAAAAAAGTCATATTTTGGTTTTGAGGCAGAATCACTTATGAAGCGCTGACAACTGACATGTCAGATAAACGTCAGTCCATACATTGTGTATGACCATTGGCCGAATATTTTCAAAAGAGGGGAACGCCTGTTAATGGCTACTCAGTTTGGTTATATCCTCTAAGCAAAGATAGATATAACTCCGTAATAGATGGATACAGTCTAAGGAAAAAACGTGCCTCGAAAATCAAGAAAATTTGACTTTGAAATTTGATTTGGAGCTACTAGCTTTGGCCTACTGTCGTATAGATGGCGTTGACGGTTTCGTTTGTTATTTAACAATTTTTACGCATATCACTGAAAGAACATGGGTTAAAATCATAAATATAATTAATGCAAATAAAAAAAATCTTTTATCCATATTTAAATACATTTTATCGTATTTTTATAAATCTTCTTTTTTAGTTTTAAAGTGTGTCGACAGATGGCAGTGAATTTACTGTGGTTACAAAATTTACTATGACAGTACCGCTCTAGTATAAGTTACTCTATGCTCTAAGGAAATATTTGTTCATTAATTCTGAAATATCTTTGTCTGCAATTGTGTTTTGTAAACAATATGAACCATTAAATAATCATTGTGTGATAATTTCATAATTGTTGTTCATGCTGCCTGACGCTAGGTGCAATTTATTATGCCACCTTTACGGAAGGTAATTTTCATACTAAAAATCGTAAAGTTTAGTAATAGCACACAGAAATGAATAGTAGAATGCTTTAAAGGCCAAAGCACACCGGCTGCAGGTGCGTAAACGACCACGTGCGCGTGCGCTAAAATGTTTAAGCCGTACACGCACAGGTCACGCAAGCGGTGCGCAGTCTCTTATAATGATCTGTATAATACAACGCGCATTTGCAGGTCAACGCACACGCATCCGGTGTGCACAGGCCTTGAGTAGTGCAAAATGTTGCCGCAAAGTTAGCTTTATTTCCTGTTAGAATTTTACTACATAAGTCTTCGACCGATAGTTTCATTGACGTAACGCCTCTTAGTAAATAACTTGGACACTAAGCTGTTTTTTTTTGCAGACTAAAGAGCCGCCTAAAACCCCAGAAGAGCATGCGCTACCATCCACGCCTCCGTACAAGTGCATAGTATGCGAAACGCAGTGCAAGAATTCAGGCGCCTTCGCGAGGCACTTGAGTATTCACGTGCCCACCTTCACTAAACCTGCGTAAGTGTACGGTCACAGACTTTAATAATTGTTGATCCATCTAAGGTTCAGGCTAATTTGGTTGTCAATACTGACGTTATGAAATGTCCTATGTAAAGTAAACCCTAAATGGTTCAACAATTAAAGTCCGTCAGTGTACAAATGAAGATATAACTTTGCCTACGTGGCATGAAGATATAACTTTGGCTACGTTTGACGTCGAATGCCACATTTTAAAAAGTTGCACAACTTTTACCGGGAGTAACTGTGCAACGATTTTATAAACGACATATTTTTATAGAAATTGTACATTAATGATTACATTACCAAACTTTCTCATTGCCATGCAGAGTTAATGTGGTCTGACTACCTAAGAATGCAACTTTATTTATCGCAATCTAAATTCGAATAGTTTATAGGGCCGCAGCGAACATCGACAATCGACATTTTGTTATTTGCCTTTTTCGCTCGAATATGCAAGAGCGATAGAGAGGCAGAAATTGTTTGTTATGAAATTTGGATATCGCTGTAGGTCCCCTGCGTTCATTCAAATACGAGATGGATATGTATTGAATCATCAACCTGGTTTTTTTTTCAGTAACGCGTGCAACCCGTGCGGGAACTGGTTCGTGACCGCCGAAGAGGCGGCGAGCCACCACCGCTTCCACACCGCCACCACTTTCCCCTACCACTGCCGCCGCTGTTTTGACGACTTCCGCACACTACGGTTATATGACGAGTGAGTACCAAAAGATGCTAGACAGAACGCGAAGTTTCTAAGAAAAAAGTTGCCAATTGGCACATTTGGCTTTAAAGGTTGCTAAATTTGGCGAAATTATAACCTAGTGCGTGGAATAGAATTGCCAATTAGCACATTTGGCCTCAACCCATGGGGTAAGTGGTTCCACAGCGCCTCCATCTTCCCCTACCACTGCTTCGACGATTTCCGCATACTACAGCTATATGACGAGTAAGTACCAATAGAATAGATGCCAAATAGGACGCGAAAAGTTACGTAGACCCATTTTTGGGTGCGAATTTATGACCAAAGAATGTATGGAGAAAAGTTGCCAATTCGCACATTAGAAATCCGAAGTTGCTAAATTTGGCACAGTTATAACCTAAAACCCAATGCGTGGAAAGAGTTGCGAATAGGCACATTTGATAAGATAAGATAAGATAAGATGTTTATTTGTAAAAGTCATGTACATGAGATGTTATTGAAGTTATACAGGAAGCTTCCATGACACCCTGTCAGGGCACACAAATTGTCTTATATCTAGCTTATTACTAAATTACATTTAAATTTCATTTACAGGCCATGCATGCTATTATTAATAATTGGTTAGAGAGATTTTTTGTATATGTATGTGGTATAAATAATTACAATAATAAATTTAATGTCAATATTTGCTTAATTGCTATGCTTAATAGTTAATTTCTCTTACAGCGACTTGACATCAAAAGTTGCTAAATTTGGCTAATCCGTGGAAAGGCACATTTGGCCTCAACCCGTGCGGTAAGAGGTTCGTGACCGCTTAGTTAATTGGTGTAAGAATGTCCTATAATATTGAGTGATCGTTTCCAGACACCATAGAGTAACTTATACTAGAGCGGTACTGTCATAGTAAATTTTGTAACCCCAGTAAATTCACTGCCATCTGTCGACACACTTTAAAACTAAAAATAAATATTTATAAAAATACGATAAAATGTATTTAAATATGGATAAATAATTTTTTTATTTGCATTAATTATTTTTATATGATTTTGATCCATGTTCTTTCACCGGTATGCATTAAAATTATAAATAACAAACGAAACAGTCAACGCCCTCTATACGAGTGTAGGCCAAAACTAGTGGCGCCATCTGATCGAGAATCAAATTTTCGTGATTTTTCGAGGCACGTTTTCTCCTTAGACCGTATCCATCTATTACGGAGTTATATATATGTTTGCAGACACATAGAGTCGGGCCTGTGCGTGGGCGACGAGCCGCCGAGCGCGCGGTGCGAGGAGTGCGCGGCGCTGTTCGCCACGGAGGCGCTGCGCGGGGCGCACCGGTGCCCCGGCCGGGGACACGGCGGCGGCGCCCGACCTGGAGGTATACACATGTTATATATATGTTTGCAGACACATAGAGTCGGGCCTGTGCGTGGGCGACGAGCCGCCGAGCGCGCGGTGCGAGGAGTGCGCGGCGCTGTTCGCCACGGAGGCGCTGCGCGGGGCGCACCGGTGCCCCGGCCGGGGACACGGCGGCGGCGCCCGACCTGGAGGTATACACATGTTATATATATGTTTGCAGACACATAGAGTCGGGCCTGTGCGTGGGCGACGAGCCGCCGAGCGCGCGGTGCGAGGAGTGCGCGGCGCTGTTCGCCACGGAGGCGCTGCGCGGGGCGCACCGGTGCCCCGGCCGGGGACACGGCGGCGGCGCCCGACCTGGAGGTATACACATGTTATATATATGTTTGCAGACACATAGAGTCGGGCCTGTGCGTGGGCGACGAGCCGCCGAGCGCGCGGTGCGAGGAGTGCGCGGCGCTGTTCGCCACGGAGGCGCTGCGCGGGGCGCACCGGTGCCCCGGCCGGGGACACGGCGGCGGCGCCCGACCTGGAGGTATACACATGTTATATATATGTTTGCAGACACATAGAGTCGGGCCTGTGCGTGGGCGACGAGCCGCCGAGCGCGCGGTGCGAGGAGTGCGCGGCGCTGTTCGCCACGGAGGCGCTGCGCGGGGCGCACCGGTGCCCCGGCCGGGGACACGGCGGCGGCGCCCGACCTGGAGGTATACACATGTTATATATATGTTTGCAGACACATAGAGTCGGGCCTGTGCGTGGGCGACGAGCCGCCGAGCGCGCGGTGCGAGGAGTGCGCGGCGCTGTTCGCCACGGAGGCGCTGCGCGGGGCGCACCGGTGCCCCGGCCGGGGACACGGCGGCGGCGCCCGACCTGGAGGTATACACATGTTATATATATGTTTGCAGACACATAGAGTCGGGCCTGTGCGTGGGCGACGAGCCGCCGAGCGCGCGGTGCGAGGAGTGCGCGGCGCTGTTCGCCACGGAGGCGCTGCGCGGGGCGCACCGGTGCCCCGGCCGGGGACACGGCGGCGGCGCCCGACCTGGAGGTATACACATGTTATATATATGTTTGCAGACACATAGAGTCGGGCCTGTGCGTGGGCGACGAGCCGCCGAGCGCGCGGTGCGAGGAGTGCGCGGCGCTGTTCGCCACGGAGGCGCTGCGCGGGGCGCACCGGTGCCCCGGCCGGGGACACGGCGGCGGCGCCCGACCTGGAGGTATACACATGTTATATATATGTTTGCAGACACATAGAGTCGGGCCTGTGCGTGGGCGACGAGCCGCCGAGCGCGCGGTGCGAGGAGTGCGCGGCGCTGTTCGCCACGGAGGCGCTGCGCGGGGCGCACCGGTGCCCCGGCCGGGGACACGGCGGCGGCGCCCGACCTGGAGGTATACACATGTTATATATATGTTTGCAGACACATAGAGTCGGGCCTGTGCGTGGGCGACGAGCCGCCGAGCGCGCGGTGCGAGGAGTGCGCGGCGCTGTTCGCCACGGAGGCGCTGCGCGGGGCGCACCGGTGCCCCGGCCGGGGACACGGCGGCGGCGCCCGACCTGGAGGTATACACATGTTATATATATGTTTGCAGACACATAGAGTCGGGCCTGTGCGTGGGCGACGAGCCGCCGAGCGCGCGGTGCGAGGAGTGCGCGGCGCTGTTCGCCACGGAGGCGCTGCGCGGGGCGCACCGGTGCCCCGGCCGGGGACACGGCGGCGGCGCCCGACCTGGAGGTATACACATGTTATATATATGTTTGCAGACACATAGAGTCGGGCCTGTGCGTGGGCGACGAGCCGCCGAGCGCGCGGTGCGAGGAGTGCGCGGCGCTGTTCGCCACGGAGGCGCTGCGCGGGGCGCACCGGTGCCCCGGCCGGGGACACGGCGGCGGCGCCCGACCTGGAGGTATACACATGTTATATATATGTTTGCAGACACATAGAGTCGGGCCTGTGCGTGGGCGACGAGCCGCCGAGCGCGCGGTGCGAGGAGTGCGCGGCGCTGTTCGCCACGGAGGCGCTGCGCGGGGCGCACCGGTGCCCCGGCCGGGGACACGGCGGCGGCGCCCGACCTGGAGGTATACACATGTTATATATATGTTTGCAGACACATAGAGTCGGGCCTGTGCGTGGGCGACGAGCCGCCGAGCGCGCGGTGCGAGGAGTGCGCGGCGCTGTTCGCCACGGAGGCGCTGCGCGGGGCGCACCGGTGCCCCGGCCGGGGACACGGCGGCGGCGCCCGACCTGGAGGTATACACATGTTATATATATGTTTGCAGACACATAGAGTCGGGCCTGTGCGTGGGCGACGAGCCGCCGAGCGCGCGGTGCGAGGAGTGCGCGGCGCTGTTCGCCACGGAGGCGCTGCGCGGGGCGCACCGGTGCCCCGGCCGGGGACACGGCGGCGGCGCCCGACCTGGAGGTATACACATGTTATATATATGTTTGCAGACACATAGAGTCGGGCCTGTGCGTGGGCGACGAGCCGCCGAGCGCGCGGTGCGAGGAGTGCGCGGCGCTGTTCGCCACGGAGGCGCTGCGCGGGGCGCACCGGTGCCCCGGCCGGGGACACGGCGGCGGCGCCCGACCTGGAGGTATACACATGTTATATATATGTTTGCAGACACATAGAGTCGGGCCTGTGCGTGGGCGACGAGCCGCCGAGCGCGCGGTGCGAGGAGTGCGCGGCGCTGTTCGCCACGGAGGCGCTGCGCGGGGCGCACCGGTGCCCCGGCCGGGGACACGGCGGCGGCGCCCGACCTGGAGGTATACACATGTTATATATATGTTTGCAGACACATAGAGTCGGGCCTGTGCGTGGGCGACGAGCCGCCGAGCGCGCGGTGCGAGGAGTGCGCGGCGCTGTTCGCCACGGAGGCGCTGCGCGGGGCGCACCGGTGCCCCGGCCGGGGACACGGCGGCGGCGCCCGACCTGGAGGTATACACATGTTATATATATGTTTGCAGACACATAGAGTCGGGCCTGTGCGTGGGCGACGAGCCGCCGAGCGCGCGGTGCGAGGAGTGCGCGGCGCTGTTCGCCACGGAGGCGCTGCGCGGGGCGCACCGGTGCCCCGGCCGGGGACACGGCGGCGGCGCCCGACCTGGAGGTATACACATGTTTAAACCTACTTCAAATCCCAACACATCATATTCATGGACAGTCCAAACATCATCATAAGAATGATAGCGGATAAGCCTGATTGTCCGCTAATGCTACACTGTGCGGGACTACATTCCCCAATGGGCTCCATACAGTGGTAACTTGTAGGTTAAGTGTGTAGGTATAGGTATAATTGATAGGCTTAGGTACTAACCCTTTTGAAACTGTTTTTTACTAAGAAAATGTATGTGTCACAGTTACATCAAGGACAATTGTCCTTGGTTACATGAAATAATTGATTTCAAATTCAAATCAACTGAATCGACTCAGGTGATTCCGGGATTGCTTGAGAGGGCGCTGCCATCACCTGAGTTCGCCTAGAGAAGGCCCACATTATGAATGAAATTCACTCGTATAGTGGGTACGCACTTTTGGTGCCCATTGTATGTATACAAAAGTTATTGCCATATAACGCCCTTCCCGACCCAAAAAATTATATGCATACGTACATACTACATAGTGTTCTTGTAACATGTTGAAGCTTCTCCGAGTAGGCAAAGTTAGAACTGCTAGGCCAAATTGCATAATTAAATAAATCTTTATATTTACAGGCAAGTGCTCGAAATGCTCCAGAACATATGCGACCGCGAAGACCCTCAAGAAACATGAAAGCCAGTGTAGCCAGAAGAGAAAAGGTCAGTTTAATTAAATTAAATTAAAATTCATTTATTTCGAGTATCTAATGTGACTCATAAGTACATAATCAATCAATCAAATCATTTATTTTCAGGCAACTAAGGCCCGTAGGTACATACGTTACAAACTAACATAATATATATAATAACAAAAAATCTTAAATACTAAACAATCACTGACAATGATAAAAGGACCTAAAGAACTGGGTCTAACACATTTTAAAATAATGTATCTTCTCTAATACAATAAAAGTTAACGACCCGGGTACATACTCGTACCTATATCAAGGTTTTCTTATTTGAGTCTCAAGTACTGAAAAAATGTACTACAGTAAATGTGAAGCATAAAAATTAACTTTAGATTCTCTTAACCTTCCGATGAGAGGTTAACCATACAATAAAATGTGGAAGACCCAACGACTGATTAGACCCCAGTCCTCGTTGCGATAGGTAATAGGTAAATACATTACCTACGTACCTATTGTAAGTTACTGCCGACGGCCCGCAATGACCGGCCCAAAATCAATATTTTGCCGATAAAACCGATTTTATATCGTGCAATCTTTGATGAATTGATTTACAATTCAATTCAATTAAATAATACATAATACAAACATTAAACAAAACACAAACATTAAACAAAAAAAACTACAAAAATACATTAAGGTAGGTAACTGTGGTAAACACATTGACACCCTTCATCTATTTCTCAATGTGTTTAACCAACTTCCGAAAAAAATACACTGATATAGGTACCAGGATGATTGGTAATGGTTTTAATAGTAAATTATTTCAAGTTCATATTTAACTCCCCGTGTTAGTTAGTACGTTAGTTCGATAGGTACTGTTAAAATACAATATGCTGATGACATTTTGGACCCGGGTATGTCCTTAAACTACGTCCAACAAGAGAGGTAGGGCACAGCGTTATGTCATCACGCTTGAATTTGGAGCAGCCCAACTGGAGAAGTACCTCCACCTTACAGAAGACCACAGCCATAATAGCACTGCTGCCTACTTTGTAGGCATGTAGTGTTGTGTTCCTGATGGTGAGTAAGGTTCCCAGATAGCTCCAACCCCCAAACCCCCCCTTTCTAATGATGATGGCGCAGTTAAAGAGGTTACCCCAGGAGGGTACCAGTTGCTGCACTAGCGCTGGAGAACCCCTCACTGGGCTTCCATGCTCAGGTAACATTTTGCCTGAGCGTGGACGCCGAGGCCGCCCCGTTTCGTACTCTGGGGGGGGCAAAACCGCGCTCATCCATCTGTCATCTGCCCGAGGCAAGAGCAAAGCAACTTCGGCACCCCTTGCCACGCTGGCCGTGGACTTCTGCAACATCAGGGGTTTACATTCCAACCTTAATGCTGTCCACCTACACCTCGAGACAGCAAAGCCGGCCTTGCTCTTTTTGACCGAGACGCAGATAGCGTCTCCGGCGGACACATCTTACCTCTCCTACCCTGGGTACGGACTGGAACACTCCTTTTCGCCTAGGGCTGGGGTGTGCGTGTACGTTAGAGACGATATCAGTTTTCGTCGCCTCAACAATCTTGAAGGTAGGGACCTCTCCACCTTATGGCTGCGTATAGACAACGATCACCATCCCCGTGTCTATTCGTGCCTATATAGGTCCCATAGCGGTGATGCCGAAACTGACCGACTCATTGAGCAGATCCAAACGGCTGCAGACTCTGTGCAGCAGCAGATCCCTTCCGCTGAGATCATTGTACTTGGTGATTTTAATGCCCACAACGCCGAATGGCTCGGCTCTAGCAAGACTGATCATGCGGGCAGATCTGTTTATAACTTTGCTCTGGCATATGGCTTGACACAATTGGTTACTGCGCCTACGCGAATCCCAGATGTGGAAGGCCATGAACCTTCCCTGTTGGACCTTCTGCTGACCTCTCATCCGGTTGACTACAATGTATTCGTTGAAGCCCCACTCGGTTCCTCGGATCATTGCTTGATCCGGAGTACGGTGCCACTCGCGTACCCGCCGCGTCGGCGAGTTGCTTGTGGCCGCCGTGTGTGGCACTATAGGTCAGCAGATTGGGACGGGATGCGGTCCTTCTTTGCATCCTACCCTTGGAGGCAGGTTTGCTTCACGCCGGATGATCCCAACGTCGTTGCTGATTCTGTTGCTGACGTGGTGCTGCAGGGAATGGAGCTTTTCATTCCGTCCTCTGTGGTCCCTGTTGGTGGCAAATCCCAACCTTGGTTTGGTCGTTTCTGCAAAGAGGCCTCTCGCCGAAAGCAGGAATGTTACCAGGCCTGGGTAGACGCAGCGGCAGTACGGGATGTAAAGACTAGCGCATTAAAAAAGAAGTTTAACTTTGCCTCCAGGTCCTTCAAAAGAGTTATTGCCAGAGCAAAGTCGCTGCACATTGGTAGAATTGGCGAGAAATTAGAGCGCCTCCCGTCGGGAACTCGTGCGTTCTGGTCTCTTGCCAAAGCTATCCAGGGGAATTTCTGCACGCCATCTTTTCCACCTCTGCACACGGAGAATGATTCATTGGCCCACGACGCAAAAGACAAAGCCGATCTTCTGGGCAAACTCTTTGCGTCCAACTCGACTTTGGATGACGGGGGAAACGCGCCGCCGACCATACCGCGGTGCGAGAGCTATATGCCGGATGTCCGGTTCAAACAAAGCTCGGTGCGCAAAGCACTTCTTTCCCTCGACACTCATAAGTCGAGTGGGCCCGATGGAATCCCTGCGGTTGTGCTGAAGATGTGTGCTCCCGAGTTGGCACCGGTCTTAACGCGTCTTTTTCGGCTCTCTTACTCTTCCGGCGTAGTCCCGACCTCGTGGAAGTCAGCTTTGGTGCACCCGATCCCTAAAAAAGGCGACCGCTCAAATCCATCCAACTACAGGCCAATAGCTATAACCTCCCTTTTCTCGAAGATAATGGAGTCCATTATCAACTGCCAGCTCCTTCGGTACCTAGAGGACCACCAGTTGCTTAGTGACCGACAATACGGTTTCCGTAGAGGCCGCTCGGCTGGTGATCTTCTAGTCTACCTGACACATCGTTGGGCACAGGCAATCGAGACAAAGGGTGAAGCATTGGCTGTTAGTTTGGATATAGCGAAGGCCTTCGATCGCGTCTGGCACAAAGCACTTCTTTCGAAGCTACCATCTTATGGGCTTCCCGAGAGATTATGTGTATGGGTCAGTAGCTTTCTAGCAGACAGAAGCATAAAGGTCGTAGTTGACGGCGAATGCTCAGACTCCATGTCTGTGAATGCTGGTGTCCCCCAAGGCTGTGTGCTATCACCCACGCTATTCCTTCTGCATATCAATGACATGCTGCAAATCAGCGGAATTCATTGTTATGCTGATGATAGTACGGGTGATGCCTCTTACACCGGCCGCACCAATATCTCTCGGGAAAACGTCATCGAGAGCCGGAACAAACTTGTGTCTGAAATTGAGACTTCCCTAGAAGAAATCTCTGAATGGGGTCGACTAAACTTAGTCCGTTTTAACCCTGCCAAGACACAGGTTTGCGCGTTTACCGCAAAAAAGTTAGAATTTGTCGTATCACCTCGTTTTGAGAGCACTCCCCTGACTGCCGCAGCCAGTATCGGAATCCTCGGCGTCGACATTTCGAGTGTAGTCCAGTTCCGCGGCCATTTAGAGGGTAAGGCCAAATTAGCCTCAAAAAAGCTCGGTGTGCTCAACAGATCGAGACAGTATTTCACGCCGGCCCACCGCCTACAGCTGTATAAAGCGCAGGTTCGCCCACACATGGAATACTGTTCTCATCTATGGGCAGGGGCACCCCAATACCAGCTTCTCCCTCTGGACCGCATCCAGCGAAGAGCGGCTCGAATTGTCGACTGCCAGCGTACTTCGGAACGGCTTGACTCCTTGGCGCTGCGTAGAGATGTGGCCTCGCTCTGCATTTTCTATCGCGTGTATAACGGGGAGTGCTCCGAGGAATTGTTCGGATTAATCCCTGCAGCTTCTTTTCGCCATCGCCCTACGCGAAAACATTACCATCCTCACCACTTAGATGGTTGGCAGTCCTCAACTGTACGTTTCTCTAGAAACTTCCTGCCTCGCACAGCCAAACTGTGGAATGAACTGTCGCCTGCGGTATTTCCGGACCGATATGACCTTCAAACCTTCAAGAAAAGAGCGTATTCCCATCTTAAAGGCCGGCAACGCACTTACAACCCCTCTGGTGTTGCGGGTGTCCATGGGCGGCGGTAATCGCTTTCCATCAGGTGATCCGTCTGCTCGTTTGCCTCCTATTTCATAAAAAAAAAAAAAAAAAAAAAACATTGAGCTGTTTTGATGATGGAACCCGAACGTGGCTCTATCATCTAGTCGCCAACAAACTAGAATAGCAAAACAATTCTGACAAGCTCATAAATGACTTAACTATACTGCGTGTATAAGTTGCATAACTGCATGTATTTTTTCATTTTATACAAAATAAATGTGCTGTAATATGGGTTTTAAAACCTGAAATTAATAATTTATATTATTTTATTTATTTATTGACAACGTCAAACATCGTAATAATGGAGACTATATAAAGGAGCCAAATCTCTATGTATAAAAAGTGTCCATCAAAAAACAGTAATTAGGCGGCGCCACCATACACCGAAATACTACCAAAAACAACCTACGTAATTTGGTCGGGTTATTTGTTGCCTTATATGGTTCATGTTATACTCATGTCCCAGAGCCTAACTAGCGCCACCGGAGAGATTAGGAACTATTATTTACAGCTGAAAGCTGGTCACTTTTGTAATAGTTGTGCCATAAGAGATTGTCGTCCTTTCTATACCGTCCATACATCGTAATGGAAGCTATTTGACATATATAATTTCATAAAAGCCAATCACAACTTTTTTTAATAGCAAGAATATTTTGAAATATTCAAAGCTGCGTCCACAAATATTTATGGAGAAAGGATAACTGTCAGTTAGTTAGTCAGTGGGCAATTTTTTGGAGTCAAAAATGTACCAAGAGCTTCGTCTTTATTTATATTATTCCGTCGCTAACATTTTCGAAGACAATTGCAATTTTATCCTCGTAAGACCCACCATATAAAGTTTTCCAATTTTTAATTTGAACTTCTATAAGTAAATTGGAACGAATATCGTTTGTTTTACAACGCAATGAAACAATAGAAATGATACTTTATTTGTTTCATGAAAGGTTCAAATTAGATTGCAACGAATATGTACATTTTAATGTACATTTAGACTCACGAGGTTATTAAAATAAAGTTAAAATTCGAGGTAAAATAGAATACAAGGCCTTTTTATTGATTCTTCTCAACTATTAAGTGATAAAACAACGCATCCTTGAGCTTAGGCTTGTTACAATCGTCTCGATGAGTAGATGACTGTAGGAAGAAAAGTACAGGAGGCGACGAGAGCAGGTATCAATATTTTTTTGACATGAAGATTTATCAATTGTTGTATTTCAATTGCAGCAGGAGACTTGATAGCTGACCCGGACGTCCTGCGAAGACTGAAGCCCATGCAAGTGCGGATCACGAAGTGCGACGGGCTGCTGGCAAGAGAGACAGGCGACCATTACGACGTGTCCAGGGTTAAACCGGTAACTACTGTCGATTACATTGTTAACTGACAATTTTTGGGATTAGTTGCCAAGCGGACCCCAGGCTGAAGCAAAATGCCGGGACAACGCGAGGAAGATGATGATTGTAATGAAATTGAATGTGATGGTCAGTGTGTTGCTGTTATATACAATATAATAGAAGTTTTTTTTTTCACACATTGATAAAAGAAAACAACAGTCAAAGTTTCTAAATTATTTTATTTGCACTAAGAACGACAAAGTTTGATCTAACATTAGATTAAACATCAAAATACTTTAGTCATAACACTTACCAGATCAAAAATTCTAATATACTCGATTTTTTCAGAAATATGGGCTAGCCAAGAACTACATCTACCCATACATGAAGCTACCTCCAGTCAAGAACGAACCGCTCTTCCGCGACAGCATGGTCGCCATCCCTGTCGCACTCAAGGAAGAGATCTCTTTCACACACTGGGACAGTGACAGTGATGTCGAAGAATCCATCATCAGAAGCATACCCTCTCTCTCAACTCTAGCCATCAAAAAACTATTCTCGAAAAACCTCCTAGGTAAAGTTCCTAGAAAGAGAAAAAAGGTCAAAAATGAAACGTTTGATAATGAAAACGACTTCGGTGACGTAAGTAAGGACATTAATGATATTATAAATAGTTTAGATGATATGGGAAACAGTAGTTTAGATAGGAAAGATTTGACAGCTAGAATTAAGGATATTATTGGGTGTTTTGATAGTGAAATAAGCGAAAGTGTAACGAATGATGACAAGACAGCTAATGAACAAAGTGAGCTTGATAATGTAGATTTTAATGTAAATGATAAAACGATTGATAATGATAATATTGGTGAAAAGGATAAAACCACATCTGATGAAAGTCATTTTGAAACTGTTGATGGAAAAGAAACTGACAAAACAATAGCTGATGACAGTCAAGGTGTAGAAGATATAGTAACGGCTACTACTAGAATAGATTTTGGAAATAATGAAACTGATGAAAGTACAAAAGAAAATGTAATAGACTCTAATGATAATGTAAATTGTGAAAAATCAAGCAATTATGAAATCGATCTTGGTAAAAAAACTATAGATAAAGTATTAGAGAGTAACCAATTAAATGATGAATGTAACTATAATGAAACAATCAATAGGCTCGATAGTGAAACTAATGATCATTCAGTTAGTTATGATAAAGAAATCGATATAAGTTTACAAACATTAAAAGATGAAAGCGTAGCTGTTAATACTAATCTTGAAAATGTGCCAGTTAATGGAATCGATACTTTACAAAATGAAAATTCTTTAGAAAATGACTCCAAAATCAATCAAAATGAAAGTTCTTCGGAAAAAGATTCAAAACGCAATGACGAAATGAAGTTAACTGAAGAAGTCAGTAAACAAATAAACAAAGAGAGTCCAATCAAGCACAGCATTGAAAACTTAATAGGAGAAACTGACAAAAATCCAGAAAATTTTATAAACGAAGTAATATCAAGTATTGAAGAATTGAATAGATGTCATGAACAGATACGCGGACAGAATGAAAATGAAATTAATAATAGCAATCTAATAGATGCATTAGAATCATTAGATGAACAAATTGATGAAAAGAGACTCAGTGACCAAGATAAAATCACTTTAGAAGATCTATTGCCTAAGGAAGATAAGCATGAAGAGTTGGAAGATATATCGGACGATGATTTCAATTTTGATGCCTAAAATGTTATATGATATCCCACCAAAGAGAATTAAGTAGACATAGAGTGCTCACTCCATACATCAGTTTTGTTATCAAAGCGACTATTATTTTCGTAGTCGTCATCTAGCGTCAAGTAGCGGAATTATCAGTACTGCTACTCGACACTAGATGTCACATGTGTCGCGACTAACGAAAACAATATTGCAAACGAGAGTATAGTTAAATCGCGACGGCTTGCGGCTTTATAGACTCGAGTTTGCAATATTATTACGCCCCGAGTACACAATATTTTTTTCACCTCAGCAGCTCGAACAAGCCTACTTTCGTCACTCCCTGGAGTGAGGAAAGTGCGACCTTCCTCACTCTAGGGAGTGAAACAAAGTAGCTTTTTAATTTAGTGAAGGCCATGAACTGCCACTCCATACTTTGATTACAAGTTTTTTTTTTCTCTGATTTATTCTGTGTAATTCGAAATACATTTTAACCTTTAATATGTTCTCACTACTGAGGTGAAAAATTATGTGTGCAACAAGAGAGCAAAGTTATTTTACGTCTCGTGTTTTTGAGTAAAAAATAAACACTCGCAAGAAAAACCAACTTTCCTCTCTTGTGGCACAAATAACTATAGTACCAATGAAAATATCGAAATACGTATAATCTTTTCAGGCTTTAGCAATTTTGTACTTAAATAATATCTCTGCATGTAATATCTCTGGTGTTGCAGGCGTCCATAGGCTACGGTGACTGCTTACCATCAGGCGGGCCGTATGCTTGTTTGCCACCGTCGTGGTATTAAAAAAAATGACAGATCGAACCGTAATTTTAGAGTAACTGGGATTTAAAACAAGGTTGAAATGAAATGAAATGTATTTATTTATCAGAATATGGTACATTGATGTGATCTTAAGTTAATGCATAGAGTAACTTATACTAGAGCGGTACTGTCATAGTAAATTTTGTAACCCCAGTAAATTCACTGCCATCTGTCGACACACCTTAAAACTAAAAATGAAGATTTATAAAAATACGATAAAATGTATTTAAATATAGATAAATGATTTTTTTATTTGCATTAATTATTTTTATGATTTTGACCCATGTTCTGTCACTGATATGCGTTAAAATTGTTAAATAACAAACGAAACCGTCAACGCCATCTATACGACTGTAGGCCAAAACTAGTAGCGCCCTCCGAACGAGAATCAAATTTTCTTGATTTTCGAGGCACGTTTTTTCCTTAGACTGTATCCATCTATCACGGAGTTATATCTATCTTTGTTGGTACTAACTGGATTGTCATTTTAAAATACAATTTTTTCTTAGATTTTACATGTCGTATACATTCAGTATCTCTTTGGTTCGCAATAATATAACGATAACCTGTAACCCTGTAACAATTTGTATCATATGTGATATCATTCCTTTTGGAATTTCCTCAAACTTATTTTGATTGTTCACAGTGAATATTTGACATGTATTATAATTAGTTATAAGCGGTTAAGCATGTAAATATTGAAACTTCGAAATATACCTATTACCTATGTTTATAAGAAAAAATGTATTTTCAATGTTCCATCATTCTATCCTTTCAATCTAAATCGGTAAGCGCCACTTGCACCATCCAACTAACCCCGGGTTAAGCGGTTAAACCGTTAACCCAGTGGCAAACTGTATTCGTAACTCCAGGTTTAACCGGATAACCTCGGGTTAGTGAATGGTGCAAGTGGCCCTAAGCGGTAAGAGATAACAGAGAGACAGTTATTTTCGCGTTTATAATTGACCGAGAGTTAGCGAAGGTCTCCGTTTTAGCTTGGGTAAAAATGCTTTCGTATGTCCGAATGTTCTCTGCAGGTCGCATTTCTCAATCGATTCTCGTGAATTTTTTTGAGCAGGTGCGGTTAGAAGAATTTTTCTGCCATCTCGTTTTTTGAAAAGAATTCAATATTAAGCTTAGAATAAATTTAAAAGTGGAAAAATTACTGCCTTGGATGTCGCTAGGGTCCCCTACACCCATATAGTGGGAAGATTTGCTGAATATGGATGAGGTCTTGGTGGCTCAGCAGAGCGCTGGAGTATCAATCCAGAGGCCGTGAGTTCAAGTCTCACCCACGGCAGTAATTTTTTCAACTTTAAAATTTATTCTAAGCTTAATAGCATCGTTCACAGACGTTTCTGCTTGTTAAAAATTAATTTAGAATTCAATATGTGAAGCAGCAGGAGGGACTCCTAGTTACGGGCGGTGGACTTAGGTGGAGAAATAACGCAGAAGTTTCCAAATTTTAAGTTTTAATGAGTAGAAACTACATGGTAGATAAATATTATATGTACGTATGCGTTGCTGGCTAGATGAAGAGTGGGACGCGGGCCGCGCCCGCGCATCTGTTGCTGTCGCTGTGTGAGTATGTGTCTCATTTATGGCACACATACTCGAGGCGTTAACAATATGTATGGTGGAATTTCGCATAAGACTTAGGTGCCAGTAGGGTATATGGCACTTAAGACTATTGTGAGTTCGCTGTGATAATGACTACGAAGTATTTTTATTTTTTACATTTTTGAAGCTTATTAATGTGTCTACAGTCTACAGCTCACAGCCACTAGTATTAGTGAAGTTGAATATGTTGCAATACCATAGGAAATAATAAAAACATATAAAATCAACATTTACTCCTCATCATCATCAACAACACTTTCAGCAACATCTTCCACCAGCTCTCTTATCTGCTCCGACCTTTCTCTATACTTCATCGCCCCCCTGTTTACATTATTATATAAAATCTTCAGCGTTTCTTGCACATCCGACACCCCCCCATCTTTCCATATCTTTAGACGGTTCGCGATGTCCCCCCACTCTGATTTATTAGCCTCAGTAGGGGGCAAAGCGTCTTCTATAGCATCTAAAAGTGCGTGGAAAGATACCGTTCGTTTTACAGAAAGTTTTTCAAAAGATTTAGCCCTGTCCACAATTAAAGGTAAGTGCGATTGGCTTAAAACGCCGAATAATACTTCTAAGTTCTTTCTCAGTGTTAAAGCGTCAATATTTTCTAAGGACCGTATGGTTTTTTCGACTCGGTGGAGGGTGGCATACGATGATATGAAGGCTGATAAATCAGCGTCTTTTAGTATTTCTGTAGCAGCGTCATTGGCTTGAAGGAGTTTGTTGTCTGGGAGGGAGAGGAGTGTTGATATGATGTTTTGTAGT
Organism: Cydia strobilella; assembly: GCF_947568885.1. NCBI lineage: Eukaryota > Metazoa > Arthropoda > Insecta > Lepidoptera > Tortricidae > Cydia > Cydia strobilella. The sequence goes on along the minus strand of NC_086066.1, from coordinate 5,187,672 downwards.
TTGTCTCTGAAATGGAAATTAGATTGTTAATTGGGGAATTTTATATGAAAAAGGGATTTTTTTTTATATTGTCGATGGCGCTTACGCCGCACAGCGTCGCGCGGCATTGTATTTATATCGGAGCATCGTTTATAATGTCGTAATTTATAGAAAATACTAGTCACACGATAGCCGCTGCCATACAAATTGTCATCATCTTCCCGTTGTCCCGGCATTTTGCAACCGCCAAAAAAAAATTTTGCTTGGGGTCCGCTTGGCAACTAATCCCAGGAATTGACGCGCTTGCCGACCCTAGTCGGTGCAGAGTTAGTTTAGACCGTGGTATGGTTAGGTACTTGGTTACAGTCCTTACAGATGTGCAAGTTGCGAAAGTTTCCAAAAAGTTGTAAGTTCTCAGAAATTTCACAGGAACCTTTTATTTTGCCATTACGGAAATGGAAAATTTCGATCCCCATACAAAAATATGATGTTACTCAATTTTTTCATTTAGAGACAGACAAGGATAACTGTGCACCGATTTTGATAACACAGATTGTGCAAGTGTTATTCTAAACGTCATAATTTCATAAGCCCCCTCCACACTCGTGCGCGAATCGCGGCGCGAAGCCGCGTAGTCTGGAGCGCCTATAGAAGTTTGACGGCACATCAGTAATGGTACCTGAATCCATTAGCACTACGGCAGATCCCAAACATTTTGCAAGCATGCTCATGCTCAAGCAATTTCACCGTGTCCACTTCTTTTTGGAGCCGTGACGCGCCGCCTTGCCTCAACGCAGTTGTACCTGTCAATATATTATCATTATCATGTACAGATATGAGTAGGAACATGGAAACTAATTAAAACTAACCTCAACATAAATACTTATAAAAACATGCGCATAAAAATGTCAAAACAAATTGTAATTTCAAATTTACTTACACGCTATAGGAAACAAAAAAAAATCGGGTATAATATTAAACAATGTCAATAAAATATACAACGTACAAAATAAAATGTCATGACAGTCAATTAAAATTATAAAAATTCAAAAATTGCCTAGCAGTTCTGCACAAATGTGCTAAACGATCGGCGAACATGTCAGCGTCTACATACTGAGTGAGCATTAAATGGAGCAATGATAAAGCACGCGTGGTAGGTGCGTGCCTCGCGTAACACGTGCGAGCGGCCGGCCGCAGCAACACACACGGCCGGCGACGCGGTGCGACCGCCCCGTCTACATCCCGCGGTACCCTCCTAGGCACTAACAACCCTATCCTCTCTAACACCTCTGGGCTATCAACTTGGTGATGAACGATTGAGAGATAGTGCACCAGGAGGCCATAAGTAAGTATGCGTCGCCGCACGCACACTCATACATAATCTCGACTGGCGCACTGAGAAACGGGTCGAGATTTTGTATGAGTGTGCGTGCGACGACGCATAGATACTTATGGCGCACTCATACAAGTCGCGCGCGGTGCGTTGTCTGAAGATAACATACTGTGCCCTGGAGTCTTAGCACGGTACGCTTATCACCATGCCTGTCACGTTCTAACAAGTATGTGAGTGCGAAAGTGACGGACTTAGTGATAGGGGAAACCATGCTGCGCGGGCAGATTGTACTATGACCTAGTACTATTAATTATTCTGTGTCATTATCTCTACGTACCTTCGCCAAGCATATCAGTCTTCAGAAAATTGACAATCCTCTCCATAATCAAGTTAGACGTGTCTATAGTATGCAGGATAACGTTCTGAGTTCCCTGTCTAGTTTTAATGTCTACATTTCTGGTCTTTTCCACGAAATCCGTGAATTTCTGCTTGTAAGTCTCGGCCAACGCGTCGATCTTCGTGGCCGTGTAAGGGTCCGTTTTCTTTTTCATTGATTCGAATACCTGCAGTCAAATATGGTCAATCAAATCGACCAAGTGCGAGGACTCACGTCCCAATTGTTCATTATTCACACCTTTTTGTATGATCGACTCACGCTTGACCATTCTAATAGGTTCTCCTTTAATGTACCTATGGGTGGGAATGATCTAGTTTTTGCAAACAAAAATATTTTAAAGATATAGGTGTTATACCTACCTATATATATTAGGTTTCGGAGATAAGGGGGAATGTACAGTTTTCGCCTATTTTCTGAAATAAATTTTCTATCTTATAACTATCATCATCTTCCACGCGTTATCCCGGTTTTTTGCCACGGCTCACGGGAGCCTGTGGGGTCAGCTTGGCAACTAATCCCGAAAATGGGCGTAGGAACTAGTTTTTACGAAAGCGACTGCCATCTGACCTTCCAACCCAGAGGAGAAACTATAGGCCTTGTTGAAGATAGTAGATAACTATTAAAAAAAAAAATACTTTGCGATTTACCTTTTTAGTGTTCTTTGGTTGTCAGGTGCAAATAATTAGTCAATCTAATCGCTACCTATAAGCGACAAGCCATAAAGCCTAGTTCAGACTACGTTTAGTAATTTAGTCGAGTGATTTAGTGAGACTAAATTACGAGTACAAACGTAGTCCCGTATTCCGAACTAGGCTTAACCCTTAAATGCATAATGATGTATATATGCATCGTATATTTGATGGTCCGTGGCTCAATATGCAGCTATCCAAAATCACATTTATTACTTTTATACAGCATGACACATCTATTTCAATTTATTAAAAAGTTATACAAAAAATCATGCATTTAAGGGTTAAGCGCTATAAGCACAGACATAGTATATACAAGTAGTTATAGACATGAAACCGAACGACCAGCGGTAAGAAAGCCATAACAAGAAGAAAAAAAAAAAAAAAAAAAAAGAAGAAGTGAACGTCATAAACGTCAACGTCAATAAAATAATTTTCATTATTTTGATTGATTATATACGTATTTTTTGATAAATATTTTTAAATTTACAGAAATACCATTCGACAATGCCTAAATCGTGTAGTAAATGTAGCACAGTGACCCTCAAAAAATTTTTGGATTGTTGTTCCTGCCACTCCAGGTACTGCCTAAATTGTTTTGAAGAAATGGGCGTAAGTTTTAAACGGTTTACTCTTATGACCATACAAAATAAAAGTAACTGGAAATGCCGTCAATGTAACCAAACTTCTGTAAAGACGAATATCGTAAATAAAACAAAGAAGTCGATTACTCCTTTACCCAAACCCAGTACTTCCAACGCTCCTTCTGTTCCTATCGACGTAGCAGATAGTTCTGGAAACATAACAACACGACGAGAGCGGTCCCCAAATGTACTAAATACTAGTGTGCAGTATTGCAATGAGACTTTCCGCGACGATATTCTCTACTTTGAAAGTATTCGATCAATTGTACGCCAGGAGATTGAAGAATCATTCAGTGAACGCCTAGTCGATAAAATTTGCAAGAGGGTGTCAGAAGAATTAATCCCGACACTTATTAATAAGATTACTGCCTTACTGCATAATAATGTTACAGGAATAAGTGAGCACAATGGTCCCATTGCAGCTACCGGTCCCGTCGCTAAACCTGTCCCTGCCTTCACCTTCACCCCCGCTGCTCCCGTAGCAGCTTCTGCTACCACCACCGCCACTACCAATACTTATCCATCGTACGCCGCTGCTGCCGCCGCTATGACCACCACCACCACGCCAGCTTCTCCTGTCCTACTACCAGTCCAGCCCATTATTATTCGCTCCAGTCCTAAGGCAAGAACAACCAACAATTCCAAACCTAACAAAAATAAAGACAAACAAGTGTCTACCACTCCTGCCGCACCGCTTAAGGTACCGCCATCAACATCTAGCAAAACAAATCCAACCCAAAATGGCCTGTCAGAAATTAACGACCATAGAAAGTCACTAAAGGGAATCACACGGGGCATTTCTCAACTCCAAGCGTCTGAATGGATGAGACAAATTCACCTATATTATGTAAAGTTGGGAACCCCTGAAGATGTAGTTAAAGATCACTTAAAAGTTATCACAGGTTATGATTGTGACACATTCAAAGTTGAGTGTCTTAAATCCCGCGGTCAATATGCTTCATTTAAGCTCACTGTGCCATCGAGTATGGTTGATAGAATTATGATCCCTGATAACTGGCCAAAAGACGTATGTGTAAAACCTTGGAATCAGCCCTTTCGACAAAATTACGCAGACCAAAACAATACATAGCAATAACCGCTTTACAAGAATACAATTAATATACCAAAATGTTAGGGGACTATGTAGCCGAACCTCGCTCTTTTATAGAAATGCCCTCGCAAGTGCCTGTGACATTTTTGCGCTCACGGAAACATTTCTAACGAGCTCGATACAAGATGCTGAGCTCTTCCCACCAGGCTACACCGTGTTCCGTAAGGATAGGGCAGGTGACGCGGGGTGGGGAGGAGTACTTCTAGCAGCGAAAGATAAATACAAACCTCAGTTAGTAACGCAAATTAATGGCTGGTCATCAGACATGGAACTATTATTTGTTACACTTCATATTAAAAATAATAAAATACTTATATGTGTGGCATACATACCGCCAAATTATAATAGTAATCAATTTCTTGCAGTACTGACTTGTATCGAAAATGCAATTTGCACTTTTTCTGCTATAAAATCCATAATTATTGGTGACTTCAACCTCTCCTCCTGCACAAAAACTGTAGTTGACCAATTTAATTGTTTCACTGAATTTTGCAAACTTAGGCAATTAAACAAAATTTGTAACGAATATGGTGGCATTTTGGATTTAGTTTTAACTAGTCTCAGTGATGTGTGCGTGGGTAGTGATGTAGAGCCGTTGATACCTATAGATCCATATCATCCACCTTTAGGAGTGACTGTCACCCTGCCAAGAGGACAGGCAAGGCGGGCCCTACCTTTACCGCGTAGTGTTGAACATAGTGATGCTCCGACCGGATGGAATTTTTTTAAAGCTGATTTCCCTGTCTTGTATACAGAGCTAGAGTCTATTGACTGGTCTGATGTTCTTAATACAGACAACATTGATTCTGCAGTGGACGTTTTTTACAAAAAACTCTACGGCGTTTTCAATGTTACTGTGCCCAAACGTCTACCCAAAACTAAAGTATATACATATCCATCGTGGTACACTCCTGAAATGAAAAAATATATCGAACTAAAATACTATCACTTAAAGAAATTTAAATCATTAGGCCTACAATTTAACCTCGAAATGTTTAAATATTACAGGTCTCAAGTAAAGGAGCTAATAAACAAATATTATAAAAAATATCTTCACGATATTGAATGTAATATAAGTAAAAACCCTCAAGAATTTTGGAAATACGTCAAAAGTAAACAACAGAATAGAAATCAAATATCTGAATACATATATAAAGGTAAAACAGTCGTTGATCAAGAAGCAGTCGATGCTTTTGCGTCCTTCTTCAGCTCAGTATTCCAACCTGAAGCTCCACAACTAGATCCCAAAAAGGCGGAACGGGAGGCTGGTAATAACAATGAATCTATAATTGCTATCCCAACGATCAGTATTTCAGAAATTAGAGCCGCTATTCGGAAACTCAAACCTAAGTCGTCAGCTGGGCCTGATGGTATACCCCCGTTTTTAGTCAAGGACTGTGTATATGTGTTAGAACACTCGCTACTTCACATATACAACCTATCGCTTAAGCTGGGCGTATACCCATCCCAATGGAAGGTCTCAAGAGTGACCCCAATTCCTAAGATAAGCAAGTCTTCTGATATCACAAACTTCAGGCCCATTGCTGTATTGTCCGTGTTTGGTAAAGTGTTTGAGACCATTCTAAACCACTGTTTACTCAATCAGATAAATCGTAAATTAGTAGATTGTCAACATGGATTTCGCGCTTCCCGATCAACTACCACCAACCACATCTGCTTCTTCGATAGCGTTTTACGCGAAATGGATACTGCACGACAAGTTGATGTTGTTTATTTTGACTTTAAGAAAGCCTTCGACTTAGTTGACAATGATACTCTCCTATGCAAACTATCAGCTTTAGGTTTCACCCCTCAACTTCTTATTTTCTTCTCTGACTACCTCAGGAACCGCAAACAATATGTCCAATTAAACTGTTACCAATCTGAAAGGTATTACACACGTTCCGGGGTTAGTCAAGGTAGCACTCTGGGGCCTACTCTTTTCTTAATAATGGTTAATGATCTACCAAGTAATATATCAGGTGTGGAATCACTATTCTTTGCGGATGATCTTAAAATAATTCAACCGGTCGTAAATGCATCCGACTGTACGGTACTACAGCAAACAATCAACGAGGTCGACAGCTGGAGTAAAACAAACCGCTTGTACCTAAATGAATCTAAGTGCAAAGTAATAAGTTTTAGCCGGTCTCTAGATCCTATCCTCCAGACATATACTCTTACAAACATTCCCCTTGACCGAGTAACAGAAATAAAAGATCTAGGGTTAACACTCGACACTAAGCTAAACATGCACTCTCACATTATAAATATCTGCAAAAGTGCCTACAAAATTTTAGGGTTCATTATAAGAACGACTTCAGAGTTTCGTGACCCAAAAATTGCAATAATTCTATATAATGCCTATGTCCGTAGCAAGCTTGAGTACAGTTCCATCGCATGGGACCCTCGGGAAGCAAAGTATAACATCATGGTCGAGCGCGTCCAACGTAAATTTACTAGACATCTTTACAAAAGGTATTATGGATACTACCCGTACTTATTTCCGTCATCCTTTGTACTGGGAATGGTAGGGTTGGAGTCTCTCGAGCTAAGGCGTAAGCAAACGCTTGCCTTACACTACTGTCTACTTCTAAGAAATCAAATTGACAACCCATCTGTTCTGGAGCGTATGCGTATTTTTACCCCAGACAACTACATAGCTGCAGTAGGGCGTAGCGCACGTAGAGCCAGAAACCTTTTCGCATATCCAAATGTCCGCACCTATCACGGTTCAAACGCACCCACGTACCGAGCAATAGAATTACTAAATAAGTTCTTAGCTTCAATCCAAAACGCAGACATATTCGCAGACAAGTGGCCGTCCTTACAAAGTAGTGTCAGGATTTTTTTAAACTCTACCTATGTAACTTTGTAGTATGTATGTTTAATTTAAGTTCCTAGAGATACTCGTAGTTCGAAAAATGTATACATGTTTATGATACTGACTATGTATTAACAGTATAAGTGTCTTGGCGTAGGTCGCTGTAAACTTATACTTGTGTTTGTTTGAATAAAGAATAAAGAGAAAGACATATCCACGTATTGACAGTTTCATGTATAGCAGCATAATCCTTTTTCTCTTTCACTTTTATAAATTTCGGTATTTCACCATCGCCTCCTTGCTATGATGCCATAAACCGACCATGAAAAAATGCCCGGTCGGTGATAAAGACAAAGCATGGCACTATTTTCTCTTTCCTCTTATAGGAATCGCAATAAGACTATCTTTTTCTATCAAAGAGTGTCAGGCCCTTGGCTATAAGCGGTTTACTGACCTTCAAAGCCTGTTCATACACATGCGCAGTAAACTTCCGTATCCTCTCATCGTCTTGGACCTTGTGGCGCTTGAATTTAGTCGTTCTCGGGATGGAGACTCTGGTCGTAAGGTGGAGCTCCACCTATTAAAATGATTTTAAACGGGTCACTCACGTATTATTAAGTCGAATAGCTCGACATGTTTCAATCCAATTTACGAGCCATTTATAGATAAATATATGGAACTAAACATATAAATAAGTGGGTCATTTTTATTCAAGCTCAACGTTTTTGAACAAATGTGCCATTTTCAATCAAAAGGGTACTTATTGTCGGTTGTCAATAAGGCGCTATTTCCATATAGCTTCAATTGAAAATCAACCTTTTTGACAAGCGACAATGTAGTACCTTTTAGTTGAAAATGTCACAAATATTTATAACCGGATTAACCGGAACTCTATTTTCAACTCCTGCTTATAATATTAGTTGTAAATTGTTGAGCAATACACTTTTCGTCAGTCGCGAACTCGCGACACATGTGACATCTAGTGTCGAGTAGCAGTACTGATAGTTCCGCTACTTGACGCTAGATGTAGACTACGAAAATAATAGTCTTTTCCCCTCACTAGCTCGAAAAGTTGTCTTTTATCCTTTAAAACAAGCGGGGAAAAACGCATTTTATCCACTAGTGGGGAAAGTAATTTGACCTTGGATGGAGCGTGTTTAAGTAGCTTGACAGATAACAAAACGTAAAACGCTCATAATAATGATTCGTTTGATATTAATTATCATTAAACAAATGGTTTGAGAATCTAATAAAAAATACCAAATTTAGCTTTATTTAATGATTTTATGTCATAAACCTTAAAGTTCCATAAGAAACGTTTGTTTTTTAATAATGATGTTAAATATAATTCTGAACGCACAAATTGAGTCGATGCAATTTCAAAACGCATCATTGAGATTTCATACGTCAGAAATGTCAACATTGTAAACAAAATTTTTACTTAAAAACTTCTCACGTAAAAATACAGAATTTCCAGTTTTTTGTTATAATATCGTAAAAAAATGAGTGATTTCAGTGATGAAGATGATCTAACGCTGGGGATGTTGCACTTTCCTCGCTATAGTGAGGTGAAAAGTTTTGTGTTACACACGGGTGCAAATGTATTTTACTTCTCGTGTGTGTCTTCTTAATTGTCTTTGGTAATAGGTACTTAATTTATTTGATAGGAGCAACTGTTTTTAGCCATAACTTAACAAAATATTTACCTCAAGGTCAGTAGGGACGAACGCTGGGTCAGGCGCGGATCCAGCCCTCAAAAAAGGTTGTGGTCACAGCCACCCGAAAACCGAAAATCGGCCAAGTGCGACTCTAAGTTCGCTCATAAAGCAATTATGAGTCATGAATGACTTTTGAATTTGATTACCTATTTCCTTTTTCCTGCGCATCAGGACTTTGGCTTTGAATTAATTCAGAGCTGATTTCGTTGAATTAAATAGTCAGTTTTGATTAAATTCCAAATCAATTTCAATCAATCTTTTTTTTTGTTTCCTATACTAGCCACAGCTAGTAAGCCAATAGGGACACTAAACTGGGCGGTGTCTTGACTGTGTCTCGGAAATTGTAGTGTGACCAGCAAGTGACATGCACTAGGCGAGACTTAATTTACAACTACTGAACCGATTTGATGAAATTTCGGCTACTTCAAATGATATCAAATTAAATTAAACGCTAGTATACATTTTACATTAAATAACTTTATTAACAGTTAGATGCTAAACCGAACCGCATTCTACTCTACTTTGAAATGAATCTTAAATGTAGGTATACGAGTTTGGTAAGCAATTATGTTTGCTGTAAATTATTTCTCATTTTGAGTAATTTGAAAATAGGATGTTGAATTTTATCTTTAAAAAGTTATTACCATGTTTTGCACCAATCATAGAGGTATGATTGGCGGGTAGTCAGGTATTTTTTTTCATAACAAAACTTCTAAGATCTTCATAAATATCCTTTGACATCCATCAAGTTATTATACGTACATGAACTAAAAATAGATAATATTGTCTTCGGTTACCGCGATAGTTACTCATGAAATAAAACTATGAAAACGGATTATATCGCGTATATTGAATTTATAATACATCCCGACGTTTCGAACTCTTTACAGCGTTCGTGGTCAACGGGTCACCCGTTCCCCCGTTCACCCGTTCACGGGGAATCCGTTTTCATAGTTTTATTTCATAAAAATAGATATTTAAATAGAAATTAAAGATAATGATCATGACTGATGATTAGTAATATAACTACTCCTTTTTAACCAATATAATACAGACAAGTTGGTTTAAGTAGGAACTTTAAAAAAATATAGGATTTTTTTATGTAAATAGGTATAGTGCTACAACACTATACCTATTTACATTCCTATAAAATTTTATTATTAATTTGTTTTGTTATTGTAACGCGTCTTATAATAAACAGCAATTCTTGTCGCGACATATCGCGAATCACCTACTATAAAAAACCTTCCTTCCGTTTCACACTGTCTATGGTAAGACTTCCTTCTGTTATATTATCTATGATAAAGGACGCTTTTTCCTGTTGCGACTGGTGTACAACTACTTGCTGTTATGAAATAGTATTTCTTTGAGTGTGTCAATAAATATATAGTAAAGTACAAGACGCTACACTGCAAATTGAGAGCTAAGTATAATTAGTAAAAAAGATAATAATATAAGTCACAAGGGAAATAAAACAAATATGATTCCCTATGAAAGATTTGACGTTGATATACAAGTACATTATAGTTTCAATAAAATCGAATGATAAAGCCATGTACTAGCATAAGACGCCTTGTCTGCGGGAAGGCTGTCATGATAATCTTGCTTATATCAAATAAAGGAGTCTGGTTGTGGACAGACTCAAGTCAATATTTTACTGATTTCCTCTGGGTCGGGCGCTGTTACGGTCGGAGGAAAAGCATGCCGGCCATAAGAACGCTCGACCAGAGATGCTGTTGCTAGCGCTGTCGGGGTCGAAGACATAAAGATTCGGTCGGTCTTGACAGCGTTAGATCAGAGATGCCTTGCGAGGTTTTGTCGGGTAAGGGGCATAGAAGTCCGCCGACTATAAGAAAGTTAATTCAATGGTGGTAACCTGCTCTGAGGAGAGGTTAATGATAATAGTTTCTGTTAGGAGCTAGCGCTACTCCTCATGGCTGACGAGCTATGAACAGACGATGTGTGGAGTCCAGCACAATAAATGGGACATTGTAACAAACAAGTTACTGTGTATATTACAATAATCAAATACATGAATGGGTCACGCACTACTAAGGTGCCTGATTGAGTCATGTACATACATAAACTGTTAATACATGTGCTTTGGTATAATAATAAATTCTGAGACATCTATAAATATAAAATCGTGATGTACTTAGTGACTATTGAGGAGTCAATGTGTACCTTTTACAATACAGGCCCAGCTGTTCTACTAATATGGTCATCACAAAGTACAAAGAGGAGCGCACATGGAGATTGCAGCCGTGGAAGTAAAATTATCAGGTATGAGTCATGTCCTTTTGCTACTGAACTGACACATATCGGCATAATAATAGAAGTAAATAGATTCCTTATTAGTGATGTTAAGATAGTTGAGTTACATCAGATGAATCTAGGCAAGATATACATTTTGTGGCTATCGTACTTTCCCCAGCGATGGGCACAAATTGGTGTGAGGATGCAGGGATCTTGGCAGCACTTTGGGGAAGGTGTTGTCAGGATTGCTGGTTGTAAAATTAAACTCAAAAATATAGTTTGATCATACTAAATACCATAATTTACTTAAAACCGTGTTTGAACAAAGGTGTCAGGTTCGGAGTCAGGGAGACGTGATTCATACGGCTGTTTTTATATAAGCTGTTAACTATTATTAACTCTTGTCTGTGCAAATAATAAAAATAAATATTATAGAAATTTTTCATGATTTAATAGGATGGTGGCACCATCTGTTGGCGGTAAGTGGAATCACAGGTGTCAGATCGATACAGTTGTGATCTTTTAATGATATATAGTACTTGTATTTGAAAATCAACTTCATAAAAAACAATATAACTAAAATAAAATTTCTCTGTTATGATTTTAAGTGTTACTTATGACTAAATAAAGTTAATTAAATTAAAAGGAAGCGAAATGGTGAACGGAAATAGGTAAGGAAGTGTTGGTGATCAAATGAAGTCTTGGTCACTCCTATCTGTTATAAAATGTTCTCGAATGTGTTCATGTGATGAATAAATATATAACTTAATATTTTATACTACATGGTAATCGTTTAAAAGCTAATGATCATGTTCAAAACAATTGCAAAAGACACGGAACAAACGTAATGGTCTAAAGTCTCCTCCACACTCGGGAGCGTAGTCTGGAGAGGACTTACGACATTCACAATAAATCGCATACGATTTTGTTGAAATTGTGTCGTGCGTACAACCTTTACATAGAGAATGGACTCGTTCATTTGATCGATTGGTTCGATGGCGGTCGATTATTTGTTACGGCTATAAGAAATCTGACATCTCATACTAGCATTTCGGTGAGAGTAAGACGTTCAAGGAAAGAGTGAGACGACGCTCACAGCGAGCTTTAGCTCCATCCATCCATCGTAATTATATATCTATTGTCGTAAGTCGTCATGTCGTCAAGTTCAAGGAACGGAAAATTAAAATATAAGCAAGCTTCTTTATTAGTAAACGGATTTAATTAATTCTTAAGGAAAATTATGGTGGAAGGCAAGAGTATCCAGAAATAAGTGAATAGCGGTTCTGGTAAGAGATTGTGAAATATATTCAATTGTACATGTGAGTAAAATTCACAAAGATTATTGTTGGAATAATGGCGGATGTTTATTTGCGCTTTATAAGAGTTTCCAAGTTGCTAGCCTAGTGGGTGGGTTGTATTATACCCATTTGCACTCTTTATGTATTCTTCTAACGTTGAAACAAGGAGTTTATTTATTCATAATCCTAAAAGGAACTTATACGACAAACTGGACTTGTAGTCGATGGTTTACATAAGTATTGTGCCGGTATGGGTTTAACATTGAAATCATTAACCAATATCATGCAATTGTGAATGAAATTGTACATTAGGGAATTTCTTTGTTGTTTCTTGGGAATCAGCAAGATTGGTCGTTGTATTTCTTAGCAACAAGAAGGCTGACTTTGAAAACGAGGAATTTCATCTTTACATAATTCCAGGTATGTGACGACTAATGTAAATGACTTAATAGTGATGAGTATGCATTTATAAAAAAAAGAGAGAAGTAAATAATGCTTAAATAAGTACTTACAATACTTACATACATTTGATAGAAGAGTGATGTTGTAAAGTTCATTTTCTTTCTTTAACGTTTAAATACTGCTATACTTACATAGCACAGTTATGTTGCAGGTATGAGTATCATGAAATAGCATTGAAAGGCTAGTTAAATTTTAAACTTTATGCTATTGATAACAAACGCTTACTAATTCCTATACCTAGAGTAAATTTTGTCATGACTTACTATGAACAATGAACTCATGATAATACCTCATCAAAATTACTTACAATTATGATCAAAATTAAAATATAATGGTTCATTTATGAATGTTGTTAACGTTAACCATGAAACTGTTTTATGAGTACCCTTATTTAAATACTCACAATTCTTGTTAAGTAATAACAACATGTATTGGTAAAATTTTCAGAATAGTCTCTAAAATGGAAGAGATTTTACTTATAAGATTAACCAAATTTGCCAACAATGTTAAAAGGTTGACAAAAAATGCCCAAGCTCTGTGTGAGCAACGTCCATGGACCAGTGTCGAATTAGAAGAAAGTAATGTTGTTGCTTCAAAGTTACAATCCATTATTAATAGATTTAGCTCTGACTTATATCAGTATTTTAACATATCACAAGATCCTAATGCCGATGAAATATCCAATTTGACCACGTCCCAGTTAGAGGGAGAGGAGATCTTAGCAGAAATCAATGCACGCATTGCACAATTTAATAAAGAGAATAAAGGCGGTGAAATAAATATTCCAGCAAAGCGAAGCAAATTGCCCGAACTCAATTTACAAATTTTCAAAGGAGACGTATTGAGCTGGTTCCCATTTTGGGACCAATTTCAATCGACCATAGGTCGTCGTGACTTATGTAATGTGGACAAATTATTATATTTGAAAGCTTCCTTGGAAGGGGAGCCCAAAGTTATGATTGACGGTTTGGAAACAACCAATAATAGTTATCAAATTGCTGTCGACATTCTTAAGGAAAGATATGGTAAACAGGAGCAAATAGTAGACGCTCACTATGCAACACTTAACAAAATTAAGCCAGCGCTTAAATTCGAAGACTGCCGTAAGACTCTAGATGAGATTGAAAGACATCTCAGAGTGCTGCAATCCTTCGGAGAAGATATCAACCATAATCATTTAAGATTTTCAATAATGGAGAAATTTCCAGAAGACATTGTGTATGAAGTTAAATTAAAAGGAGCTACAGAATCCATTCAAGACTTGAGAAGTCAGCTTAAGGTAGTCATATCAGCAAGGGAAGAAGCAAAGGGTTATAAAGAAAAGGATAAAACAGAAGAAAATAAATATACCACAGAAGTTTTACATGTCAGAGATATGAAAAAGAAAAGGACTTTCAATAAACTCAAATTTCAACACAATAAGAACTTTAAGAAATTTAATAAGAACCAATCTAGTACGGTAGCATTTACTGGAAGTACAGGAACGTTTACCCCAAAGAAGAGACCCTATGAGACTAAGAAAGAAGACGATGAAACCCAATCAGATCTAAAGAAAAGAAAGTTACAATGTATCTTTTGTCAAAGTAGTCATTATAATGACCAGTGTACTGAATATAAAACTGTTGAAGACAGAAAGAAACGATTAAAGGGTCACTGTTTCTGTTGTTTATGGAAAGGACATAAACAAGCTAATTGTCGAAAAGGAAATCTCATCTGTGTTCACTGTAAAACAAGAGGAAAACATAATAGAGCATTATGCCCCAAGATGTTCTCATCACATACTAACATTAAACCAGTTAACACATTACATGTACATGGAGAAGGTTCAACTGTTTTACAAACAGCAGTCATTGATGCTGTCGGAAGAAACAGAGTTATTAAAAAATGTCGTCTACTATTAGACTGTGGATCACAAAGAAGCTATGTAACAAAGAAAGTTGCCAAGGAATTAGAATTGGCTGTGGAAGAAGAGGATCATCTCTTCGTGTTTACCTTTGGATCAGACAAACCGAAAGAAATAAAAAGCGACCTAGTTAGGATATGTTTAAAAACAAAGGATGACAAATTAAAAATACTCTTTGCAAATGTTGTACCGGTGATTACACAAGGCGTTTCTTATCCAAGAAAAGAATTATTAAAACATGTTAACAGATATGATCAAAATATCGTCTTGGCCGATGACAATTCTTTGTCCGAACGGGTAGACATTTTAATTGGGAATGATTACTATTATTCACTTATGCGTACTGAGAAAATAGAACTCGAAGAAAACTTGTATCTTGTGGACTCTGTATTCGGATGGATCCTCTCTGGCAAACCGAATGAAGGAAAGAATGATGAGCTGACGGTTCTCACATATTTCCAAACTTCCTATGGAAATAAACTGAATAAGCCCGATCCACCTTTAGATATGGGTAGTGTTAAGAATTTATGGGAATTGGAATCTATTGGAATAACAGATTCGCCAAATTCTAATAGGGATGAAGAAGCTATAAAAACATTTAATGAAACGACAGTGGTCGAAGATAATAGGTATGTAGTAAGTTGGCCATGGAATGAATATCCTCCAGACTTACCTTCAAACTTCGGTTTAGCTTACGGTCGTTTGGTAAGTCTATTGAATAGAATGGATAAGGAAACATTAGTGGTTTACGAACAAACACTAAAGGATCAGGTAGATAAAGGTGTGATAGAAATTGTCCCTAACAATGTTGAAGTGGATCATCCAGTACATTTTCTGGCCCATCATGGAATTTCGGCACCCGGGAAAGCTCTTAGGATCGTATACGATGCTTCTGCAAAAGTAAAAGACAATAAAAGCTTAAATGAATGTCTATATAGAGGTCCAATAATGTTAGAAGATCTAACAGGACTTTTAATCAAATTTAGATGTCACAAGATTGGAATGACAGCAGATGTCGAAAAGGCATTTTTACAGGTGGGACTGCATGACAAAGATAGGGATGTTACTCGATTCCTGTGGATTAAGGACATATCTAAACCAGCCACAAAGGAAAATCTAATAATTTATAGGTTCACACGAGTACCTTTTGGCATAATTAAAAGCCGCTGACCTGGGTTACGGTGCTAGCCCGAATAAAATTTATATAAACGATCACCTGTCCAGCTACAACAAATTCCTTCTCAAAGAAGCGAAGCAACGGGCCGCTGCGAAAGAATATAAATTCTGCTGGGTTCGTAACTGCACTGTCATGGTTCGCCGCAACGAGAACTCGCCAATTATCTATATTACGTCTGAAGATTCTTTAAACAAAATTGTATAAGTGCTATATTTTTAGTATTGCTAGTTTTAGGTTTATACTTAGGATATTCTATAAAAGTATTGATTGTCAACATCGCTCTAATTAACGGAAATAATTTGAAAAATTGCAGAAACAAAGTATACTATAATAAATATAATAATATTAATAATTATTTACTACATCACGCTCTTCATATATCGATAAGAAATTTATTCCATTCGAGAATTAATGCTATAATGTTTGTTTTCAAACCCTATTTACTCATAAAAATTGCCGCTACAAGTTTTTACGCTTACGAGTCTCATAAGGTTACACATAAATATATTATTGGTCTTTATATATTCATAAAAAAATAGATATCTCTATATATTATCAAAACGCTCGTGGATTGCGATCAAAAACAACGGGATTCTTACGTAACGTACTGCGATTCAACTATGACCTTATTTGCATCACGGAAACTTGGCTCCTACCCGGTATTTTTGATGGGGAACTATTCGACTCTCGCTATAACGTTTACCGCACGGACCGCGATTACGACAGGTGCGGGGTGACGCGCGGCGGTGGCACGCTTGTTGCCGTGCGCCGTCAACTCAATGTAGAACAAAGAGACTTTCGCTCTTTATTAGATTTACCAGATGCCGATATTACCTGGATAGACATTATTTTATCTCAGGGTCCTATTGCTAAAAAATTGAGACTATTTGCATGTTATTTTCCCCAAAACAAGTTTCAGGCGGAATCTCAACTCTCGTTTTTTGAACATGTGTCCGACATATACACTGATTCCCCGGATGACGTATTTGTGGTTTTGGGCGATTTTAATATTACGGATGCTGTCTGGATACCTGCGGATAACGGTGAAAACAGTTTGATAATGGTGAATCCCAGTTGTAATTCTTTGACATTACAGCTGTCGGCATTTATTAGTTTTACTGGATGGCATCAATTTAATAATATCCCAAATAAAAATAATAGACAATTAGATTTAGTCATATCAAATAATTTTTGCAAGTTATCATCTGTGGAACCTTTAGTGCCAATAGATGGTCATCACCCGGTATTTTGTGTAAATATTGATTTAAAGTTGATCGACCACTCACTGAAACCAGCTCCTCGCACCGTCCGTCGTTTTTTTGCAGCAGACTTCGACTTGGTTAATGCTGAACTACAGAAGGTAGACTGGGACCACTATCTTTCATCGGATAACGTTGAAAAAGCTGTTGATAATTTTTACACAATTTTAAATGAAATAATAGATACACTTATACCAACCAAAACTATTAATTCAAACGAAAGAAAATATCCTATTTGGTATTCGTGTAAGCTAATTAAACTGATAAATAAAAAAACTAAAATGCATAAAAAATGGAAAATTTATAAAAGAGAGTCAGACTACATTGCCTTCTCAAAGTTACGAACTACAATAAAAAAGTTAGAAGATTTTTGTTATACTCTGTACATTTCTAGAACCGAAAAAAATATTCGCTTTAATTCAAAATCATTTTGGTCCTTTATAAAATCAAAAACTAATAATAGCGGCATACCAGACTCTCTCTTCTTAGATAATGATATAGGCTCTAGTGGTCAACATATTTCAGAATTATTTAATAAATTTTTCCAGTCAGTCTTTGTAAAAGATATTGATTTATCTATTAACACTACTAATAACAATCCATCCAATAATATTTTAAGCCATGTTAAGATTACATCAACCATAGTTGAAACTTATTTAAAATCATTACAGGTTTCCAAAGGAAGTGGACCTGATGGAATCCATCCAGTTTTTCTTCATAGATGTCGTACAACGTTAGCAGCACCAATTAGCTTTTTGTTCAACCTTTCTTTGGAGACCGGTGTGATGCCTGAGGCCTGGAAAAAATCGATTGTTGTTCCTATCTTTAAAAGCGGTGATAAACGGAATATAAAAAATTATCGTGGTATTTCAAAACTATCCGTAATACCTAAGCTTTTTGAAAAAATTATATATGATACGCTATATCGTGTAATTAGACCAATGCTTATTCCTCAACAACATGGATTTATTAACAGAAGATCCACTGAATCCAACCTTTGCGAATTACTTGATTATTCTCTGGTCGCTATGGATAAAGGTTCTCAGGTGGACGCCATTTACACCGATTTTTCTAAAGCGTTTGATAGAATCCCTCATTCCATACTTATAAGCAAATTAGAATCATTTGGTATTCACGGCAACCTTTTGAGATGGCTCACATCTTATCTTCGTAACAGAACCCAAGCGGTGGCGGTTAAAGGTCACACTTCTAGCTTTGTGCCTGTGTCGTCAGGGGTCCCTCAAGGCTCCCATCTTGGTCCGTTGTTATTTAACGTTTTTATTAATGATGTCATTGATTGTTTTCAGCATTCGGAAGTCTTATTGTACGCAGATGACATAAAGATATTCAGTGTTATCACGTCACATAACGATTGTCTCAATCTACAATATGATCTCGACAGATTGAATAACTACTGTCAAAACAATAAACTAGGCCTTAACATTGAAAAATGTTGTTCTATCACATTTTCCCGTAAACGTAACCCCATAGTTTATGACTACTCCATAAATGACAACCGCCTTAAAAAGGTGACGGAAATAAAAGATCTTGGCGTAAATATTGACCATGAGTTGCGGCTGACCGCCCATGTTGATAAAATTGTTCGGAAGGCCTACAGTATGCTCGGGTTTATATTTAGGCAGAGTAAAGATTTTAAAGATCCTAAAACAATTATTCTTTTATATAATGCTTACGTAAGATCTCACCTAGAGTATGCTTCCACAGTATGGAGTCCTCATTTCTCTATCCATATTAATGCAATAGAAGGAATTCAAAAAAAATTTATCAGGCGGATGAAGTATAAATTCAAAGAATTTGATTCAAATAATATTATACCCCTTCAAATCAGACGCGAAATTAGGGATCAAACCTTACTATATAAAATCCTAAATGGGCTGGTCGACTCCCCCGCGCTACTCGCCCGCGCCTCTCTGCGCTGCGCGTACCCCCGCACGCGCTCCTCTAAATTATTCGCTGTCCCTTTCCATCGAACCACTTACGCAAAGAACAGATTTATCGTAAGAGCGTGTAAAAATTACAATGACAAATATTCTCATGTTGACTTGTTTTTCATTCCGTCAGTACAAAAATTTGTTTCTGCAATTAAGAGCAAATGAACAAATAATATAATATAACTCTGCTACTATTAGGGCAAATAATATAATTGATTTTGATAGTTTACTATTGTAAAATTAAGTTAAATTAATGCATGTCACGTTTGTGGTTTCAAATTCGCATTGTTTAGTTCTTTAGCACTAGATCTAGAGATAGTTTAATTGAATTGTACAAACAAGTCTTGTCTGAGCAACCATAATTATCTAATTTCAGTAGTGGAAACTGTTTTGGCTTATGTATGTATTTAAGTGTAATTATCTATATGTGTCATCTTTCGCTGTTTGTTTCCCATTATCAATAAATAAAAATAAAAAAAAAATAAAAATAAATAATTTCTTCACCGTACTTACTGAATGCGACGATACGACATCATTTAATGAATTCCGATTCAGAACACATGAGAAAATTAGCAAACGACATCTATGTTGACAATTTGCTTACCGGAGCAAATAACATTCAGGAAGCTACACAAATATACGAGGATTGTAAATCAACATTTAAGCAAATCTCAATGAACATTCGTGAATGGAATTCAAACTGCAAGGATCTGAAAAATATCATCACCGACTGTAATAAAGATGATACAGTAAAAACATTAGGATTAGACTGGAATCTGAATAAAGATACACTGCAGATGAAAGTAAAGCTCAAGAATAATGCATTTACCAAAAGAGGATTGTTGAAGACAATAGCGTCAATTTATGACCCATGCGGATTTGCAGCACCCATAGTCTTACCGGCAAAGCTGCTTTTACAATCTTTGTGGAAAGAAAATAAGAAATGGGATTCACCTGTGTCAAATGAAGTAACGGAAAAATGGGAAATTATCTTGAAAGATCTTGACACAGTGAAAGATATATGTCTACCAAGACTTATGTCGAACAACAAAGATTGTGAACTTCATTGTTTCACAGACGCTTCAGTCGTGGCATATTCAGCAGTGGTTTATTTATTACAAGAAAACAATTTAAAGTTTGTAATTGGAAAATCCAGACTAACTCCTATAAAAGATCAAGAAAACTTGAAAATAGCACGATTGGAATTACTAGGAGTTGTCATTGGAAATAGATTACTACAATATGTGGCGAAATATCTCCCAATAAAGGTAACTAAGCAAGTGCTATGGTGTGACAGTCAAATCGTATTAAGCTGGTACAAATCGAATAAGCTGTTAGTACCGTTTGTAGCACGAAGGATAGAAGAAATCAAACGTAATAAAGATTTGGATATGAGGTACATTCCATCTACATTAAATCCAGCGGATGTGGCAACGAGGCCTCTCAAGTCAAAAGAAGAATTAACCAAATGGCTAAACGGTCCAGCATTTTTGTTACAAGATCCAACTACGTGGCCAAGTTCACCCGTAGTAGAGAATACTCTTTTGACGCGGGAGGGTCTCTCGAATCATAACACACAAGCATCTGAAGAGAAGATTACAGAATTAGCAAGTGAAAAGGAAATAGTTACATCAAATAAAGAAGACATAATGACAGAAATATCAGATAAAGATCATCTTGCACAAACGAATATAAATAATAAAATAAAGTCAGAAGTACAAGAGATAATAAAAGTCCAAAAACAATACTTCCCGGAGGAAAGTGGTGGCAAAAGAACACACCTCACTAGAAACTTAGGACTATTTACCGACATAGATGGAGTACTTAGATCTGAAGGACGTTTGACACATTCAGACTTGTCATATGAAACAAAACATCCAATCTTATTACCTAA
This sequence comes from Cydia strobilella, assembly GCF_947568885.1. NCBI lineage: Eukaryota > Metazoa > Arthropoda > Insecta > Lepidoptera > Tortricidae > Cydia > Cydia strobilella. The sequence continues at coordinate 5,166,776 of NC_086066.1, read as the reverse complement.
AAATTGTGAATTTACCAATAAGGTCATAAAAAGAATACATGAAGAAAATTATCATGTAGGAGTACCACATACATTAAGTAAAGTGAGACAACGGTTTTGGATTCCACAAGGTAGAGCACAAGTTCAGAAAATCATAAATAAATGTCCACAATGTGTAAAACACGGAGGAGGAGCTTACACTTTACCCAACACACCTGCTTTACCTCCAGAGAGAGTAAAATATGAGACACCTTTTACTTATGTTGGAATGGATTACTTCGGACCTATGGTAGTCAAATCAGATAAAAGTCAAGAAAAACGTTGGGTCTGTTTATTCACTTGTTTAGTGGTACGTGCCATTCACCTTGAGATAGTAAAAGATATGTCTACGGATGAATGTTCTTTGGCGTTTCGAAGATTTGTTGCAGCTAGAGGAACTCCTTCAATAATAGTGTCGGATAATGCACTTCAATTTAAACTACTGTCGGAAGTAGTGACTGGAATTAATTCATCATCAAAAGGAGTACAATGGAAATTTATTCCTCAATTAGCACCCTGGCATGGGGGAGTGTATGAACGCTTAGTAGCGATAGTGAAACATTGTCTTAAGCGAACCCTTGAAAAACATTTACTAGGAGACAATCAGCTGTTAACAATCATCAAAGAAGTACAGGCCATAGTAAATACTAGACCTTTGACTTATGTAGGAAATGATCAAGGACATATTTTAAAACCGGCGGATTTTCTGACACCTGGAAGGTGTATTAATATTGACAATTTAGAAGAAAGGATCTCATCTTCAAGTACCTCTACTAAGCAACAACTGTTAGAAGGTTGGAAGAGAGGTGAAATGATTATGAATGAATATAAAGACATGTTTATAAATCAATACCTACTGAGTTTAAGAGAACGATATAATCATTCACCAAAACAAGCTAGAGTAAAAGCAAAAATTGCGCCATGCATTGGTGACATTGTACAGATCAAAGGAGAAAGTAAAAACAGGGGAAATTGGAAAGTGGGTCGTATAACAGAGCTACTTAAAGGAATAGACGGATTATGTAGAGTAGCAAAAGTAAAAGTGGGTGAGGCAATATTCACAAGGTCTATTGCACATTTGTATCCCCTAGAAGCAGAAGAGTCTCTGTTATCTGAAGACCTCATGAAAGATCAATCGTGTATCAAACAATCGTTAAACTCACCATATGGTAGCAATAACCTAGATCAAGAATTGTCATTAAAAATAAGAGAACCTATGATTTCATCAGAGAATGAAATAGATAGAGCTATAATTAACGAAATGGATGTAACGAAGCATAAAGAAGTAATGGATGATACAGAGAGGCATGAGGACATAGATATGTTAAATGATGATGAAATAATGGATGGTTCAGATGAGATAAGCCACATGGACATCTCAGATGAAATGATAGAAAGTTCAACAGAAGTAAACGAAGTGATGGAAGACCATGAGCAAAAGGAAATACAGGAAGAGTCGATGACTGGAAAGGGAAACCATAAGAGGGCAGCGGCGGTTCAAGCAATGAAAAGAATAAAAGATTGGACGCGCCACTTAATGCTCACCTTAACTCAACATTAATTTTCCTCGACGGGTGTGTCGCGACATATCGCGAATCACCTACTATAAAAAACCTTCCTTCCGTTTCACACTGTCTATGGTAAGACTTCCTTCTGTTATATTATCTATGATAAAGGACGCTTTTTCCTGTTGCGACTGGTGTACAACTACTTGCTGTTATGAAATAGTATTTCTTTGAGTGTGTCAATAAATATATAGTAAAGTACAAGACGCTACACTGCAAATTGAGAGCTAAGTATAATTAGTAAAAAAGATAATAATATAAGTCACAAGGGAAATAAAACAAATATGATTCCCTATGAAAGATTTGACGTTGATATACAAGTACATTATAGTTTCAATAAAATCGAATGATAAAGCCATGTACTAGCATAAGACGCCTTGTCTGCGGGAAGGCTGTCATGATAATCTTGCTTATATCAAATAAAGGAGTCTGGTTGTGGACAGACTCAAGTCAATATTTTACTGATTTCCTCTGGGTCGGGCGCTGTTACGGTCGGAGGAAAAGCATGCCGGCCATAAGAACGCTCGACCAGAGATGCTGTTGCTAGCGCTGTCGGGGTCGAAGACATAAAGATTCGGTCGGTCTTGACAGCGTTAGATCAGAGATGCCTTGCGAGGTTTTGTCGGGTAAGGGGCATAGAAGTCCGCCGACTATAAGAAAGTTAATTCAATGGTGGTAACCTGCTCTGAGGAGAGGTTAATGATAATAGTTTCTGTTAGGAGCTAGCGCTACTCCTCATGGCTGACGAGCTATGAACAGACGATGTGTGGAGTCCAGCACAATAAATGGGACATTGTAACAAACAAGTTACTGTGTATATTACAATAATCAAATACATGAATGGGTCACGCACTACTAAGGTGCCTGATTGAGTCATGTACATACATAAACTGTTAATACATGTGCTTTGGTATAATAATAAATTCTGAGACATCTATAAATATAAAATCGTGATGTACTTAGTGACTATTGAGGAGTCAATGTGTACCTTTTACAATACAGGCCCAGCTGTTCTACTAATATGGTCATCACAAAGTACAAAGAGGAGCGCACATGGAGATTGCAGCCGTGGAAGTAAAATTATCAGGTATGAGTCATGTCCTTTTGCTACTGAACTGACACATATCGGCATAATAATAGAAGTAAATAGATTCCTTATTAGTGATGTTAAGATAGTTGAGTTACATCAGATGAATCTAGGCAAGATATACATTTTGTGGCTATCGTACTTTCCCCAGCGATGGGCACAATTCTCTCAAATCTTAAATCTAGTAATTATTGCAAAAATAAATACTACGTGCAAAAATTAATCAGTGGTCTGCTTCATACATATTTATTTGCAATGATTCAGTTTTGCACCACTCTCTTTGTTTACAATAATTTTTTGCAAAAAAATATTTGAGCCAATCTGTTATATACTTATGTATACAGGGAGTCATTCGTATCGAGATTATGAAAAAGTAAGAATTTTACATTTTAGCCTTTTGCGTAAGTAAATAAATGAATAAATATTATAGGACATTCTTACACAGATTGACTAAGTCCCACGGTAAGCCCAAGGAGGCTAAGTAAAAAATCATAAATGATAGACAGCTAATTTGTGGACTACTTAGTTGTCAGAGCTTTTCATAATCTATAAGTTGCATTAAAAGCAATTAAGTCATGTTAGACTATAATCAATATATATCTATTTATTACATTTATTACTAAGGTACTACTTTTGACTCAGTTTTACACCTTTACCTACTTTCCAAAGTCAAATTTGAATAGGCTTAAGAACTTAAGATAAGAAATATTTTATGTTTATACCGTATTTTTATTAGTTAATTAGTACATTTCTAAATAAACGAATGTGCTATACTTCCAATAAAGTGTACGAACATTTTACGTGACAGCTGTTCCATACAAAAATGAACTGTCATAGGCATCATCATTGGACGCGCGAGGTATAACTGTGGGAGCACCCAAACGTAAGTTTGATTTTGCTATTTAAGTATATACTTAAATTACAAATTCAAGTTTACGTTTCTTTTTTGCGAAAACGTTGATTATTTGATCTATATCTAGGTTCGTATCTTTATGTATATTCAGGAGAGCTAGCCCGGATAACCTTTCCTCTGCCATTGAGGCCCGCAACCAAGATTTTACTCTGCGAAGAGTAGAAAAAGATCTCTCTGCGGTAGCAACGCTAACCGGGAGAGTTGCTAATATTTGTAAAAACATTTTGATGTTAGGGTACAAATCTTAAATAAATAAGTAAGTATAGAGTACTCCATATACCAGTTTCCTTACTTAATATATAGTATGGTAAAGTTTGAAAATTACTAATAATACATACGTATTATGAATCATTTTTAAACTCCCTTCAACCTAATACTTAGTAAACGTAGTTACGCTTAGCTGACTTATTTCCCTATAGTATGAGGTATTTCATTACTACTCAATCGACCACTAAATATGTAGGTAAATTATTTTATATTTGACTAGGTACATAAAGAATCTACCCAATTAAAATTTTTAAATCTAAATGTTCAGTCGAGATAGCATGATATGCCCCATAAATATATACCTATTGCACAGCTACGTGAGTAGTTGTAGGATTTAATTTTCAAGATATTTACTTAGTCATTGACTAGAAGACGCCAAAAAACCCCCTCAAGAAAACAAATCACACACAACACGAAATATCATAGGTACAAATAATAAATCGATAAACAATGTAGGTAATGAATATCTTATTGGATAATTTGTAACTTTGTTTTATTATAAAGTAATATACATAGAGTAGCTTACTTACACGTCGAGAAACAATCAGAGCGATAAATTGCTCTGATTGTTTAGGTAAACCCTGGCCGAAATGACCAAAAAACAAAGTTAAAATAAAGTTACAAATGATATATAGAGTAGGGCATTGCATTAGAGCGGTAAAATAGCAATAATTTCATTAAAATAACTTACCCATGTCGAAACAACAATCACACTATCACAGCTATTTTACCCTGACTGACATTAACAAAAAACTTTTCAAGAATGGCGGCTTGCCTCGGAACTTTTGGCATTTTGGCGGGAATCTACATGTGCATGCATACAACTCAATACACTCTTGCTTTTAAATTAGTAGATCTGTCTATTGTCTATGGTCTGCGCGAGTGCGCGCTTCCAACCAGTAGTCATCTCTTTTTTTCTAATACATATTCATGCGCCAAAAAGAAACAGATAATATGTTGTAAAAATGTGACAAAAAGTATCACCATTTTTGTCTATGGCTCTTTGCTGCGTTCCGAATCACGCACGATTCATTGTTTTTATTTTTTATTTTATGAAGGCCTATCGATCTCAATATACCGTGAAAGTGTAAAAAAGGTTGTGGGCATGCCCATCTTGCCCACAACGCTGGATCCGCGCCTGCGCTGGGTTGTTGTCATCCTTGACATAATTTTCCCGAAATGGCTGAAATAAATAAAAATACTTGGGCGAATGCGACTGTAATTTTACTAAGTCTAAAAACGAGGTATACCTTTTGATAACTGCAACTATGAAGCAATTTCTAAATCATAAAAAACAAATGTGACTCCTCATCGAACTACGTTTAGTTCGAGTTATTAATTAAGTAATAGTTATTTGTTTAACAAGGGGACAAAGACGTTTAACCTCTTATACTAATATTGATACCCGAGCAAGCAAAGGATTCCAAAATTGACCCACGAGCGTACCGAGTGGTTCTTAAAATGGAATCTTGAGCGTTACGAGGGTTTCAAGGCACGAGGACTAAACAAAACTAAACAAATTTAATAATTATTTGCCCGTTTATTTTTGTATTTAATACACTGACAATTATCTGATTCAATTCGGCTTATATGTATAAAAACTACTAAATTGACCTACTTTTATATTATACACATAGATTTAAGATTAGATCCTAAGTATGCATGTAATATTGCTATGCTTCCCCCTTCCCCGTGGGGGGGTCCATGTGGAACTACCAAGAATTTGTAATACCTATAAAACCATGGTTGCAATAAATAAATATAAATATGAATATGAATTTTGCAACCGAGTGAAACACAACATTTTTCACCACACCAACACAAGGAAAATACTAACTGTAAAATATTTATCATTCAAAATCAACATTTAAAAGTTGATTCTACCTGCCAACATAAGAAAAGAACTCAACAATTTGATTACTTTATTGCCTTACATGTTTCTTATCATTTTTCGAACAATTAAGAGAGCCTTTACCAGCTGGTGTGGTGAAAAAGCGTTTATTCTTATTGAGGCTCTAAATATCCAACATCTGACATTAATTCGAGTCACTATAACAATTTTTTAAATTATATTAAAATAAATATAATTCAGTTAATTACTGTAATCACGATTATTTTAGTTTATCGATATCAACTTCTGCTCAACTATTACTTGCCCTCGCACTATTTAACGTAAAACCAAAACTGCCCCGTCATACCGGGCTATGCTATGCTACGCTAATATTACCGTCCAGTAGGTACTAAAATTATACCAGAGAGTATGTAGAGAGTTATATATATCTTTGATTATACCATTACCGAAAATTCTCTGTTGTTTTCTTCTAAACTATCTGTGTCTTCTATTGTTGGTGACTCGGGAAAATTATTGTTCTCCCTCACCATCTCGGCACTGCCACCAAGCGCCTAAAAACCCAAAATCATACAGCTTTGCCCGTTATACAACTTTGCACAATACAGGCTGACCCAATAATACATTGACAAAGATTTTTACTGTGGCATATAGCTGATCAGTGATCACTTTAACAAATGTTCGCGTTTGAGTATCAAAGCTAAATATAACTATAACAAAACGCATTGTCTTTAAAATATTTTCCATAGTTTGATGATAATGCGTTTTGTTTTAGTTAAATGATTGTAGTAAGGAAAACAATATTTAAAACTAGTTGCGATTATATTTTTGGACCATTCTGTATAATTTGGCCACAGATTTTAATAACATAACTTCCGTGAGGTATAGGCGTAAAATATAAGTATTAAAATAATAATGTCGAAACGAGGGTAGTTCCTCGCCTGCCCGCCCGCGCTGTGCAATCGGCCTCATGAGGGCTTCAGCTCGCAGTCTGCGTCGGTCCGCCAACGTGTGTGGCTGTGATGAAGCTCCTCGTTATGGAGCGAAACATGTCCAGCAATCTTCTAGTCCCGTGACCTGTCCTACCGACTGCCATGTCAGGGGATATACATGTCATGGATGTTTTCTATGTATGTATTTAAGTATTTGTATATTATATATATAGTTGTCTGAGTACCCACAACACAAGCCTTCTTGAGCTTACCGTTTTATTTCATGACTTACCGTGGGACTTAGACAATTTGTGTAAGAATGTCCCTATAATATTTATTTATTTATCGCTTAGCCTACCCAGATTATTGTGATTATCAAGATACCTACAACCCGTGCGTGTACCGTTTTAATATATTTAATATTGGTAAAAGATTATTTACCGATAAGTCCTGGTTTTCGGAATTATCCGCCGTCCTTACTTCAGTTCCTTTTTCACTCATTATGTCGTTGTCTCTGTCTGACATCGCATCGTCTAAATAACGAAATGAATTATTTTAAAATGATCTTCCATACCATTGTACGAAATTCCTCGTTTTAAAGTCAATGACAGACAGACGGACGGACAACAAAGTGATCCTATAGGGTTCAATTTTTTCCTTTTGAGGTACGGAACGCAAAAATTAAAATTCTAAAATAATCTTATAATAATTAATAACCGCAGCCAAATAACACTAGACCCTCATAGTGTTGTGTTCCTGCCGGTGAGTAAGGTTGCCAGAGCTCAACGAGGGAGAGTAGTGGTAGGGTCGGCAACGCGCATGTAACTCCTCTGGAGTTGCAGGCGTACATAGGCTACGGAGACTGCTTAACATCAGGCGGGCCGTATGCTTGTTTGCCACCGACGTAGTATAAAAAAAACTAACTTTGCCATCCGTCCCCAACTTCACCTAATATTTATTTTTGTCAAAACTATACCAAAACTAGGCGAATTTATGCTACGTATTCAAGAGCCAACCCAGATTTTCAATGATCTGCAAGATTGGGGTTTGTTAATGAGGGCATTATTTCTTCAAGTTAATGACAGCTGTACACACTCGTCGGGAGCCTCTCGCCGAAGAGTTTTGACAAATACCAGACCCAATCGGAGAAGGGCGAGACTAGACGAGTAAGTGCGAGACGAGAAGGGAGCAATGTATGTACGTTCTCGGCCTGTCTCGGGGTCTCTCGACTAGTGTGTCCAGCCGGCACAATGAACTCACCATTTTCAACTTCATTTATAACACCGAGGAACGGTAGACCGTCGAGTTTGTCTGACACAATGCTCTGCTCGTCCGATCCAGACAGCTCTATCGATCCGCCAAATTTCAGTTTCAAGTGGTGGTCGTCCGCTGAGGGTAAATTGAGGCATGGAGACCTATTATTCCATCAAATAAGGCCTAATGCGTTGGTAATTCGTTGTAATTGTAATGTACAGGTCCTTGTGAGACGGCACACCGCTTACGTGACGTGTCCTATTATTTTGTAAGAGCTTTAGATTAAGTTAAAATATACGACATTTACATATATGCACTATACTCATTCTTTTATCTTCTCTTTATGCTTGTATTTCTTTTATTTTGACTTATTTTCTAAATTTCATTTCCCTATCCCAAATGAACTAACATTTAAATATTAATTGTTTCATTTTGACATGCTTTTCTTTTTACTCGTATGTACTCATTAGCTTTCACATTATCAGTGCTGTAATCTTTATTATATTAACAAAATAATGTAAGCGAGTCACCCGTTGACCACGAACGCTGTAAAGAGTTCGAAACGTCGGGATGTATTATAAATTCAATATACGCGATATAATCCGTTTTCATAGTTTTATTTCAAAAATAATGTAAGTAAATAAACTGACCTGAACGATACATAGTGTAATTTAATTCGCTTCTTGTTATAAATAAACACAGGGAAAATATATAAGCTATAACCACTCCATACATTGTAGCTTATCAACTCAGTGCTATAACTTGCAGGAATTATTATTTATTGAAACATAAAAGAACAAGCATTAACATGTTAGTATAGGTTTTGACCGCGAGTTCGCTCGTGAAATGAGATCCAAAGATGAGAGTCTACGTTTTCCCGTTGCATCCTGAGTTTGATTATCTTAGAATCCATTTAACTACTTAATCCCATTTTTCGTTTATCTGCTAACGATTGTCATTTTGGCTAGGCCCCCTGATCAAAATAGCTCAACTTCCGTTCAATAGATGGCTCTGTAGAATATGGGACTTTTTATAGACACTGACAGTCTTCTTTAGTCCATTTTTACGGCTCGAAAAACCACCGGCCGGATTGCATCATAAAATACAAGCTAATACTATTAGTAATTTTACATACAAAATCACTAATAGTATTAGCTTGTATTTAATAATGCAATAGGCCCCAGTATACAAACTTACAGACACTTATTACCGTTTTATAATATAACAAATTTTATTTTTCATATTTTATCGATATCCGTAATTTTGTAATGCTATGCTATTTTTCATCAAATAATTAATATTAAATAACTTAACAACTGCCTGGTTTTACTATAAGCTTAAACACTAGTGGCTCTGTGAGCTGTAGACCTCGTGAACCACCATGGCTCCGCCAATTTGCAAATTTTCCAAAGCTATCAACAAAAATAAATATATAATTATCGCAATTCCTCTCTAAATTTCACGAGAAGCGATTGAGAATGCGACCTGTAGAAAAGTACACCGAGGACAGCCAGATATTTGAAAGCATTTTTGCTCTAGCTGAAACGGAAACCTTTGCTTCGCTCGGTCAATAAACTGTATGTTCTAAAAACCTCGACCATACTACAACATAGTGTCGAGTGAGAAAAATCCAATTTAATAACCAGTAACGCTAACTTACCGGTTATCGGTAACCGTAACTTTATTAATAATCGCAACTACTACTAGCTAGATTATACATATACCATTAGGTAACTCGGCTGTTTTTATAAAAAAAAAATATATATATGTAGATTACACACTCTTCACGAAACTACTAAAAACTACGGGACCCTATTACTAAGACTCCGCTGTCTGTCCGTCTGTCACCAGGCTGTATCACATGAACCGTGATAGCTAGACACAGTTGAAATATTCAGGACAGACGTACAGCGGAGTCTTACCCTAATAAAAAAAGATTCATTTATTGTATGATACAATCAATTTTTTTGGATGGTAATAATAAAATAAGTTCAGATATTACAACTTTATTTATACGAGTAAAAAGTTTAGGATAACGTACCGATAGCTTATAATTATTTTTATAACTAAGTACTTACTTCTAAGTCACATTTGGGAAACATAAAAAAGAAGTTTATTACAATGAGGGCTATCGTTTTTTTTGCTCACCAGTTGGCGCCTCTGTTGATGGTGGTCCAAAAGACTAAAGAACAGCTGTCAGTCATTGAAGTGACAAGTGACATTTGACATTTCGAATATTGATTTTTACATCGCCCCCATGATTGTGCGTCTCTCGTCCTGCCCAAGCAGTTTTAAAGATCTTCCGGTTTCTGCCCAATTTTCTCAATTAAGGACACTTCTGTTCCGTTTTTGGAACTCCTGGGCGGGAACCGTAAATCTAAGCACTGAGTTGCCCTAGTAACATTGCATACATTGTATAAAAAACATTTTATTTGAAATTAGTTTTAGGTTTTTTTAAATATTCTTGTTTTGTGCGTTAGACCCCTTGTGGGTGAAGGCCTCCTCCATCGATTTCCACTTGTCTCTGTCTTAAGCCATTTGGATCCAGATTTTTCCAGACGTTTTTTTGATGTCTTCGTCCGTAAATCAATAAATGCTCTTAATTTATTTGTTTGTTCCACTCGCGGTGGAGACCACTGGGTGTTGGTGCTCGGAGGCACGGGCCTTCTTTAGGGAGCTCGGGAGTCAGTTGCGTGAGAGGGGTCTTGATCCCCGCTCCGGGTCATTCCTGGTGCAAAGGTTATCTATTGCGGTTCAACGGGGAAACGCAGCGAGCGTGTTGGGAACTTTTGCGCCTGGAGTGACTCGGGGTGGGTTATTTGATTAGTTGTTAATTATGCTGCTTGTGCTTTTTTTATGTTCTGTTTTCTTTTGTTTTGTAATTTAATAATTTAATTTAATAATTGACATTGTAATTGTATTTAGAATTACGAATTTTATTATTTATAATTTGATTTATGTATGATAACTTCTCATTGAATAAACTGAAATAGATCATTAAGGACACTTTTTTCCGTTTTTGGAATTCCTGGGCAGGAACCGTAAATCAATAAATGCTCTCAATTGAGCACATTGAGCATGACGAGGCTAGAACCCCAATTTTATAAAGCTGCAAATTAACAAATTGACAGGTGTAAAGAGACGTTACACGCGTTTGAACTATGGCAAGATCATTTTCGTCAGTTTCGCCGCTATAGTCCAATGATGTTATATAACTATAAAAAAATAAAAAAATCTTTATTTACTTAAAACCTAATACATTTTTTTTTACTATATGTAGATAGTATTGTCTTCGGTTACCGCGATAGTTACTCATGAAATAAAACTATGAAAACGGATTATATCGCGTATATGTCGAGATGTATTATAAATTCAATATACGCGATATAATCCGTTTTCATAGTTTTATTTTATATGTAGATAGGTTATACTTATATGTCGGAGTATCGCATCCGGTTTCCGGCCGCCGAACGCAAGTATGACATGACCGGTTTGTCAACTTGGACATGGCCGTTGGGGCGCTTCGGGCATTCGATTGTGAGAGCTCGTAGCGAGCGGACGTGTCTGTTCGGCTTACCTCTGTGTATTGTTTCCTTTGTCCATTATTGTAAACCAATCATTCAGTAAAAGTGATCAAGTTATTTCTGGTGTTTTCATTATTGCTTGAGGCTACCCATAATGCAGGATCCTGAAGAAAATGAACGCCCACTCAGTCCAGTTCTCAATCCTACCCCGTCATCAGATGTGGGATTCCCTCGAGCACAACAAAGAACTCAGAACAAAGAATCACGTGTCGATGAATATTTATTACGGAAAATATTTGAGCTGCAAAATAACAACGTGTTGAGTCTGATTGAAGCCATAAAACAACCGGCAAGTACGAACAACATCAAACTACCCGAATTTAATCCGGACAAGCCTGACGCCGATGCACGGGCGTGGTGCAACACGGTCGACCTTTGTTTTGGTGAAAAAACACCTCAAGGCGGACCGCTAATACTAGCTATCAGCGGTGCATTAAAGGGGAGCGCCTCGCAATGGCTATCACATGACTCCTATCCCAGAATGCAGTGGTCGCAGTTTCGAGAATTGTTCATAGCCAGGTACGATAGTGCTGAAACTCCGGCGGCTACCCTCATTAACCTGCAAAGTAGTAAACCAAAGGAGAATGAGTGCCTCTCGGTTTACGCTGCAAGACTGTTGACTTCATTAACCTCAAAATGGCAAAATATGAGTGTAGAAGAGATTGCTGTGTCTACCGTCCTGGCGCATGTAACGCAATTTGATAAGCGCCTGCAACGTATAGCATTTACAACCGAAATCGTCACCAGAGAGATATTGCAACGAGAACTCAAGGCAACTACTTTCATGAAGAGGAAATCAACATCGGCAACTGAGGAAAATCACTGAATCAAAAATCTGGGATCTTCAATAAGGTGCTATAACTGCGGCAAGTTAGGACATCGTGCGCACGAGTGCCGTTTAAAGATAAAGGGAAAGAGGCTGTCGACAGCGCCTTCACCGTCGACTGCAACGAGTAATCAACAATCTCAAGTAATCTGCTTTCGCTGTGGCGACACTGGACACTTCGCATCGAAATGTAGTCGGAAATCTGGCACCATTGGTGCCGGCAGCGGTGGCGAAACGCAGCGTGCGGGCTCATCGGGATTGTCGGCCACACATGGGCGCGATCGTCAGGTCAACATATGCAGCGTAAGCAACCCACGTGGTCAACTATCAAACAACGGTAAGTCCTATTCATTTTTTTTCGATAACGGTGCTGAGTGTTCCCTTATGAAAGAAAGTATTGCCAATAATTTCTCGGGAAAACGCGTAAACAATACTGTCAGATTAATGGGGATCTGAAGTCTGGTCCGGCATTCTTCATCGTAAGATACAGAGAAATGGCAGAAATCGTTGGTTACCTATAGTTCCACGAGCGTTTAGGTGGTCAGTAGTCAACAATGTTCATGAGTCAGTGATGCACTTAGGTTGGGATAAAACCCTAGAAAAGGTTTTTGAGCATTATTGGTTCGACGGCATGTCTAAGTTCGTTCGAAAGTTCGTCGAGAACTGTTACCTGCAGAATCTCAAGGCCACGTTCGGGTAGAGTTCAGGCCGAGCTACACCCCATCCCTAAAGCAAATACTCCATGGCATACAGTGCACATTGATGCTTCCGGGAAGCTTAGTGGCAAAAATGATGTCAAAGAATATGTGTTCGTGTTGATTGATTCGTTCACGAAATTTGTCTTGCTTCTCCACTCGATGAACATTGATAGTAAGAATAGCATCAAAGCCTTGGAATCATGCATAGCGTTGTTCGGTGCACCTACTCGTGTGGTGGCTGACCAGGGCAGGTGCTTCGCCAGTAAAGAGTTTGCCAACTATTGTGAAAGTCATAACATACAGCTACACCTTATTGCAACAGGCAGTAGTCGCGCGAATGGCCAGGTTTAGAGGGTGATGAGTACTCTGAAGAGTATGCTAACTGCGGTAGAATCGAGTAGGTATCGTTCTTGGCAAGACGCTCTTGGTGAGGTACAATTGGCAATGAACTCAACTATTAATCGGGTAACGAAAGCTAGCCCCCTGGAGCTAATGATTGGAAAGGTGGCTAGACCGCTGGGGCTAATGACAGTAATTGATGATGATGATAATGATGTTGATCTTGATGCAATAAGGGAACGTGCAGTACAGAACATTTGAAAATCTGCTTTGTATGATAAAACTAGGTTCGATAAGAGTAAAGCTGCTGTAAAACTGTTTGATGTGGGTGACTATGTTCTTTTAGAAAACGAGGAAAGAAACCAGACCAAGTTAGACCCTAAATTTAAGGGTCCGTTTAAAATCATAGAAGTTTTGGATAACGACAGATATCGGCTGAAATCTCTGAATTCTAACAGAACATACAAGTACTCACACGACAGAGTGAGGAAAGGTACCTAATCATGAGGTTCCTGTGGAATTAGATGATGTAACTGACTCATGTGCATCTAGTGACGATCGCAGCAACGTTTAAACACCAAACGGCGTTGTAGCGCCTAAAAGCAGTTTTACTAACGTAAAACGTTGATGTGCTATAAACTAAAATAGGCGTTGATGCGCCTTAGCACTGTATCTTATATTAACGTTGATGCGCTCTATACTGGAGCAGGCGTTGCAGCGCCATACATTAAGACCGTTATTACTAAATTGAACCGTTGGTGCGGTGGCATGTTCATTATCGTTACGTTGGTGCGTTAACGAGATGAGTCGTTGGTGCGACAACTACATGCGTTTCTGGTTACCCTTATTTTCGTCGAAGCGAAAGTAAGATGAGCCGTTGGTGCGGCGCTATTTGGTGTTGATTTAAGATAATCTTATTACAATGGATGTTGAGATTGTAATGATTTGTAATAATGTGTATGGTAATTTAGAATAAAGATTAAATGCGATCATTTGGAGTTGTGTTTCAATACACATTGTCACAAGGTCTCAAGTGTGCACGGTCAGAATAACCGAGCGAAGTTACTGTCTTGGTATGGTCTTTACAGGTAACACACACGAGGACGTGTGAGTCATCAGAGATGGCCGTGTCGGAGTATCGCATCCGGTTTCCGGCCGCCGAACGCAAGTATGACATGACCGGTTTGTCAACTTGGACATGGCCGTTGGGGCGCTTCGGGCATTCGATTGTGAGAGCTCGTAGCGAGCGGACGTGTCTGTTCGGCTTACCTCTGTGTATTGTTTCCTTTGTCCATTATTGTAAACCAATCATTCAGTAAAAGTGATTAAGTTATTTCTGGTGTTTTCATTATTGCTTGAGGCTACCCATAATGCAGGATCCTGAAGAAAATGAACGCCCACTCAGTCCAGTTCTCAATCCTACCCCGTCATATACATATGGAGCACAAAAAATACTTTCATATTTATTTATATGTATACCTACGCTAAAATCTGTTATTTTTGATTAATTATCGCATTCCATTCGTTTTTGTCATACTCTTTTTTAAATTAGCTTATACAATTTGTACAAGGTAAGCGCTTCAATTTTGGAATGCCTATAACCTACCTTTAGTTATAATATCATTGCTATAGTATTGTTTAGACTTGTAGCTTAAAATAAATTGCCCCAGGCCGTGGGCAGGGCGCAGGGCGGGTTTTGCTTCGTTTTCTCGAAGTAGCATTAAAACGCCATTTCTTTCTCCCATTCATTTTCAACCAGGAGATAAAGGTCCATGGCTGCGCGCGCGTCCTCAACCGAGCAATGATCGCCGACTTGTATATCCCTGTTCAGGTATATCTTCGCTAAACGCTTAAGACTCGGCTTCGTTGAACTCTGGAAAACAAAATATTTAGAATAGCTAACTCGGCAGCTATTTTGATAGCACAAACTGTGCAAGTGTTATTTTAAACGTCAAACTTTTATGAAATTATAATGTTTAAAATAACACTTGCAGTCTGTGCTTGCAGTATGCGAGTAAGGTTGCCAGAGCTCAACAAGGGTGCGGAGTGTTAGGGTCGGCAACGCGCATGTAACACCTATGGAGTTGCAGGCGTACCCGCATACATAGGCCACAGTAACCGCTTACCATCAGGCGAGCCGTATGCTTGTTTGCCACCGAGGTAGTATTAAAAAAATGTAACTTACATATCTAAATGGCGTGTGCAAAGAGGTATCCCGAATATTGTAAGAAGAAGAAAAAGCCAAATTCATCAGGTCAAATTTCAAATCATGGCCAACCAAAATGCAGTCTTGAACAATCCTTGCCACCTCCTGAAAATATCAAGTGATTATTACACTTTTAATTAAGCGCTTTTATTTTACCGTTCCGTCACCATGCATGATGTTGATGACTTGTGTATCCATGCCAAATTGTAGCTTTCTAGCACTAACGATCACGGAGCAAAGCCGCGGACGGACGGACAAACGAACATGACGAAATTAGGGTTCCATTTTTGCCATTTCGGCTATGGAACCTTAAAAACAAGGATAATTGGGTAAATTGTCCAAACGGACTGTTATTCTAGTATCTAGGATATTATATAATAAAAAAATTACCTAAATACATATACAGAGTGGCTAAAAAATAATCGCGAAAAAAAAAATTACCCTCCCATAGAGAATGGACCAGCCAAAATTTTTTTTCGCTATTTCGGGTTTGGTCCCATAGTAAAAGTTGCTCAGTATAATCCCAAAACCTCTCTGGCAACGGGAATGCACTTATTTTTTAGCCACTGTATACTTAAGGTACAAAACGTGTTGTTTTTCTTGTTACCTGTCGTGATTGTTTCACCGGATGCTCTCATCAGAAGATCAGCACTGGAAGTCGCCAGCAACATGCTGAGGTGAGAACATTTTGTGGCACTTTCTCTTTTTTATGTTTCTCTGTTTTGTATAATTTTCTATATTTTTTTTAAACATTGAATAAAAACAACTTAAAATTACAATTAATCTAATAGTCTGTACTATTTAAAAATAAAACTACACAACTAAACTAAACTGAATCTAAAAAAGGCCCTGTGGCAAGGTCCCGACAATGCTGGCTGCGTTACCCCACTGAACTGCCAGACTGATGCGTTGAGCGAGGTAACTACCAGCTCCCCAGATAAGTACTAGGTCCCCGTTGCGTCCCTGAGTCTTTTTGAAAGGTCCCCAAAGAGACTCAGAGCGCCACAGGACCCTACGGACCCAGGGTCTCGACGCCGAAAGGAAAAAGTAATTTAAAAAAAGACTAACCTGTCTGACCTCATCATATGTCTTCTTGGCTTTAGCGAGATCTTTTTCACGTATTCCACTCCATGGCGTCCTATAGTCTGTAACCCGCATACATGGTTTAACATACTCATCATATATGACTCTTTGTCTATCGACAATGGAGACTCTTGCAAGTATGTTCACAGAGCCGCAATGGCCCCCACCGACACTTTCTGTATCAATTGCTACAACTCGTTTTAAATTTGGAGTAGAAAGTGATTTCTTAAGCAACCAAATTATTATAACAGCACCACCAAAGATTATATATGGGAGCATATTGTAAGTCGCGGTTTAGTTGAGAATGTGAACTGATTATGATTAAGTCTTTTGTCTTTTAAGAATATTGAGGTAAAGGCAAAGAGTAGTATAAAGGAAAGGAACTTTTTTTTTTATACCCCTCTCCAAAGAGTATATAACCTGTTGCCCCTCTCCTCTAGGTGACTCAGACAAATTTTTTTTTTTTTTTTTTTTAACATTTATGGCCACTCAGACAAGTGATTAAAGGGGTTTTTCATATCTATACCGCGTTGCCGTATTGTTTGAGCATTTGTGGATTACAAACACGACATCAATGTCGTCTGATTGGTTGGTTTTGAGTAGGAGTTGAAAAACGCTTCAGTATTTTTGACAGGTTTTTTATTTATACAAGAGTATTGCCTAAATAATGGGGAATCCCCTAACAATATCACTAAATCACGTCTTTAAAGCAGCTTACACTCCATCGCACCGCACCAAGGTAATTGTGCGACGCACAGATTATTAACTAGTTACGTGCGACGCAACAATAAGTAAGAGCGAGAAAGTTTCTCGCTTTTACTTATGGGTACGTTGCACAATGACCTTGGTGCGGTGCGATGGTGTGTAAGCTGCTTAATGTGCAGAATTAAAGTATGTCCAGACGGGACAATTTTTCACACAATCTAGATTTGATCTAGATCAAATTAGATAAGGTGATGGAGTGGACTGTGGACGCAAAAATGAAAATGCTTGCCGACCGATCAAATGGAAGTGCGGACTAGTTAATAATCTGTGATGACAGCTGCGCTGTTCTATCCAAAGAGTAGTATAATATATAGTATAATATATGGTTCTATCTCTATGGCGCATCACTGTCAGTAAGGATGCGTTCAGAACTCGGCTAACATTATGAAACGTAATTAGTATTGCCGTCTTATCTACTTAATTACTGTTATCGCGACTCGGTTCGCGACACAGCTGGTGTTTTTCCGCCATCTTGGCGAGAACCAAACTGCGAAATCGCCGTGAAGTTTGCGAGTGTGGAGTCATACGTCAACGTCGCGAGATGTTCTCTCCGCGAAGTCGCGCCGCGATTCACGCATATAGTCTGGAGGGGCCTCTAGGTTAGAATATTTTTACAACCTTCACCGTTTTGAACAGCAAAGCGGCAAAGAGCGACCGAAATAACTTTACTTACTTTAAATAACCACAAACAACTTTTGCACGCCTATATTGCCAGGAAAGTAAGGGATTCTCTCGCTTTTCTAAAAGTCGTAACACACTACCGCACCAAGGTCACGGTGCGCCGCACCCATAAGTAAGAGCGAAAAAGAGATATCTCTTCCTCGCTCTCACTTATGAGTGCAGCGCACAAAGTCGCGGTGCGGTGCGGTAGTATGTTACGTCTAAAATTTCGTGGTTTGTACAGTCTGGTAAAAAAGAGTAGAAATTAAAAAATGGCTACACTGTAGTGTCGTCCCGTTTTTCAGATTGATTTGAAATTTTGCGCCCCGGCGTTGTCGGTTATGTCATGTGTCACTATCATTTTGCTATCATTTGACATCATGTAAATATCTATGCTATGGATGGTATAGAAAGGATGCTAATCTCTTATGGCAGAATTGTTGCAAAGTGACCGCTTTCAGCTTTAAATAATAGTTCCTTATGTCACCCGTTGACCACGAACGCTGTAAAGAGTTCGAAACGTCGGGATGTATTATAAATTCAATATACGCGATATAATCCGTTTTCATAGTTTTATTTCATGAGTAACTATCGCGGTAACCGAAGACAATATTAACAGTTCCTTATCTCTCCGGTGGCGCTAGTTAGGCTCTGCGACATGAGTCATGAACCATATAAGGCAACAAATAACCCGACCAAATTACGTAGGTTGTTTTTGGTAGTATTTCGGTGTATGGTGGCGCTGCCTAATTACTGTTTTTTGATGGACTTTCATACATAGAGATTTGGCTCCTTTATATAGTCTCCATGATCTATGCACCTTAAGGAATTTCTAAAATCTAAACGCAAACTGTCACATTAGACAAGTAAAAAAAAAACAATGACATAACCTCAAAACAAACTTAAAGTTGTTTTAAAACATTTAATAAACTAAAAAATGAGCCTTATAAACTTGCTGAAAACCCTACAAATCACGACTATAACTCCAATTAGATTATATTCTCAAGAGGTCATCCCTAAAGCATTGCGTAGTTTGAAAGGGAAGTCAACTAGGAACACTGTGCAGTTCTATGTAGATTCCTTCAGAGTGAGGACTGTGGGTGGGAATGGGGGGAACGGGTGTATATCGTTCCTGAGCGCGTGGTGTAAGGAGCACGCGGGACCGGACGGGGGAGACGGGGGTCACGGAGGACATGTTATTTTTCAGGTTAGTATTTCCCAGGTATTGGTAACTTGCAATTTTGACATTCGTTTATCTCCGCTCCATCTCTAGTGATACAGATAGACCCAAAGTTCCGTGAATGCTACCAGTAATGCCTTGTTTTGCTATTCAATGAGTAGTTTATCATTGTGTGAGAAAAGACAACCAATGCACCAAGAATTACTTGATTGATATAGAATATTATGGAATAATCTTACACAAATCAATTTAGTCCCATAGTAACCTCAATAAGGTTTGTGCTGTGGTTACTAGACGACCATAAAATCAATTTTTAACATGCAGATACATCTGCGAGCGATACTCCAAATTTTATATTAAAGGAAAAAAATGGAAAAAGTTACACTTCCGGCAGGATTTGAACCCGCAACCGCCGTAAGCCTACTAAGGCTTCCGTAGCTCAATTGGTTAAGAGCAACTCACAGATTGCGGAGGTTGCGGGTTCAAATCCTGCCGGAAGTGTAACTTATTCCATTTTTTCCTTTAATATAAAATTTGGAATATATACAATAAATAGATTAATTTATTAAAATACAGAGTATTCTTAATATATTCATAGCCCCGCAAAACTCAATAAAGTTTGACTGTGGGGTTATCAGTCTCTAGTATTTGTATCATTAATTTATAAATAGATAGACATAGATAAATGTGTGTAGTTAAACCAAGAAGTCTGGAACAATTTTGATAGCACACGCAGTGCAAGTGTTATTTTAAACATCACACTTCTATGAAACTATGACATAAATAACACTTGCACTGCGTGTGCTATCAAAATTGGTGCCAACTTTTCTTGGCTACTTACAACTTAATTTCTCTATAGGTAGAAAACACATCTAACATCTATAACTCAGGAACAAATATTATCATTGTTATTATATTATATTATTATATTGTTTAATACACTAACAGCTGAAAGCTGATGCGTGTATATCACTGCACTTGTTTTTTTATTTACTATTAGGTCTATTAGTGTTCATTTTGTTAGTTGTTTTAAGTGTTTGTCAAGTCTGTTTTTAAAGGTGTTCACTGAAGGAGCTTCTGGTAATTTATTCCACTCGCGTACGACGCGGTTTGATAGAAAGTCCGTCCGTCCGTTACAGAGGTTTGTAAAGATCTGTGGTAAACACACCAATAAATTCCCTTACCAGGATTTGGACCGGGGCTTTATAGGCAGTGACTAACAACTATGCTGGGAGGCCATTAATTAATAAATGGTTAATTAACTTTCAGGCTACCCACACGGTGAAGAGCTTGAACCACGTGAAGGCAGTGACGCAAGCGCTGCACGGGGGACGAGGAGACAACAAGGACCGCCACGGGAAGAATTCTTCGCATGTTGTGGTGCCTGTGCCGTTGGGTAAGATTTATTTTATTGGTAACCATGCCATACGGTGAAGAGTTTGAACCACGTGAAGGCAGTGATGCAAGCGCAGCACGGGGCATGAGGGGACAACAAGGACTGACACGGGAAGAATGCTTCGCATGTTGTGGTGCTTGTGCCACTGGGTAAGATTTTATTATTAACTGAAAGAAGAAAGAAATACTATAGTACAACATTATTACTATAGATCTCACTACGGGGGTGACATCGTCACTGAGTGACGAAACCTTATCCTTAAAAAATATAGATTAAAAAAAACTGGCCAAGTGTTGGCCGACCGTTAATTGCAAACCAATAACCAGTACAAATTGAACCGTAAACCGTAACAGACGGTTACAGTTTACCGTTCAATTTGTACTGGTTAATTTCAATTTCAATTCAAATGGTTAATTGAATTAACATTTAGGCCAACTGTGTTAGTCGGACTCGCCCACCGAGAGTTCCGTACAAATTTAACTTTTTATTTTTTTACATAGTTTCCAGATTTTTCCCTGTAAGTACTAGTAGTGTAAGACAATATTACTTGCCATTTCATAGTTCTACGTCCACGGGAAGTACCCTATAAATTTTGATTACCTTGAGAGTGTCAAAATATATGTTTTATGCGGCATGTGTGAATTGTGACTACTTAAAAAAACACGAATCAAAATTTGTTTTGTTCCCTAGTTGTATGTAATGCTCACAATAAATTAAATACATACTTTTTTCACCACAACCTCCTAACATCACGTAACACACTGTTGAGAGTTGTTACTGTATAAGTAAATTGTTGATTACAGGGACCATTATCCGGGACGAAACAGGAACTGTGGTGGGGGATCTCAGCGCCGAGGGCACGCTGTTCGTGGCGGCGCGGGGCGGCGCGGGCGGCCGCGGGAATAGGTTCTTCCTCACAGATACTGCACAGGTAAACGCCAACACACCGTCGCACCGCACCAAGGTCATTGTGCGACGCATCCATAAGTAAGAGCGAGAAAGCGATATCTTGCTCTTACTTATGGGTGCGTCGCACAATGACCTTGGTGCGGTGCGACGGTGCGGTACGGCCATAAAATAGAACCTCGATAACACGTGTCTCAAGGAAAACGTCAAAAAACTCGTGTCAACGTTTTTAAGTGGGTGTCGACTTAGTAAGGTCCTTAGGGTGCGTTGGGATAAGATTGAACGGGTTATTCATGAGGGGTAAGACAAAAAAATCGTCCGTATGCCGAAGCATTACGGGCGACTTTTCATCTTACCCCGCATGAAAAACCCGTTTAATCTTACCCCAACGCAGCCCATAGATTTTGATTGGTCTTAAAGAGGTCTCGAGTTAGTTATAAAACGAATGAAAAATTTGTATTTGAGAGGTAAATATACAAACACGTTAAGTAGCCGTCGAGTTACAGAGGTTAGTTAATAAATAACTTAGACCTACACATAGAGGTGAGAATGAGAAAACAATACCTCTATTTTTTTCGAAGTAAGTAATAGAGGTTTAATTTCATTTAACGTGTTATGGAAACATACTGAATAACCGTGATGGGAATCGGTGTTTACTTTGTCTCAATCACTACATAGTCACAGTGCGGACACGCTATACATCAAAAATCACTTGCGTTTCTATGTGTGAAGCGTCATAGTGTAAGTTGCTTAAAAATAGTACTGAGCGGCCGGCAAACGGCCGTCAATCTGCTGTCGCGGGGCGAGGTAATTCGAGTCGGGGCGGGGCGGTGCGTGGCCGTTCTGTATGATAATATAATAATAATAGAGCCTTTTATTCCTTAAGTATACATATTGTTACAATTCATTTTACTTATATTTATTTTTTAATTTAAGGACCCCTTCTGGGTATAGGCCTCCTCCAACTTTTTCCAATGTGTTCTGTTTTGTGCTTTCTTCATCCAACTTTGTCCAGCTATTGGGACAATATCATCTATCCACCTGGTATTTGGTCTCCCTCTGTGTCTTTTTCCATGAGGTCCATGCCATTCTGTCACCACTTTGGTCCATCTCTGGTCTTCTAATCTGGCTAAGTGGCCTGCCCACTTCCATTTTAAGGATCTTGAGTGGTCGAGTGCATCTATCACTTTAGTTGTGTTTCTTATTTCTGAGCATCTCTTCTTGTCTCTAAGTTTTATGTTGAGTACACTTCTCTGTATACTCCTTTGACACACCTGGATATTATTATTTGTCTGCGTTGTAGATCCATATTTGGCATCCGTAGGTGAGGCTGGGAAGTATACAAGTGTTAAGTACCTTGTGCTTCAATTACTATTACTTATTCTGTGACCTGTGACATAGTATAAAACAGTCGCTTCCTGCTGTCTGTCTGTCCCTATGTATGCTTAGATTTTTAAAACTATGCAACGGATTTTGATGCGGTTTTTTTAATAGATGGAGTGATTCAAGAGGAAGGTTTATATGTATAATAACACCCATTGCACCCGTGCGAAGCCGGGGCGGGTCGCTATTGAAATACTGAATTCAAAAATATTTAGTATAAATATTTCGAGTTATAAAAAAAATCCCAGTAGTTACCACCACCTACTATTAACGATTTTTTTTCTCATTTGTTACCACTGGTTGCAATAAACAACTTAGTGGTGACTAGTGGGAATAACGGATAAATGAGTATGTGTGCGCGCGAAGACGGCTAGCCATGAAGTCACAGTTTTGTTTTAGCGGCCTATCTATGTCGATCTGTCAAGTCTGTATTAAAATATGTCTTTTTTTCTGTTACAGGCGCCTGATATAGCAGAGCTCGGCGCCATCGGTGAGACCAATGTTTACACACTCGAAGTGCGCTCTATGGCGCATATTGGTAATTATTTCATTTATTTTACACATTTCCATAAATTTAAATATACAGAGTGGCTAAAAAATAAATGCATTCCCGTTGCCAGAAAGGTTTTGGGATTATTCTGAGCAACTTTCACTGTGGACCAACCATGAAACCAAGAAAAATTAAAAAAAAAAGTTTTTTAAAATTAATTATGCCATTCAGTTTCCTTAAATGTACTTAGCCATATCCCGAAGTTAAAGGAGTTTAAACAAACACCATGTATAACCAGAGCCTATAGGCAAATATTCATAGTCTCATAAGGCAATACATACAAATGAAAATCCAAAATTTGACACTAAAATTTGAACCTATAGTGCAGGGGAAAGAATTGATTTTGATTTGATTGAAAATTTAACGAAACAGTAAATACAACTGTTCCAATGAATATGATTTAAATTTCATCGAACTGAAGAAGTCCTATAGGCAGAACCTTGGGCCTTAGGAGGATAATCCTGTGAATTTTTAATTCCATAGTGATCGTAAACAATAACATAGAGTAACTTATACTAGAGCGGTACTGTCATAGTAAATTTTGTAACCCCAGTAAATTCACTGCCATCTGTCGACACACTTTAAAACTAAAAATGAAGATTTATAAAAATACGATAGAATGTATTTAAATATAGATAAATGGTTTTTTTTATTTGCATTAATTATTTTTATGATTTTGATCCATGTTCTTTCACTGATATGCGTTAAAATTGTTAAATAACAAACGAAACCGTCAACGCCATCTATACGACTGTAGGCCAAAACTACTAGCGCCCTCTGAACGAGAATCAAATTTTCTTGATTTTCGAGGCACGTTTTTTCCTTAGACTGTATCCATCTATTACGGAGTTATATCTATCTTTGACAATAATGAGATTCATGTTTGTTGGTAGGTCTGCTGGGTTTCCCGAACGCGGGTAAAAGCACCCTGCTCCGTGCGTTGACGCGCGCGCGCCCCACCGTCGCGCCCTACCCCTTCACCACATTGCGCCCACACATTGGTAAGCCATGCAATTATTTCAATTTATTTTATTACGTAAGCATTCTTAATTACAAAAAAATATCTGCTTACGTAATGCCTGAACGATTCCTAATTACATATCAAGTCTGTTAAAAAGTCAATCAGTGAGATTAAGTACATGAGAGTGTAGATTAAGTGCCAGTTGCACCATCCGCACTTGACAGACTGATCAACGTCACCCGACGCGCCGCGGCAATAAAATTTAGCGAACTCTTTAACGATGACAAAAGTTTGGTGCAACCGACCCTAAGCCTTTCATCCCGCGCCACGTGTGAAAGATTTACGTATCTAAAATTACGAGCGCAATGTTCAACATGTTTATAGTACGATCATCATTCGCTTGCCCTTGTCCCATTCACTTGGGGACGGCGCAGCATGTCTTTTTCTTCCATACCTCTCTGTCACCCGTCATCTCATCATTCAGTCCAGTCCATCCACCTTTTCCTCTCCTCGTACCTCCCTCCACATTCATTCTTAATACCTTTCTCGTCACATGACTTTCATCCCTCCGCATCACCGATGCCCGATGCCATGCCCGATGTTCATAGTACGATACAAGTGCGAAAAATAGGAAATCCCTGTGCGTGTGCGTGTTACCTATTCGCACATGTATCGTACAACGTTTTACAGTACATTTAATTTTGGTCCCTTAAATTTTCCTTATTATGTGCGTAATGTGTGTAATGTGTTCTTGTGCTTATTATTGCACTAGTGCGGTAAAGTAGCACCATATGTACCTACTGTAATAGTTATTTACGATACAAGTGCGGAAAAGAGGAAATTCGAAACGAGTGGCGATAAATTAAAACACGACCGCAGGGAGTGTTTTAAATCGACACGAGTTGCGAATTACCTTTTCGCACGTGTATCGTACAACGTTTTACATTACATATGGCCCTTTAAACTTTCGACATATGCACGAAAAGTGCTCATTCCCGCACTAGTGCGAAAAAGTAGCACCATATGTACTGTAAAATAATATAAAAATCAGAAATGAGGGACAGAGCCGGAACTGCCTGTCTTCCTTACTCTAAGCTAGTTACGTGTGTCTCTAAATGTGTCGTCTTCAATCTAAAGGTACCACATTGTCGCTTCCCATAAGGACGCTCTGACAGGTTATTCGAATAAAGATGCACTCCAATTTCGTCCTTATGGTAAGCGACAATGTGGTACCTTTTGCTTGAAAACGTCACAAATAATACAAAGTTGACGTGATATCTATTTCTTTTTATTTCAGGAATGGTCCCCTATGACGATTACGAGCAAGTGGCGATAGCGGACCTGCCGGGTTTGATTCCCGGTTCACACAAAAACTATGGCTTAGGTAAACATGCGTACCTACATAAATAAATAAATATTATAGGACATTCTTTCTTACACAGATTGACTAAGTCCCACGGTAAGCCCAAGGAGGCTTGTGTTATGGGTACTCAGACAACGATATATATATAATATATAAATACTTAAATACATATAAAACACCCATGACTCAAGAACAAATATCTGTGCTCATCACACAAATAAATGCCCTTACCGGGATTCGAACCCAGGACCATCGGCTTCACAGGCAGGGTCACTACCCACTAGGGCAGACCGGCCGTCTACATATAGGTATTAACTTTACTAAAGCCCTTTTTGCGTGTGTGTGTTGTACAGTTTGCAAAAAAAAATGCATAAGCATAATAAATAATATAAATATTTAATATAAAGTGTCTCTTGCGTCTCGACTTGATAGAACTTGTCAACATCCATACTAATATTATAAATGCGAAAGTCTTGTCTGACTGTGTGGTACCTCTTTACGCTTAAACCGCTGAACCGATTTAGTTGAAATTTGGCATAGAGATAGTTTGAGTCCCGGGTAAGGATATAGGATAGTGTTTATATCGGAAATCATCCCTAAAGAGAGTGAAAAGAAGGGTGAAATTGCCTGGTAATTGTTGTCAAGCAATTAAGCTTATGCTCAAATCGAATCATTGCTATTACACTTTATCCAGGCGCTAAAGTTACTCTAGCTGCTGTTACTGATTCCACGCAGACGAAGTCGCGGGCTAGTAAGCTATAAATTCCGACTGTCAGACACCTCATGATATGAGTATCTCTGTGACACACAAATGTTGTTTTTCACTGAATTAATTTACTTTATATATACACATATACAGCCCGGCAGCTTGAACATGTCATGCTCGCTTAAAAGTCTTTGCTTACGGTGGCGTCGTTGATCGGGTCGCCACTTTCCCGAATGAAGGTTGAGGGAGACGATGGCTGAGATACGCGTCATACTCGTGAACGGGTGCTGTTTGTGGAGACCGGTCTGTTTAAGTTTACACGGCCTTCATTTTACCTATGTAACTTTACTTTTGAGTGGCATTAACGTGAGGCACTTCATTCGGTTCTTGTCTGTTTGTCCGATTTAATATCTTGTCTTTTTATTATTCAAGTCGTGGAGACCCTTTACATCTCTAAGGATAATTTGATGATCGTTTTTTTATTATTATATATATTTTATCTCTGACACCTAGAGACTTTTACATCTCCAAACAATTTTAGTACTTGTCTGTTGTTAGTATATTTTTTATTCTTTTTTTTTTTGTGTAATTTGACATTTTGACTGGATACATCTCTGACAAAGTATCTAATATTTTATTGATTCCGTATGTGTAATTGTTTTTTGTAATTTTTGGTTAATTTTATTGCTTGTAAAAATTGACATGTAAAAGTGCCCCTGTGGCCTATTTGCTGAATGAATGTTTGATATTTGACAGGAATCCAGTTTCTTCAGCACGCGGAGCGGTGCCGGGGACTCGTGTACCTCCTGGACGCGACCGACGCGCCGCTCGAGCAGCTCGACCACCTCACACACGAACTGACGCAGTACAGTGCCGAGCTAGCGAACCGACGGAGTTGCGTGGTAACTCATGCCGCTTAGGGTCAAGGCGGGAACAGTGGCTCAACGCAAACAGTGGCTCAGTCGCCCAAATACACTGTAGCACCCTTAAATTAAATTAAATTAAATTAAAAAATCTTTATTGCCACACCTTAGGAAAAAAAAAAAAAAAAAAAAAAAAAAAAAAAAAAAAAAAAAAAAAAAAAAAAACGTGTTAGAATAATTATTGCTCGTCCATTTGAATTTGTTTGCTTTGGACAGAGTAGCATGGCGGTTTTTGGTGGTGGGGGATCCACTTCGAGTCGTCGCGCCACAGCAGTAAGTATTTGAATTTGTTCGATTACTGAATGTATTTGTTGTATTGGCAGGGAAGCAAGGAGGCTATCTCTTTCATTTTGGAATTAGGTTGAGTGACTCACTGTACCCGGCCTTTTTTTCCGAATCACTGTTCCCACTTTGACCCTACAGCTCTGTCGAAATTATAGTCACTTTCGAAAATCTCGTAGTTTAGAAAACAGAAAGGCGACTTTTAGGTATTACGAATTTACCTGCGGGCTAAGCACGGTCGCATTTTTATCGCCTGTCACTGTGCCTGTCACGTTCTAACAAGTATGTAAGTGCGAAAGTGACAGGCATAGTGACAGGCAATAAAAATGGAACCATGCTGCCACCACTGGAGCAGAAAAATCTTTCTCGAAAAAGTTGCTATAAGATGGCCAAAAATTCGTTGGTCTGTGGATAGACAAGAAATTAACCCTTTTCCTGGCCGCACCAATCTACGTTTTCCCAAAAAATCCAAATACCTAATCTATATTGCAAATAATCCAGCTTTGATGATTCATTTAAAGACGTCACGTTTTTCAAGAACGTTTTTGAACCTTAAATCGGATTGCTAAGGTTGAAATTCTATTCGCGCGTCGGTAAATCATATTATGCTTGCAAAAGGGCAGCTGTTTGATAGCGAATCCTACATATCATTCACAAAGGTTTGACGTTAGTGCTCAAGACTCGAGCTACCTGGGGCCCATTTCTCGAACGATATTAGTCTAATATTATTAGTGTGCTGTCATGGCAACTCGGTTTGACAATTCGTGGACTAATAATATTAGTCTAAGGGTCGGTTGCACCAAACTGTTTGTCATTGTTAAAGAGTAAATCGTATATCTGCTGCTATATAAATCGCAAGTCAGACCCCATATGGAGTACTGCTGTCACCTTTGGGCAGGAGCACCTGGATGCCAGCTTGGACCCTTCGACTCAGTCCAAAGGCGCGCTGTACGAATCGTCGACGATCCCAAACTCACAAGCGGTATCGAACCTTTAAGTCTAAGGAGAGACTTCGCCTCCTTGTGTGTGTTCTACCGCTTGTACAATGAGCTGTGCTCTGAAGAATTGTTTGACATGATGCCAACGGCCGCTTTCTATCACCGCACCGCTCGCCATCGGCAGGGTGTTCATCCTCACACCCTAGCACCTAAATGGTCGCGTACTGTGCGGTTTAAGAGGAATTTCCTCCCGCGTACGCTTCGGCTGTGGAATGAGCTCCCTGCCGAGGTTTTCCCGAGGGGCTACAGTATGGGGTTCTTCAAAAAAGGAGTGTACAGGTTTTTAAAGGGTCGGCAACGCGCGTGTAATATCTCTGGTGTTGCAGGCGTTCATAGGCTACGGTAACTGCTTACCATCAGGCGGGCCGTATGCTTGATTGCCACCGACGTGGTATAAAAAAAAAAAAAAAGTTCGCTAAATTTTATTGTATGGAAAGTTTCATATTAAGCTGCCGCGGCGCGCCGTGTGACCATGATCAGCCTGTCAAGTGGTGGATGGTGCAACTGGCACTAATACCGTTCAAGAAATAGGCCCCAGTTCCGGGCAGTCCGAGTCACCGCGCAATATGCGACAAGCCGTAGTCAGCAAGATGTTGTTGCGCCTTACCTCTAGACAATTATATCCATGGCAGCCTAGTAAGAATTCTGTTGGGTACAAAAAAAGGGTACCCATGTCTTTTTTTGTACAGAAATCTTAAAAGGCCTTTTGGATTTTTCCTAGAAGTACGGAGGACTCGTACGGGTTCCAAATAATAGATGAAGCCTCAAGCTTGCTCCTCACTAAGGCGTTGAAATCCATCGCAATGGCCCCAGTGTCTCGGAAATCGTTGACATTGCGGATCACGAACCCTAGTTTTTGAAAACAACCTTTAGCGAGTGTCTGCATATGTGCCATTCTCAATCAAAAGGGTACTTATTGTTGGTTGTCAATAAGGCGCTATTTCCATATAGCTGTAATTTGAAATCAACCTTATTGACAAGCGACAATGTGGTACCTTTTGGTTGAAAATGTCACATATGCTCATAAAAAGTGAGGAAATTATAATTTTGTTACCTTTGGTTCTAGGTCCTAAACAAAATAGACCTGCCAGCAGGGCGCGCTGCCTTCGAGTCCATCAGCAAACAACGAGAGGTGCTCGGCATCTCCGCCAAGACTGGGCTCGGACTTCAGCGGCTGCTAGCGGCCATTAGAGAGATGTATGACAGCGGGAGTACTGACTCATAACAAGAATAGCTCAAATGTTAATATATTTTTCCTTTTTTATTGTGGGACGTACCACATTATTACAATCTATAAATTGTATATACAGATGTCAATCACAATGAAAAAATCAACGATGATCAACTCTGGTCAACGTGGGACTCGAACCCACATCCTTGGATTGCTGGTCAAGGTTGTGAACCTTAATATGCAGATGTCGCTAGTGACGTCGTCACAGTTGCAATGATTAAATTCGCGTCGATTGACGGATGGTCAGCTGGCGCAATTGGTAACGCATTGGACCGGCAATCCAAGGATGTGGGTTCGAGTCTCACGTTGACCAGAGTTGATCATCGTTGATTTTTTAATTGTGATTGACATCTGTATATACAATTTATAGATAAGAATAGCTCATTTTTAGGGTTCCGTACAGAAGGAAAAAACGGAACCCTTATAGGATCACTTTGTCTGTCTGTCTGTCAAGACCCTTTATCTCGGGATCGCGTGGAGGATCGAGTTGAAATTAAAACTATATATGTCGTTTTCAAGCAAAAGGTACCACATTGTCGCTTATCATAAGGACGCTCTGACAGGTTTTTCGTATAAAGATACAAGCAATTTTCGTCCTTATGTTAAGCGACAATGTGGTACCTTTTGATTGAAAACGTCACATATACTCAGGTCCAGGTTAAAGCTGTGAAAAATTTAAACTTCTAAGTTATAAGTGTGTATTGTGGCAACCGAATAAATGATTTATCTATCTGTCTATTAAAAAATAATTCTAAATAAAAAAAGATACGATAAGAGCAACGTGCAAATCGCATCCAGAAAGCGTTTTGGCTATTTATGGCCAGTGTTATGTTTGTAAATAAATGAGTTGAGTAGTATTGTAGTTGTTTTATTTGATAATGAACATTTTTCAGCAAGAGATAGGATTTTTATTCTCATTGTCCCATTTCCCCGTCGGAAAATACTCAAGAAAATACATCGGTCGGGAAATACATCGATCTAATTTTCTCATCTGTAGCTGTCGAGCTGGGATAAATTTGCGCTCTTAGCTTAGCCAGTTTATTATTGCAAGGCTGACGTCGTAACGACAACGTTCTTTTACAAATAAAAAAACCGGCCAAGTGCGAGTCGGACTCGCGCACCGAGGGTTCCGTACCATTACGGAAAAAAAGCAAAAGAATCACGTTTGCTGTATGGGAGCCCCATTTAAATATTTATATTATTATGTTTTTAGTATTTGTTGTTACAGCGGCAACAGAAATACATCATCTGTGAAAATTTCAACTGTCTAGCTATCACGGTTCATGAGATACAGCCTGGTGACAGACGGACAGCGGAGTCTTAGTAACAGGTAATAGGGTCCCGTTTTTACCCTTTGGGTACGGAACCCTTAAAAGCAAATATGTAGACAAAACCACGTGACCCCGTCATTTAACCCATGGTCCAGTCAAGTGTAAAAATGTGGGTGCACACGTCCATAGATTAGTATATGTTATTTGCACACATCATACTCAAAAATATGTCCCATAGCTCTTAAGTCAGCGAATAAGAACTATGTGACATATTTTTGAGTGAGTTAATTTTTGTTACCAAAAAGACATCTTCGTAGTATGGATGGTATAGAAAGGATCGCAATCTCTTATGGCAGAATTGTTGTAAAAGTGACCGCGTTAAGCTTTAAATAATAGTTCCTAATCTCTCCGGTGGCGCTAGTTAGGCTCTGGGACATGAGTATAACATGAACCATATAAGGCAACAAATAACCCGACCAAATTACGTAGGTTGTTTTTGGTAGTATCTCGGTGTATGGTGGCGCCGCCTAATTACTGTTTTTTGATGGACACTTTTCATACATAGAGATTTGGCTCCTTTATACAGTCTCCATGCTTCGTAGTCTGCATTTAGCGTCAAGTAGCGTAACTATCAGTACTGCTACTCGACACTAGATGTCGCTACTGATGAAAAGTGTATTGCTCAATAATTTACAGGCATGGAGACTATATAAAGGAGCCAAATCTCTATGTGTCTAGTGTCCATCAAAAAACAGTAATTAGGCGGCGCCACCATACACCGAAATACCACCAAAACCAACCTACAATTTGGTCGGGTTATTTGTTGCCTTATATGGTTCCTGTTATACTCGTGTCCCAGAGCCTAACTAGCGCCACCGGAGAGATTAGGAACTATTATTTAAAGCTGAAAGCGGTCACTTTTGCAACAATTCTGCCATAAGAGATTGCGATCCTATATTTACAGGTTTACCATTCATCCCAGGCAGTTGGTAAAGAAGTTGCTCGGTGAATTTCTAGAAGTTAGCCGAGTTGTAGAACTAAAACTAGTTTAAAATTATACTACTTTTCTATTTACCTATTACACACAAATACAGTCAGCAACAGAAGTTGCTAAGCGGGCGAGGTGTTCAAAATGATCTTGACTTTATTGTTAGAGAATAAGAGCGTGTCAAGGTAATTTTGAACACCTCGCCCGCTTAGCAACTTCTGCTGCTGACATTCTCTCTGTACGAATGCATGTTAATTTAGTTGAATATCCTACTGGGTTCTGTAACACAGCTTTTCAATATACTCTATGCACAGGACATCCTAGCTCAGAACCCATATGATTCGGTCAAGTTATGTTCTAATGTATGGGCAAGAATGGGGAAGACAAACAAATTATAGCCAGCATGAAATGAATGTAGTATGATACCTTTGGGTATGGTGCTCTACGCACACTGGCGTCCCCTTCCCCTTTTGCATGAAATATGTCCCAAATAGCTCCATGCATGAATTTATTTTTATTTTTGGATTCATAATGAGGCTGACATGTTCACCTAGTGTCCAAAGCCTCCATAAAAACCAGATTAAAAAAAAAAAAAAAATCGTTGGAACACCGGAAATGATAAAAATACTTTTGTAAACCTTAACATTATTTTATTAAAAAATATTTAAAATGTTGAAAATTTTTGAGCGGTTGAAACGCTCATAATTTTTGGCGCAAATTCGACAGAGCGTGATGACGTCACACGTTGGGCGGCCCAACTGACGTTTGCTACTAATGACACTAATCTGTCGAACGCGTGACGTCACGTGGCGTTTCGAGCGTTTCGCTCACTAGCTTTTCGCGGGCAAATTTTTGTACTTTTTATTTATAATTTTAAGTAATTAAATGGTAATTTAAAAACGGAAATGCATTTGTAACATGATATAACGGTAACAAACATCCGAATAAAACATATTTCGTTCAAATATAAACTTCATTTTTTCATAATTTAAGAGCATGGCTCTTGTCGGTGGAGTATGCGCCAGTTTTCTCGGTCCTCGGCCAGGTTCTTTAGGTCCCTGTAAGACACGACATTTGCTTTCGCTTTCAGTTGTTGTGTGTAGCTTGCTCGTGGTTTTCCGCGGCCTCTTCTCGCTTCTATCTTGCCTTCTAATATAGTGTTAAAGAAAGTGTCGTGTCTTATCAAGTGACCTATCATTCTGCCTCGTCTATTTTCTATAGTTCTCAGCAGGTTTCTCTTCTCTCCCACAATTCGAAGCACTTCCTCGTTCGTTTTTTTCTCCGTCCAACTTATTCTCTCCATTCTTCTCCACAACCACATCTCAAAAGCCTCTAATCGCTTCCTATCTTTCTGCCGCATTGTCCACGTCTCACACCCATATAAACTTCATGCATGAGGCTAATTGACGGTATTTTTTTTTGAGAAAAGTAGAGTTAGGAAAAAAGTGTCAAGGTAGGAAATAATCCTTAAACAATTTTAAACAAAAAAGGTTACACGGTAAACCTATAAAAGGAAGTAGAGTATACAAAAAAAACACTCGTGTACATAATAAAGAAATTCGATTTATTCCACATCAAAACTATAATTTACACTATTAAGTCTATTTGGATCGTAATTATGTTTGAGCAGCTTTAATAATAGCAAATAGTTATCAACAGTAGAAGAGGTAATAAATTATAAAAATAATACAGTTTGCGTAAAACCTGGGGTGCGAAACTGCTCGCTTCGGGCAAACTCGGCTGCGTTCGGCTCAGCATTGCTCCGAGCAATTATTAGGGTTGTCACAACTTGACGTCTCTTTGCGTGCACGACCAGCACGACCACAGATAAGATAATGACTTGCATTTTAACAACCCTAATTTGCCGAAAGGGATAGTGCCATATATTAGAAAGGGACAGCATAATTCGACTAACTTCGTAACGTCAAACTTCGGTTTTGTAGGAAGTTTCCTTACTGCACGGTAGTACTGTTATTTATTCTGTGGTAAAACTACCTAACTATAGTAATGTACAGTCGCCATCAGATATATCGGAGCGGCAGAGGTGCTCACAAATAAGGAAAGCTGCATCTACATATTGGTTTAATTTTTTCCTAACCGGTTGGAATTATACAATGCAATGTTTTTTCCACAAAAATAGCTCTTTTTTTTCTAAATATATCATTTATGCCTTAAAAATTAACACTATAAAGAAAAATGTTTTTGATTATAATTGGTACAGTCTGTGACAATATGATACACAACAAAACCACAAATATCTGAGACGATCTTGTTTTTAGCAAAAAAAAAACCATCACACATTTTTGCGCATTTTGTTAAGTAACATGTTATTGCAGGCAAAAACAAAAATGGCTTAACCTCCTAAGACCCACCATAGAATGTTTTCCAATTTTTAATTTAAACCTTGTTGTTGTTCTATAAGTAAATCGGAATGAATTTCGTTTGTTTTACAACGCAATGAAACAATAGAAATACTACTTTATTTGTTTCATGAAAAATAAAATTACATTGCAACAATATGTACATTTAGGCTCACAAGGTTAAGCCATGCTATTTCATTCCTTTTTGTTTCTATGCACAAAGTTGTCTGAAAAAAAGATTTACTAAAACAAAAGCCAATCGTAATGTTAAGCCTCTTTCCTATAACCTCTCTTCTCGCTGTTCATTCTCTCCCACTCTTTAGCAACTGTGCAGTAGAGCTGCATGGCCGCCCGGGCGTCTTCGACGGAGCTGTGCTCTCCGTGCTGGATCTCTATGCCGAGGATGTCTTTTGCTAGACGTTTTAGAGATGGTGTGCTGCCTTTGGTTATCTGAAAATAATTGGGTGATGTTATTTGACAAGTATTGATAGAATTATTCTTATTTTTGTATGGAATTAAATATGTAGGTCATACTGAACTGACTGGGATCAACTTTGATCAAATGAAAAAATAATTTGGGTTATTTTATGCATTGTAGTTTGTTGTAGTGTACATCATAAAAGAACGATTATAACCACTAGGGCGTCCCCCTTAAGCGACGATCGTGGCGTCGAGAATGCGAATGCGAATGCGAAGAATAATAGGGCGTCCCCCGTAAGCGACGGTCGAAGACACATATGCACAACATCACTCCGAATGGCTACCTGGAACGTGGGTTCCATGACGGGCAGAAGTGCCGAACTTAGTGAAGTTCTAAAAAGACGACAAATAGATGCATGTTGTGTTCAGGAGACCAAGTGGAAGGGGTCAAAATCAAGACAGATCGGCAATGGGTTCAAACTTGTTTACAACGGAACTACTACTGGCAGGAACGGGGTAGGCATAGTACTATCAGAACAACTGTCAGAAAGAATCGTCAGCATCGACCGGATAAGCGACCGACTTATGTCAGCTAAAATCGCCCTAGACAATCAACCATGCTTTAATATAATATCGGCGTATGCTCCTCAAAGTGGCATATCAGCTAGCGAAAAAGAAGCTTTCTGGGATGACCTTTACAAATTAATCCAAAATATACCACCTGAAGAGGCTCTGCATATAGGAGCGGACTTAAATGGTCACGTTGGTGTACAAAATACTAATGTCGAAAGATGGCACGGCGGCTTCGGCTTCGGAACTAGAAACAGTGATGGAGAAACCGTTCTACAGTTCGCGTCTAGCTGCGACTTAGCCATAATACATACATTTTTCAAAAAGAAAGAAAACCACCTAATCACATACAAAAGTGGCAGGAATACTACGCAAATCGACTATACACTAGCAAGACGAAGACATCTTGGCAATTATAAAGATTGTAAGGTTATACCTGGAGAGCCGTTGACAACTCAACACAGAATCCTTGTCACCGTATACAAACTTCCCAACCCCATTAAAGCAAACAGAAAACAAACACCAAAACTTAAATGGTCATCGCTTACGGAACCAGCAGGTGAGCGATTTATACAAGAGGTAGAAGGCTACTTAAAAACTATGAACACCACAGACCTGACAGCAGATGAAATGTGGAAGAAATTCGAAAAGTTTTGCATAAAATCTGCAGAGAATCATCTAGGGAGAACAAAAACTAAGAAAGGACCATTTAAAGAAACTCAATGGTGGCAGCAGGATTTAAAGAATGCTATAGCTGCAAAAAAGGAGGCATTTCTAAAGTGGCAGACATCAAAGGATAGTAGAGATTTTAACAAGTATAAAGAACTTAAAAAGCAGTCTAAGAAACAAGTGGCTATTTCAAAAGCAAAAGCAACTAGTGCGTTTTATGAAAAGTTGGAATCAGCAGAAGCCGAAGTAGATATCCATAAAATTGCAAAGGCGCGCTACAATAAAACGAAGGACATTACATCTGTCAAATTTGTTAATAGTGCAAGCAAGAACCTTTTGACACAGGACAACGATATCAAAAAAAGATGGGCAGAATACTACAAAACTCTACTTAATATATCTCATCCCAGAGTTAGGGACTACAGCCCTCCGCCCGCAGTCCAGGAACCACTTCTTGCGATTTCCCCTGAGGAGGTAAAGAAGGCTATTCAACAAATGAAAAATAATAAATCGCCAGGCCCCGATGAAATACCCCCTGAAGTCTGGAAACGACTGGGAGCTCAAGGAGTATCGTGGCTTTACAATCTATTTAATAAGCTTCTTCAAGGCCAACCAATAATACATAAGACTCCTGGCGAAATAGCTTTCTAATACCATTTTATAAAGGAAAGGGCGATGTAAGAGAGTGTAGTAATTACCGAGCTATCAAATTGATGTCACATACGCTTAAAATATGGGAGCGTGTCCTGAACAACCGACTGAACATAAATATCACCTTAACTCCAAATCAATGTGGCTTTGTACCAGAAAAGGGAACATCAGATGCTATTCAGACCATTAGAATACTACTTGAAAAAGCAAAGATCAACAAAACTAACCTACATATGGTCTTTATTGATTTGGAGAAGGCCTTTGATCACGTCCCACGTGACCTTATCTGGGAAGCTCTTAGAAAACAACTTGTACCGGAATATTATGTCACTCTTATACAGGACATGTATAAAAGTGTTACTACTCAGGTACTTTGTCCAGCCGGAATAAGTGATAAATTTGATATCAAAGTAGGCGTACATCAAGGTTCTAGGTGCTTAGCCCTTTGCTTTTTAACACAACTATTGACTACCTCACAAAACATTGCCAGAGACCACTACCTTGGAACATCCTCTATGCAGACGATGTTGCTCTTATATCGGAGGACTCAGCAGAACTCCAACAGAACTTCAATCAATGGATAAAAGCCTTTGAAGAAAATGGTTTGAGAATAAGTCGAACGAAAACAGAGCACATGTCTTGCGTCTTTGATGCTGACACAAACAGTAACAACATAAAGATCCTGTTAGGAGACACGCAACTACCAACTGTTAACCAGTTTAAATACTTAGGTTCTGTAATAAGCAGCGATGGGAAGATTGATTGCGACGTCACCCATAGAACAACATCAGGATGGCTAAAGTGGCGACAACTAACAAGCGTAATGTGCGACAGGAAAATGCCGATTAAAGTTAAGGGCAAAATGTACAAAACTGCGATAAGACCTGCGATTTTATACGGATCTGAATGTTGGGCAACCAATAAGAGCCATCTCCAGAAACTTCACACCACGGAGATGCGTATGTTGCGTTGGTCGGGAGGTGTCACACTAATGGATAGGGTCCGCAATGGCTACATAAGGGGAAGCTTTAAGGTCGCACCTATAGCTGACAAAGTGGTAGAAAAACGCCTCCGATGGTATGGGCACGTACAGAGACGCCCTGAAGACCACATAGTCAAGCTGGCTTTAAACTTGCCGATGATACAAAGAGGACGGGGAAGACGCCCTTCCACCTGGTTGACGACGGTCGAGAAAGACCTCAAAGAAACAAACGTCAATAAAGACACCGCACAAAATCGCGTGCAATGGAGAAGATGGACAAGGAGGGCCGACCCCAAGTAAATGGGAATAACGGTCGAGGAATATATATTTTATGCATTGTAGTTAGACATCCAAATCAAGTGTTTCTAAGAGAGACCCAATTCAGTTTAGGTAATATGAAACATGAAAAGAACACCTCATTGGTAGTAGTGGAGATGGCCATTTTTAGGGTTCCGTACCCAAAGGGTAAAACGGGACCCTACCACTAAGACTCCACTGTCCGTCTGTCTGTCAGTCTGTTGGTCAGGTTGGTTTCATGAACCGTGATAGCTAGACAGTTATAATTTTCACAGATGATGTATTTCTGTTGCCGCTATAACAACGTATACTAAAAAGTACGGAACCCTCGGTGGGCGAGTCCGACTCGCACTTAGCAACCGGGCAAAATTTTTACAATACCCCAGAAACCGGTAGTCCATAGCTGCGTATAAAACAACCCGGCGGGTTGTCTGGCATCTGAGCAAAGTTCACGAGTGGCTACCAGGCAGGTTCTCGGTAGTCAAAGTGTTAATACAAAGAAAGTAAAATAAGTTTTAATGTGTCTAAGAAGTGGAATAAAATGACTGGGTCCTGAATCAGGTGTAACAGCCAATCCAGTTTATTACAGTAGTTTTTCTTTTGTTTGTTTCAATTAGGCATAATATAATATACTCATAAGTATAACTCACCTTTCTAAATGGTTTGTACCTAGATGTGTCTCTGATACTCCTTTTAGGGTGCGAGAGGAATAATACACTCAGATCATGCTTTAAGGAGTGCCCGACTAGAATCTTGCCCCGAATCATTTCTGCTATATCTTTCTGCACCTTAGCAAAATCTTCACCGTTAATTAAGTCCTCTTTTCTGATTCCGGACACACTTGTTCGGTAATCAATGATCTCTTCTCTCGGTTTAACATACTTATCATATATACAGTCACCAAATTTGTTCACTAAAGATACTCTGGCTAGCATGTGGTCGTTTCCATCGTATCCTATACCCACCATTTCACAATCTATAGCTATGAATTTAGTTAATTTGTTTTTACTATTATTATCCTGTTTTTTAGGAACTGTAAGTTCGACATCAGCTATATTATCATTGTTGCTAGCTTTAACTTTAGTTTCTTTAGTGATATCAAGCGTTTTTAGCTCGTTTCGTACAAGGACCTGGGTTTTTGCTTTCTTCTTACGTGCGCGCCTGAAAGTTCCCGTGAAGTGATCCTTTGAGTTTTCTTGTAAAGGTTTTTCAATTTTCTTGTCCGAAATTAGGTTACTTGATAGAAATTTCTGCCAGTTTGCGCTGATAAGGCCACGGTTTGCAATAGTTTGGTTATTGCTCGGGTCGTTGGCACGTTTGCTTTTTTTCGCCGTTTCCGTCATGTTCACATTAAACAAGCTTCTTAGTATTAGCTCTAAGACCACGAATAACGTGTTACTTACACCGAATATTACTTCGAGCAGAAATTCAACGATAATCAGTAATAAATAAATTATGTTTCCTGAGTAACCATTTGACATCTTCTTTTGACAGACCTAGCGCATGGCTGCCAGTATGGGCTATAGACAAACTGTAGCTTGTGTTCAAGCAGATTCCTTTATTTGATGTGAAAAAAAAAACATATTAATATAATTAATGTTTGAATTTGAATATAATTAAAGTCATATTATTTAGCCCCAAAACGACATCAATGACTTAATTCCAAGACAGTGTTCTCGACTATCTAATAATCCATAGACAAAATGATTTCTATAAGTTATCCAGACAGGGATAATTTTTCGCCAATCTAATTAAATTGACCGATCAAATCAGGCCGTGCGGCCGCTAACGCATATCTGGCTCGCCGAATTCGACCGCTAATTATGACGGATATTACCGATAAAATGGGGTGCGGACGCAAGAATACCAATTTGTGACGCAGTCCATACATTGTGTATGACCGACGTATTGGCCGACTATTTTCGTCAGAGGGGAACGCCTGTTAATGGCTCCTCCGTTTGGTTATATCCTCCTAGGCACCACCTGATTTGATCGGACAATTTAATCAGATTGGCGAAAAATTGTTCCCGTCTGGACAGTTTTATGTTCAAAAACTCTATGCCAAATCCAATTATACAAAGAAACGGAAAAGAATATTTTTAAATGGTGGAAAATCCTTGACCTTAACTTAATGAGAATTAACATTTGTATTTCAACATAAAGTTTGTATGATACATACTATTGCTACAGAAGAGAAACTTATAGAAGTATGATAATTTAATCCAATATTCAATAGTTTCAGGACGTTAACGTTTTGACAGTGACGTCAGTGACTGTCACTTTCAATTACTAGTGTTATTCCATTGTTAATCTTAGTTTGAAATCTTTGAATTATTTGAATACATTGCGTCTTTTATTTGCATCTGATGTTGTTTTGCTGAGGCTAAACGGCAATGCAGACTAAAGTTTTTCAATAAACATTTGACAGCATGGAACATTTTAATAGTGGTAGTAGTACTTCATTTGTAAATATTTAAAAAATCGCGAAAATGTCAGCTGAACGCCGACGACGTGTTTCCAACAGTGGTGGGAGAACCCAGAAATGTTTCCACACGCCTTGCGGACTGCTAGTCAGTATTCACTTTCTAATCGCGCCGATCGCACTCAATAAGATACTATAAATCTGATCGGTTCACTATAGTCCGAAACTCCGATACGCGATGTCTTACGAAGACTTGTTTACCCAACTTAAGTGTCACGGTCAAGAACACCTGATTAAATACTGGCCGGATATAAGTGAAAATGAGCGCGAACAATTGGCGGGAGAGCTCAGAAAAATCGACTTTGTGGAAATGAATGAGATTTTCCATAGAGGTATGGAATCGTCGAAAGTTATTGCCGAGAAACTGGACGACGATTTAAAGCCGATTCCTCAGTCCCATTATGAAGCCGTGCCGAGTTTGAGCAGGGAAAAAATAGAGGAATATGAAAATATAGGCTTTAGAGAGATTTCTGAGGGAAAAGTTGGTGTTTTGCTGCTGGCTGGCGGGCAGGCGACGCGACTTGGTTTTGGACACCCCAAAGGAATGTACAACGTTGGTTTACCGTCACATAAAACCCTGTTCCAAATTCAAGCTGAACGGATAGTTCGGTTGCAGAAAATAGCTGAGGAAAAGACTGGAAAAGAAGGTAAGATCACTTGGTATATCATGACTTCTGAACATACTATGGCTCCCACAGCTGAGTTCTTTAAGGATCACTCATTCTTCGGCTTAGAGGAGGAAAACATTGTGTTCTTTGAACAGGGACGACTACCATGCTTTGATTTCAATGGTAAAATACTGTTGGATGAGAAATACCAATTAGCCTCAGCCCCTGATGGAAACGGTGGTCTGTACCGTGCCTTAAAAACCCAAGGAATGCTTGATGACATTTCACGACGAGGTGTTGAACATTTACATGCACATTCAGTTGATAACATCCTCATTAAAGTTGCGGATCCAGTATTCATTGGTTACTGCTTAAGCAGAAATGCAGACTGTGCTGCTAAAGTTGTCCAAAAGTCTTCACCGAGTGAAGCTGTTGGAGTTGTGTGCAGAGTCAACGGACATTACAAAGTGGTGGAATATTCGGAGCTGAGTGACGAAGCTGCTGAAAGAAGGAATCCTGATGGAAGACTTACATTCTCTGCCGGTAACATCTGTAATCATTACTTCTCGTCTGAATTCTTAAAGAAAATATCAAACTTTGAAAGTAAGCTAAAGCTCCATGTTGCTAAAAAGAAAATCCCATACGTAGATGATAATGGTGTCCGGAAGAAGCCAACGGAACCTAACGGTATTAAAATGGAGAAATTCATCTTTGATGTGTTCGAATTCGCTGAGAAATTCATTTGCTTAGAAGTAGCAAGAGACGTTGAGTTCTCTGCTTTAAAGAATGCAGATTCAGCGGGTAAAGACTGCCCGTTGACCGCTAGGCAGGATCTTTTAAGGTTACACAGAAAATACATCAGGGAGGCTGGTGGCATTGTCAAAGATGATGTAGATGTGGAGATATCACCGCTGCTTTCTTACGGAGGTGAGAACATTGATGACCTGGTCAAAAATGAGGTGTTCACCATCAGCCCCTTCCATTTGAAGAGCATGGAAGAGTCAGCAACCAATGGAGTCAATGGAGCCAACGGTAAACATTAATTTTCAATGATTTTCTGTCCAAGCTCAAAGACATTTTTGTGGAATTTCGAAAAACTGCTGTTCTAAAAAAAAAAAACTTAAATAGGTATTGCCAACTTAAAACAGCATAATTCATTAAACAAGATACTCCCCGATGATTACTGGTATGAGATAACATTTTTATTTTCAACACATCAAATTAAGATTAGACTACCTTCTAGAAAATTGTAATCAACTGTCAATATGTTTTTTCTGTAGGGTAAAACTACCTATATTTGGCACTTCTTCAATTATTGACATTTTGGTACTTTCTACTTTTTTCAATAGTAGCAACAATAAAATTTTAATAATTGATTCTTTTGATGCCTAAAAATGGATATTACTCTAATTGTTAGTTTTATACACATATAAATAAAATAATGTATATGGATTTCCATCAGAGAAGGGTCCTTATGCTTCATCTGCAATAAAGAATTTATCAGAATTTCTATTGGAATTTCAGATGGAAACGTCCTTATTGCACTTGAAGCATAAGGACCCTTCTGTGATGGAAAGCCACATGTGCTATTCA
This sequence comes from Cydia strobilella, assembly GCF_947568885.1. Lineage (NCBI taxonomy): Eukaryota > Metazoa > Arthropoda > Insecta > Lepidoptera > Tortricidae > Cydia > Cydia strobilella. The sequence continues at coordinate 5,123,960 of NC_086066.1, read as the reverse complement.
ATACTTATGGCCCTAGTAATGAAACCGACATCACAAAATACAGTAGCAAAATCGAAAATATTTCGTTTTTAGCTATAAGCCCTCTGTATACTAGTTCATTACGGGAATTAGAAAGTATGAATTTTACTAAATAAAGTAATCCATAAAAATACACATATGTGTACCTATTTTAAAAAAATGTGACAATTTCAACCAAAAGGTACCACATTGTCGCTTGTCAATAAGGTTTATTTCAAATTGAAGCTATATGGACATAGCGCCTTATTGACAACCGACAATAAGTACCCTTTTGATTGAGAATGACACAAATATAAACTTTGTAATTCCAACAATTTAAGTTATTCTTTAATGATCTCTAATTTTGTAGCTGCTTTAGATAATAATGAAGTGAGACAATTGGTAGGAAACTAGAAAGAAATAAACTATGCATTGCAACAAAATAAAAGCCAACATCTATAAATATGAAGATATATAAGCTTTTCGAGAAAGGCAAGTAAACTCTACTAATATCAATACAAATCGTCATTTTGCGAAACCGAAAGTGTTAAGAGATTGAGTCGTTTGAGGAAAGTATACGAAATATTAAATATATTAATAACGGGTCACTCACGTATTTTAAGTCGAAAAACGCTTGACAACACATCGAAAACATGTCGAGCGTTTTTCGACTTAAAATACGTGAGTGACCCGTTATTAATATATTTAATATGTCTGTGTCTCACGGAAGTTTTGTTATTAAAAAGTATACGAAACTTATTGCTAGTTAGTATGATGCATTACCCTCTTTACTTAATTTGATTCAAATTTCAAAGATACGAATGCGAAACCATTACAATGCCCCCTATTTTTCTGGCGAATATCGTTAAGATATGGGTACAACACTGCATTGTACATAAAATATGTCGTTCCGTATAAAAAGGCGCATTTCGACGACTGGTACTGCACGGAAGTGGCGATGCAAATTAAAACTATTAGAATACTTCTCAGGCGAAAGTGAGACTGCCTAAAGGTGCCTTTTATTACGGAACGACTTATTTGTCAGTTTAAAGCAATCAGTGTTTACCACTTTATTGACCTCTCCCTTGAGTAGGGAACTATGATAGCACCCATGAGGCTGACATGTTCACCTAGAGTGTCCAAAGCCTCCATAAAAACCAGATTAAAAAAAAAAAAAAAAGATATGTAGTAACTTGCTAGAGAAGCGTTGACTGCAGTCAATGTGAGATTTGAACGTTTTGCACGTTAAAAATGGTTCATGGACCCGATATAAGACTATAACTAAATGTGACATTTTCAACCAAAAGGTACCACATTGTCGCTTGTCAATAAGGTTGATTTCAAATTGAAGCTATATGGACATAGCGCCTGATTGACAACCGACAATAAGTACCCTTTTGATTGAGAATGACACAAATATGTATGTATGTACGCCATTCCAATATCAAGGTTTTGTTATTCGCTTCGCGCTTAGCTTAAAATTAAAAGCCAGAATGTCAAAAAAAATTACGCATTAAATTACTATAAATATATAGCTATATCTAGTATAAAATACGTATTTTTTTAAATTTATAAAACGAACCAAAAAAATGAGAGCGCCCCAAACGCTGTTAAAGGCGCGTGAATAGGAATGCAAAACTATATTTTAAAAGCAATAAATTGTATGTGTACTTATTTATAGGCCTAAACGTAACGTGGCAATGTCAATATCATATAGCCGGAGGACAAAGACGTACCTATGGCTACTTGTAAATTGGTCCTTACGACATATTCCATAAAGCTGATATTTCTTCAAGCTAAATTATTATTGCAATTAATATTTTATTGTTAAGCCACTTTGTCTCGGCGTAAACGGCGTAAAATTGTAAATATATTAAAGTAAAATTAAGTCGTAATCATAAGTCAATAAACATGCCTAAATTTGGTTTCCTTACTTTTTGCTGAACAACGTCAAATTGATCGATTTATATTGTTATCGATTTTTTTTCGTCAGATTTCGATAACATTCGATAGATAGAGCTACCTATTCTGCACATAATAAGCGCAATTTCAGCGTGTGTTTTAAAAATCTTCCACTGAGTTACGAAAACGGAACTCGGCAAAAAATCACAAAAAAAAAATTGTTTTTAAATTGGGATTTTGTGTTTATATCACGCAGCTCTTCAAACCAGCCAAATTTTATCCAAATATATACTAAACAAAAAATCGACAACAAAATATAAATCGGCTCATAAAAGGATTAAAACGTGGTCCGAATGTGCAACTGAATGAAACGAAACAGTTTACTACTTATGTTCAGCAGAAATATAGGACAATTTTATTAGTATGAATACCATATAGCAATATTAATAATGTATTATTAAGTTAGTTGCCTTTATGGAATGCTCCAAACGCAGGGATGGCGTTAATACAGGGTGTTTTGCACATGATTGGACAAATGTAAACAGCGAAGAGGTTGGACCATATGCTACTTGCTTAGCCCTATAAAACTGGCCTGGCCTGGGCCCCATGGTTTAGGAAAAAAAATTCAATGACTAGATTTATTTGCTAATTTTGTCTGTCTGAACACACGCAAAAACCCTAAATTACCTATTAAAGTAAATCAATTTTATTTTCCGTTGACCCAAAGCAGGCAAATTTTTTATTTTTTTTTACTCTAGGCTAGATTTATATTGCTAAGTATGCATATGGGCCATAATATGGCCCCACCTCTTCGCTGTTTTCGTTTGTCGAAGAGAGAGTATCTACACTGTTTGCAGATTGTGACATCACACTAAATTGTCAATAATCATATGTCTCAATATGATACCGTATGCTGATGGCCAATTTTAAAATATACTACTTTACCTATATTAAATAAGTACCTATATATCGTAAGTAGGTAGATACATATTATACAAATACATGAAGTTTTGATTTGTTCGTGATATCGGTAGATATATTTTAAAATTGTCTGTCTGTTTAATTAACGCTCTCCTGCTTAATTTGCTATGTAAATCATATATAGGAATTTAAATTCTACGCATATATTAATATATACTATACAAAAATGAATTTCTAAAATTATTATTAATTTATACTTTACATCACAGATTTATTAAAAAAATTTTTTTTTGTTTATGTTTGCTTAAATCATAATAAGATTTTATGTACTTAATAGATAGTCATAATAAATGAGATTTTATATTTACGTTTATCTTTGAGTTCACCCTTATTATACCCTTAAAAGTTTGCACTACACAGCAATATTTAAAAAATCCTGTAACAAATAAAATAAACTGATGGTTACTTTTTCAAATTCAAATTTTAGTACTAACCCTTTTTATTCTGGGTTTAGGTTTTCACGTTATAACTTTATTAAAAAACGGGCCAAGTGCGAGTCGGACTCGCGCATGAAGGGTTCCGTACCATTACGCAAAAAACGGCAAAAAAAATCACGTTTGTTGTATGGGAGCCCCACTTAAATATTTGTTTTATTCTGTTTTTAGTATTTGTTGTTATAGCGGCAAAATAAATACATCATCTGTGAAAATTTCAACTGTCTAGCTATCACGGTTCATGAGATACAGCCTGGTGACAGACAAACGGACAGTCTTAGTAATAGGGTCTCGATTGTTACCCTTTGGGTACGGAACCCTAAAAAATACAGTATGGTTATCACTGCCTATACAAACAAACAAAGTACAAAACAAAATACAAAATTCTTTATTTCATAAAAATGTACATTTTTGTGATACAGGGGATGGAGCCGCACGGTAAGCAAACAATGCTTGTGTTGGGTGCACCACTATACTCCACTGACAGGCACTTCTTGCCAATCTTTAAGTACTTTTTCGAAATAACAAAGGTGCCGTTAATACGAACGTTTACCCCACGACCTTGACCTTTTGACAGACAGACGTCTCGTGCAAAAGGTCACTCTATCACCTTTTCTAGCGCCGTTCGATATTTACAACACCCATGATCGAATTTATTATCTCAACATTTCTTGTTGTAGGTAGGTACAGTTTTTTTTTATCTGGCTTGGGCTCTATTACACTAGGGTAATTAGAGCGGTAGGATTGAGTGGGGGGAAGGTAGCCTGGGGAAAATCCAGGACCCTTCCGCATCACACGAGACGGTTTTGCTACGCTGTCCCTGCTAGCAGGGATCAAAGTGGCATTTTTTTTCCCTGCTAGGAGGGATCAAAGTAACACTTTTCTGTTCTAGGACACTATTTTTAAATTTTTGCGCATAATTTTTTTAGCTTAAATAATATTTTTAAACATTATAATTACCTCATAGGTGATGTGAAAAGCAATATGTGTCACATGTCGCAAAATAATTTCCATCTTGGGCGTAACACACTTGAATCTCTCACTACGCTCAGGATTCAACTTTAGAATCCCTCGCTACTCTCGGGATTCTATTGTAGAATTCTTCGCTTCGTTTAGGATTCAATTGTACGCCCTCGCCGTAATGATGTAATTTTGCTCCCTTGTGACACAATCTACTATTACTCCAATTTTCAATAAATATAAAAAAACGTCGACGCACACGCACTTGGTGTGCACAGGACTTAGGCCCAAAAAGCGTTTGCGTGTGTGACGCACCCACAAGTAAGAGCGAGAAAGAGATATTGCTTTACTTTCTTCCTCTTACTTATGGGTGCGTCGCACACGCAACGCTTTTTCAGCTCTCGTGCGAATGGGGCCTTAATCGGCAATGTATCGAAAATCGCATAGACATCTGCAGAATTCACCTCAAACGTGAAACGTCGTTGATGTTTAAAACGTTACCCCATTATTGGCCGTATTCATAAAACTTTACACGGCTCAATTTGTCCCTTTCTTACAAATACATAAGTCACAATGACAGATTAAGACAAACGATTCATATCATAGCTAATTGAGGCTTGTAGCGTGTTTATGAATAATGCCATTAAACTTCAGACCGCGCCATTCCAATCATTCTTTCGACGGATTGCAACAGTAGCAGGCATAGCCGTGAAATTATATTGTTGCTTCACTAGCCGGTTTCTAGGAACGACCGAGTCAGACCAAGATAACTCTGCAGCGATTTTTATAGCACAGACGTGTGAGTGTTATAAACGACAACGTCAAACTTGCAAATCTGTGCTATAAAAAATCGCTTCAGTTATCTTGGTCTGACTCTGTGCTAATTTGTGTAAATCCCCGCCCTATTCTTTTGTAAGAAATGTAAGAATAAAACAAAATGATCTAACAGTTGAACCGCTTTCATCAAGTGTGTCGTATGTTTGTTAGCAGCATATATGTACAGTCGCCATCAGATATATCGGAGCGGCCAAGGCGCTCACAAATATCTGAACACGCCTCTATTGTCAAGGCGTTCGAGTACGTGTTCAGATATTTTTGAACACCTCGGCCGCTCCGATATATCTGATGGCGACTGTACCAATAGAAGCCAAAAGAGCGATTAAAACAGGAGCAACTCTAAAGTCCCTTTTTATTTGGAACTCCACATTTGTTGATTCCAAAGCGGCGCCCGCGCGTGACGTGCATTTTAAAAACTAAGTTCGTTGACTTAGGGCTCTTTAATGGCCTCTCCAAACGTCTCTGTTAACCGCATACGAGGATTTGCAATACATACATTGCGGCATTTGTTCGTTCGATTGAATTCGTTGCTCCTACTTAGCCTGCAATTATCTAAAATCGGATGTCACTTGTTGCATTATAGAAGCCTCAAGAATCACGTAAAATTCTAATGGAATGAGTGTTTGTACTATTATCAGCATTTTACCTGATGGGTTTTTAAGGTTATTTATATTACTCAAATACCACCGGCTTGCCTAATTTGAGGGAGTTGAGGACATTTTTATACACAATTATTACAGATAACTTCGTCAAATTCGCTTCGGCTTGCCGAAATGCTATCCTACCGAAATGTACCTACGTACGGATATAGTATTATACTTATGTACCTTATGCAGATTAAGCACGCCCAACGGCCTACATAGACCGCGGGCCAGGAACAGATTTCCATGACCAATCGCCTCCCGGGCGAAAACTCGTATAGTGGTTAACAGCTATGTATGATGAACCCTCGTGACCGTCAGCTGCCGCTCCGTTGGTGGGTTGAGGAATGGCAGCAAATAGTCCATTACATTTTTTTTTGTCATCGCCTCCCGCTTGATACTTTGTCAGATGATAGTTTAGATGCTATTGTGAATAAACAAAATCGTCAGCCGATTGTATCGCTGTGGAAAGACCGTCAGCTGGTCACATGAACATGTAAAAAAGAAAATTCTTTTCAGTCATCGGCGTCATCGCCTCCCGTTTGATACTTTGTCAGATGATAGTTTAGATGCTATTGTTAATAAAACAAATCGTCAGCCGGTTGTATCGCGGTGGAAAGATCGTGTTACGCGTTTCGGTAGCTGCCATTCCTCAACCCACCAACGGAGCGGCAGCTGACGTTCACGAGGGTTCATCATACATAGCCGTTAACTGCTATACGAGTTTTCGCCCGGGAGGCGATGACTGACGAAATTTGCGCCTGGCTCGCGGTCTAATAACAGTTTGACAGATTTTAACGTTTTTTTTGTAAATCGTTTCTTGTACAGTCGAGTTCATAAATATGTATACATTTCTTCACCTTAATCCATTGCAATAAGGGGAAATATGTATACATATTTATGAACTCGACTGTATGAGTAATATATTATTTAAGTCTATATTATATTTGTGTAAAGTTTTTAAAATTGGTCAGTTGCGAAACAAAATGTGTTATGGCGCGATAGCTTATCTCTGCAACTATAAAACTCACTTTTTAAATTAAAACCACTGTCTACGCTCGTGGTTCTTTTAGAGGCCTTCGTATGCTCTCGACTCAAAATCTCTCTTGCTCTATTTGCACAAATAACTAGTCGGACCAAGCTAACTGGAGATGTCAGGATTAATATCAAACTCTGAAAAAACTGAAACTCTGGGACCATGGGGGCCCAGTGCCAAATCATTATTTAAGGATATTTCCGAGCGCCTTGTAGACGCCTCTGGTGACCAGAGGGCTGGCAGCTACTTCGGCCAGAGACTAAGTCTGGCCATCCAAAGAGGTAACGCTGCCAGTCTTCGGGCACCATTACACATGATAGCGACCTGGGGAGCATTTTTTATTTATAAGTTTATTTTAAGTTTTATAAGTTTAGTTTAGTTTTAAAGATTAGTTAGTTTATTTAATTTTAAATTTATTACATTATATATGTTACTTCTTCAAATAAACATATCAAAATGAAAATATGTCGTTTATAACATCACGTCAATACTCCCTCACTTTCTTCTGTTTAATTCGGTACAAAGTTAGCATAGACGGGACTCTTTTTTAAAACGTGACCGTGGGATATGTTGCTCAAACTTTGAACTGCGAGCGTAGACAAAAAGTGAAAGGAAATGCAAAGGTCGCCCAAAGTTTACGCGTCTTCCGGCTCCCAGCTGTGCCTAGCTAGAGTTGCGTAAGGTAGGTGTCAATTCGTTTTAAGTATGTATTATTTAAGATACCTTACGCAAAGGAAGATGTCCATTATAGCAAATTATAGGCAGATTCACCCTATAGAAAAAGGCGGCAAAATTGAAAAATGTAGGTAGGCTCGAAGGATCGACTTCTACAGAATTTCGCGTCTTCTCCTATTGACAATGTTGGCTTGCCAGAGTATAATATTAAAATCATGAATGTGTGTTGTATGTGGTTTTTATCTCTAACTTACTCTCAGAGTTCAAAAATATGTAATCTCGAGGGAGAGGAGTATTAGGGTCGGCAACGCGCATGTAACTCCTCTGGAGTTGCAGGCGTACATAGGCTATGGAGACTGCTTAACATCAGGCGGGCCGTATGCTTGTTTGCCACCGACGTAGTATAAAAAAAAACCAAATAAATTAAAACACCTTTACATTTAATAATAAAAAAAGACTACACCTTACAAAACAAAGTCTGCCGCCGCGTCTGTCTCTTTGTTTGTATGTATGTTCGCGATAAACTCAAAAACGGCTGAGCGGATTTTCATGCGGTTTTCACCTATTAGGTGTATAATTTGTTAAAGTTTTTTGTAACTCGTGCGAAGCCGGGCGGATAATGTGAAGAGTTTTTTTGTATATTTGTATATTTTTATATTTCATACACAATGAATATTGTTCATGAATAAATAATGATTGAATTTTACTAGTCTATACAGGTAATCTTATTTATTTAATAATGGTAAAGTTAAGCCTAGAAATAAAATAAAACACACAAGCTATAAAATATACTTACCTACAAAAAACGAACGCAATTACAAAGAAAATACCCCTTCTAATAAGTCGGACTGAATATGATTGAATGAATGATCGCTAGTAAGCAATAAATATATCTTAGACAAAGACAACAATATTAACTTTACGGGCTGCAAAAGAATAAAGTAGGATACCTAGGCTGAGAATCAAATGCCGTTTTGCCGCTGAGTCATTATTCATTTGCAGCAAAGAGCGCTTGTTATCGTGTCAAAACTGCCGAGGTAAAGTTTTGTGAACAGTCTGGGTTCTGATCTGACTGTTTCAATAAAACTCAAACAAAACAAAATTGACAAACAAAAGATAAGGGAAAGTCTCCAAAAACAGCCTAGTCACAAATTGTCCACAATTAATAAACTGCTCCCACTGGTCCTGATAACCGAATTGATTAAGTAACAAACCTGTTGTAGGCCGATTTTCATAATAACCCAGTCTGTCAAGGTCGCGATATCCGCATTGGCGAACGTCGAATTTCGAATATTATTTGTCTCTTTTGCTCTTGCTAATTTAAGTGATTGAGTGATAGACTAGACTTCGATTGTTTATGTTCGTGGCAGGGCAGTGGTAGGATAATACACTGGCCATTTAGGTTTAGCCGGACACTCGCAGCGCTAACTTACGTACTGAGGGCCTATATGGCCATTCGCCGACTATCTGCCTCTCTATCGCTCTTGCATTCGAATGGTAGAGAGGCACATATAATCCGTCTAAGCCAACTTTGCCCTCTGAGAAAACACGAAAATCGAAATTTCGTTATCTGCCTCTCGATAGATCGAGATATCGATCGAATAAGCAACAGTGATAGAGGGAGGCAGAAAAACAAATTTCGATTTTTGCGGTAGGCCTTCTGGTTCATTGTAGCTTAATGACTAATGAGTATAAAAATGCAAATGTGCGCGAAGTCAGGTATGCACATTCGTTGTTTTACTTTGCTTGTAATTTAATTAGCAATTTAGACAAACCGCATTCTACAACGTTAAGTACCTAGTCTTTGAAGTGTTAAATTAATCATCGATTAGTTTGATTATTTCTGTTTTGCAATTAAATTCTAGATTCTGAAAATAATATAAAACCGAAAATGTACATGAGTGTTTTCAATTTTGAATGATAGTCCTATAATATTTTATTTGCAATTTTTAAAGTTTGTATCGAGTTTTAAGTATAGTTGGTCAAGCAAATCTTGTCAGTGGGAAAAGGCGGCAAATTTAAAAAATGTAGGCGCGATGGTTTATCGTCCCATCATCATCATCATCATCATGTCAGCCGATAGACGTCCACTGCTGGACATAGGCTTCCCCCAAGGCTCGCCACTCCGACCGATCCTGTGCCGCTCGCAACCACCGAATTCCCGCGACCTTTACCAGGTCGTCGCTCCATCTCGTTGGAGGCCTACCGGCAGTTCGTCTTCCGGTACGCGGACGCCACTCCAGAACCTTCCGGCCCCACCGGCCATCAGTTCTGCGAGCAAAGTGCCCCGCCCACTGCCACTTAAGGTTTGCAATTCTGCGGGCTATGTCGGTGACCCCAGTTCTACTGCGGATATCATCATTTCTGACTCTATCACGCAGAGAAACCCCAAGCAATGCTCTCTCCATTGCCCTTTGCGTGACCTTGAGCCTTCTTATGAGGCCCATCGTTAGCACCCACGTCTCAGATCCGTATGTCATCACTGGCAACACACACTGGTCAAAGACTTTTGACTTAAGACACTGCGGCAATTTGGACGAAAAGATACTGTGGAGCTTCCCGAACGCTGCCCAACCGAGTCGGATTCGACGAGTGACCTTATCGTCCCATAGAACATTTGAATTTTGCGCCTTTTTCTACTGACAAGATTTGCTTGACCAACTATATTTTTAAAACTAAAAAAAAGTTCCTAATTCGTCTATGTCTATGGAACCCTAAATAGATCCCCCGAAATGACTTTCCCGCCTTTTTAAATGTCAACCGATGTCGCCACGGCGCGTCTGCCGCCAAATGTCAAGGCCGAACGACAATCACTTTACTTTTCGAATGGAATTAAGGAATTGAGACGTATTGGACCTTTATTAAAAACAAATAAGAACAGCTTTGGCTGTTTTACATTTTTATTTTATTAGGTACTTACTTATAACTTTCAGCGCAGTTTTTAATCGTCATTTCTTCAATACTTTTTTTTGTGATGTGTAACTATAGAAACAAAAATTCGCAGTCGTTATTTTTTAATTACAAACGTAATAAACATAACTTAGTCATTATTTAAATATTTAACGAACAACTAGCTCTGACTCAATCAAGATCTAGTTTTGCGATTACATTAATTGCAAAACTTTGCAATTGGTACGCCTTTCATAATTCATACTTAAAACTGGTTTTGTTAACCGACACAAACAAAGATCAAACATAAGTTACATTGCAGTAGGTACCAAAGTAACATGTACCCGACCCTCCAAAAGACATGAATGACAAATATACGGCCCGTTGCCGAATAGTTGATGAATCATAAAAAAAATGGATAAGTACAGAATACTACCAGGACTGAGAGTGTACGGTAAAACGGGCAAAATATTTAATAAAAACATGACCATAAATTGGTACTGAGGAATAGGGTATTTGACTGTATTTAAAATAAATTATTTTACACCATGCATGAAATAAAGCACCACAAGATTAATGGAGTAACGTAGACAGCAGCTATTTTTAGACACAATTTATATTTTAAAACCCATATAAAACTACGTGCTGAGTGAAACTATAGTTTGTCAAAGGACTGTCTTATTTCAAACATAGACAGAGAGAATCATACTATCTTTATCTTACACTAGTACTAGCACCCGAAAGAAAAGTATGAGTATAGTTTTTTTTGTTCTTATTTACTGCCAATTTGGTTTGACCAACTATATAAAGAGTAGGTATTTTGATTGTTACGTCACATGCTAGTGTTTCATATAAATTCCATAGTAGTAAAATCGTTTTGACAGTTCGAAAAAAGAAACTGATTTGACTAGTAGTCAAATACCCTATTCTGAGAGGGTGAATAATTTCATGACTAGGCCGTAACACACCATCGCACCGAACCAAGGTCATTGTGCGACGCACCCATAAGTAAGAGCGAGAAAGAGATATCGCTTTCTCGCTCTTACTTATGGGTACGTCGCACAATGACCTTGGTGCGGTGCGATGGTGTGTTACGACCTTTATATTGGCAGATACTTTTGGTTCGTCCTGTCCAAATCTTGGTCCGATGTGCATTGCGTCTCACTCTCTCACTAAGCAAAATGTGAGATGCAAATATACATTGGACAAAGAAATTGGACTTGGAATACCACGCTAACAGCCGTTGAAAATATTAATTTCACAAAAATATACAAACAAATGAAAGAAATGGTCGTTTTCGCTGTTATGTTATGCTTGGTGTACTTACTGTAATCGTATTAGCGGCAATCGCTCAATCACAAGTAAAACAGAAACAATAAGGTAATGTTTATCAATATTAAAGATCAAATAGAATTATCATTCATTAAATGCGCGTCGCGCCGTTATCTTCATGCACCTTTATATCAAGTGTTTTGACACCATTTTATATATAGGTGCGGTCTTTAAGGGTCCCCGGCAAGCTCGGTTCTCCATACAAACGTAGTTCCGCTCTCATTTTAAAACGACTAGCTAGATTGCTCTGAAACTTTGTACTTACAATAGGATAAGGTATATCTATGTCTGTAATTAGTTTATGTAGCTTCAGATACCATAGTAAAAAAAATACAGCGAATTTAAGTTTTTCGTACAAAACGTGTTTTTGCTCTATTTCGTTTGTTTTATAAACTGGAGCTATATAAACTAATTTCAGACCTAGATATACCTCATGTCATTGTATGTGCAAAGTTTCATTACAATCCAATACGTAGTTTTTAAATGAGAGCGGAACTACGTTTGTATGGGAAGTTGCAATTCTGCCGAGCTTGCCGGGGACTCTTAAAGAAAACATTGCAATGTTACCTATTCCAACCTATCCTTAGTTGCTTTTATATATCTTGGTGTACCTACTGATATGTGACATCACTTATATATATTAAGTACTAATAAGGCCCTTCAGCCTTTCCCCTCAAGGTTTGAATTGGTTTGAAGGTCAGATAGCATAGTGGCTTTTGTAAGAACTAGCGCCTGTGTCTATTCTTAGGTTTAGGTTATCGAGATGACTTTAGGCAAGTAAGTCGTGGCTTGTGGCCTAAAAGCCGGGACAACAACGTTAGGAAGGTAATAGAGGTAAACATAAACAGGTAGGTACCGTAAAATGGGGTGAGTAGGGGCAAAACTGACATTCAAACCTCGATAACATTTTATTTTTACATATGCAAACTGAATGGTGTATATAATAAGTGTTCCGTTTCAAAACTTTGACGATAAACAGGAAAAACCACCTCACCACGTAGTCCCTCGTAATTGGGATGAGATGGGTTTTCATACAAATGTGATTTTGGAGTATTACTGTAGCTCCATTTTAAATTGGAATACATTATTTTTGTAGCAGTAGCCCTAAAAACCCATCTCACCCCCCTTTCAAACCTTCTCTCCCCATTCATAACCCAACTCTCCCCGCGAACCCTACTGACCCCATTTTACGGTACCTCTTAATCCGTTATTGTTTATGTTCACCTTCATTATACAGAGTTATCTTGGTCGCACTCTAATCCTAGGTATCCTAAAGTCATGTTGTTTCTTCTATTATCAATGACGAATTTCAATGGAATCTATTTTACATGTACATATGGTGCTATTTTACCGCACTAGTGCGATAATTAGCACATTACGTGACATGTCGACAATTTAAAGGAAAATGTACCGTAAAACGTTGTACGATACATGTGCGAATAGGTGATTCGCAACTCCCTTAGGTCATGTCATGTTTTAATTTATCGCCACTCGTTGCGAATTTCCTATTTATCGCACTTGTATCGTAATGTAAATATTAGGTACCTACTATAATAGCTTTGCTTTTTATGATAATGGCACAATTGACTGATAGCAGGTTTCCGTTTAGGATGTGACGTCACATGGAGATTGCACGCGTTGCAATTAATTGGAATCAATTTAGACTATCAGCGGCGGCCGTATGTTGGTGTACATACATGGCGGTTATACAGTCATATAATTTAATTTCCGTACCTTGTCACAGTGACAATCAATATGAGTCGCTAGAGACCTCATACTATTGTCACTGTGACAAGGTACGATACTAAATGGTACTGACATTAAATTCCTAGCTTGACCGGTACGGAATAATACTGAATTATAGTATGAATCTTCTCAAATGATTTTTTACGTCTAAGAAAACAAAACGTTAAACAAAAGCCATTGTTTCTTTTGTGAGAGCAGTCGGCCATGGCACGCGCTCAGACACAATGGCCGACTGCTTAGTAGATATAGCAAATTAGGGTCTTAGCCGTAAAAATTATTTGAGAAGATTCATACTTTATATTTCGTATGTATGTCTCTCTCAGTTACTTAAACGTTAGCTGGAAGAGATCCCTTAAGAGGATAAGTTCGCCTTTGTACACATTTACTGTATTCTTTCTGTGTTATGTACATGTTTTGTGCAATAAAGTGTTTACTACTACTACTACTATAGTAACAGTAGCAAAGTAGAAATCTGTCGATCATTCAAAATGACATAAAGCGATATAATACATTACGATACAAGTGCGGAAAGTAGGAAATTCGCACGAGTGTAAATTAAAACACGACCTAAGGGAGAAAGGGAAGGGTGAGTTTTAAAATTGACACGAATTACGAATTACATATTCGCACGTGTATCGTACAACATTTTACAGTCATAGACATACATACATGTTACTTCGTAAAGACCGGCCTTACGACTTTTAAAATAGAGCATAATATAGTTGGTCAAGTAAATCTCGTCAGTAGAAAAAGGCGCGAAATTCAAATTTTCTATGGGACGATATTCCTTCCACGGATTTAGATTTTAATAAACCGGATGGAGTACACGGGCCAAAAAGTGTGTCCACATGAGAAGTCAAAGTGGGCGGTTGCATCTCTTTTTAATTAGGGTGACCATAAGTCATATATATGTGGGATATTAGGATAAGTTGGAATGTATAGTTTGGCCAAGATCTTTTTTCATTCATGCATAGGAAGTCAGAATGGATATAGTTTTTTTCTCCTATGTAAAACGCTTCTCAAAACCTTACTTAATTTAGTCGTTATAAAAGCTGTTACTGATGACAGACAGACGGACAGCGGAGTCTTAGTGATAGGGTCCCGTTTTTACCCTTTGGGTACGGAACTCTAAAAATGTAAGCGCGAAGGGTTCATCTTCCATAGAAAATTTGAATTTCGCACCTTTACCTAACTGAAAGGTCGGGTGTGTTTGATTGGTTTGAGTATAGCATAGTTGTCAGTAGAAAAAGGCGGCAAATTTAAAAATGTAGGCGCGAAGGAATCATGAAGTTATCATGAAGTTATACCCTAAACAGGAGCGAGCTGTCACTTTTTTTGCCATACTAACAGTTGAAATTTTCACAGATGATGTATTTCTGTTGCCGCTATAAGAACAAATACTAAAAAGTACGGAAAAGTACGGTAAAGTACTTGGCCGGTTTTTAAATTTGCCGCCTTTTTCTACTGACAAAGAGTCTTTGCCAGAGTATACATACCTATGCATTTGCCTATGTGGAATAAAAGCCTAGAATGCAGTTTCCTGGCGGCGCAGACGGCCTCGGTTTTGAAAGTGAATGACCTTACCTTTGTAAAGTTATGCTTTTATTTCACACTTCAATGTTGCCTTACCATTAATCGGTGAGGTTTAGGGTTCCTTAACGGACAATTTCTTGTACAGTCACGGACATTAATTGGTGAACCATTTAGGGTTTACCTTACGTCAGACATTTCGTACTGTTAGTATTGACACACAAATTCGCGTGAACCTTAGATGGATCAACAATTAAAGTCTGTGACCTTACGATTACTGTGTGCTAAAAGATTTTTGCGAAAATCCTATTCAAGAAATGCTATTCGATGAAGGCCCACCATACAAAGTTTCCCTATTTTTAATTTGAACCTTGTTGTATAGAACATTAGGGTGACTTTCGTTTGTTTTAGAAAACGATGAAACAAAAGAAATGCTACTTAATTCAGCTAGTGTAAGGCATGTGTAAGGCAAACATATACTAATCTATGGTGTAAGGTTCAAATTAGATTGAAACAGAGTGTACACTGTTATCATTGGGCCTTACGAGGTTAAGGAACATTCAATGTAGGTTGAATGTAGGATACGGCAAATATAGGTTTTTTTTTAAAAAGAAGCAAAAAAAAAGTAGTTCGGTTTTTGTACGGAACCTTCCGAAAAACTCATTGGTACGAGCCAGAGTTTGCGCCCGCGACCTCCGGATTGAAAAATCGCACGCTTTATCGCCAGACTACAAACGCGCTATAAACTTACTATATAATTTTTAGGGTTCCGTACCCAAAGGGTAAAAACGGGACCCTATTACTAAGAATCCACTGTCCGTCTGTCTGTCACCAGGCTGTATCTCATGAAGCGTGATAGCTAGACAGTTGAAATTTTCACAGATGATGTATTTCTGTTGCCGCTATACTAACAAATACTAAAAAGTACGGAACCTTCGGTGGGCGAGTCTGACTCGCACTTGTCTGGTTTTTTCAGTTTTATTCACGTGTAGCTATTCGGTCGCTGGCGTCGCTGCAGCGCCTGCAGCGCCTGCAGTACTGCTATGATAAGAAATTTATCGATTTTAAATTGCTTTCCGCTTAGATTTGATTGCATAATATCCGATCCATTTATCATAATTAATCGGAATTCACAATCAGATCAAATTGTGATTTGTGATAGAGGAGTGACATAGACGCCCGAGGGCAAGCGAGGCCGTTTAATATACGAGGCAGGCTAACATGTAATCTCTGCTCTTCACTTCTTAAAATGTGTGAGATATTATTAGAGATGCAAATAAGTTAAAAACAGTCGATTTTGTTGATGTAAAATTGTACTTTGACACCGTATAATCAAGTTTAATATATACACATGTTCCGATAAAAAACTGGTTGCAAGGCAAGAACATAGATAGTTACTTGATAGTTACAAAGTGCATAGCTGAAAATAGGTTTCCGCTTATGAAACTATGCAAGCATTTTTATCAGTGCATAAATAACATAAATTACTCTTCTTACTGATAACATTTCCGACGGATTACATGCCATCTAGTGCCAAGTAGTGACACTATAGTGAAAGTAAAGCTTGCCAACGTAGCGCCATCTAGTCATTTTAAGAAGAGTCAAAGATTAATGAGTTTCATTTGGTTTTATAAAAAAAACATTACTGTGTTAATAAATCTTCCATGTTTTCTATATTTTGTAGACTAATGGCTAATGATGCGTTGCAACCAGAGAAACATTACCTTACACTAAAAGCAAAAGAGTCACTATTACAACTTGCTGTTACTGCCATCTGCCGGTACAAATCAAAAAGTTTTGGCGCGAAAAATATTTAAATGTAACGGAACTTTTTTTATCAATTTATTCTTATAGTCAGTTTACAATTATCATTTTTTGTGCTAAATAATAGCTTTTTTAACGCTTCAAGGATTTTTTTATTTGTATTCTGTTCGCCTAAAAATAGCTCTAAATAAGGCGTTCAATACACTCGTAAACACATGCGCCCTAGATTTCTAGCTTTACAATCGACCAAATTCAGAAGTTGATACATTGTCCTGCTGCCACAGAAGGAATAATTACATGTCAGATTAGTAGGGTTATACTCGGAAACATCCTCTATCTCCTTCTTTCCAACTGCACCATTGTTTGTTCCTATCTCTTTTCAAAAAGGAACATTGAAAAATAGACAAATGGCGAACGGATGACATTTGCTTCATTATTTTAAAAATGATAAAATTTTACTAGTCGGTGTTTTTATTTACATTTCATGAATAAAACATGTTGTTTATTGGCGTGCACGATATTTTAAATAGTGCAAGTGCGGTGTAGTGTTTGGAATCTGTACAATAAACTGAAAACATAATCTTCGTATAAATGTCTTTTACTCGACGAAAATCTTTTATTCTACTGTATTTTCAATAAAAACGATAAAAACAAATGCTTAGATCGTTAAATGAGTTAAAAATGTGTCAAAGTTAATGTTTATTGTTGCCAGTCCTTTTTAAATCGTACTCAAATCTAAATAAAAATAGAGCTTCCTCCTAGTTAAACTAGTCAAAATGTATATTTAAACTATATAGTCTCCATGATTTAAACTATTAAAGATATAAAAATAAGTTACAAATAGTCGTGTTATAGCAAACTACTCGTGTGTATTAAATATATCACATTAGGCACCCAAAATGATAAATTTCGTGATATTTACAAGTGGTTGATTTTGAGTTGTGAAAGAGTGAGTGATTATTAAATTAAAATGGTTACGATGAACTCTTCGGAGAAGGCACAGAAGGCCTGTCAGCAGGGCCCGTCCAGGTTAGTTGCTAACTTCATGTTTCTTATAATTTTTAGCAGACGAGAGTCCATGTAAGCCTACTGCACTGAGTAGGCAGTCTTAAATTGTTACAGCACAACTATAAGATAGATAGATAGTATAATAGATGGATAATCGTCACATTTTCATAGGACCTTGAAATTTTGGGATTAAGTAGTCTGGTTTCCTCACAATGTTTTCTTTCACTGTAGAGCAACTGACACCAAATGATTATACATAAGTTCCGAGAAACTTATTAGTAGGGCATGGGTTTGAAGCTACATTCTATCATTTCATAGCACACCTTACCACTATTCCGTTAGCGCTTCTTATGTCCTATCTACCCGTATACTATTTACCTCATCTCTGACTAACTGTAGTTTACAAGAGAAACACAATTACAATCACATATAAACAGTAAAGGAGTCGCTCAAATGAGTAACTATTGTTAGGGTTCCGTACCCAAAGGGTAAAAAATGATAATTTATAATTCTTACTTTATTTTTAATTATTATGTACTGACTATTTATTCGTTTAATTTCTAATGTGTAAAATTTGTAATTTAAGTGACAAAACTTTTTTTTTTTTTATATAAAAATTGTAACATATTTTAATGCATTACTAATTTAGGAGACTGTAGATTTGTTAGTTCGCATGATTATTAATTAATTTTATTTTATAATGTTTAGCCTAGATTACGGTCTAATATATTGTTGTATGTCCTCACAGGACGTCATGGACTGACTTTCAGAATTGATGTAACACCTAAATTATAAAATGTATGTACATGACTTTACAATCAATAAATGAAATGAAATGAAATGAAATGAAAA
This sequence comes from Cydia strobilella, assembly GCF_947568885.1. Taxonomy (NCBI): domain Eukaryota; kingdom Metazoa; phylum Arthropoda; class Insecta; order Lepidoptera; family Tortricidae; genus Cydia; species Cydia strobilella. The sequence goes on along the minus strand of NC_086066.1, from coordinate 5,105,376 downwards.
AACGGGACCCTATTACTAAGACTCCGCTGTCCGTCTGTCTGTCTGTCACCAGGCTGTATCTCATGAACCGTGATAGCTAGACAGTTGAAATTTTCACAGATGATGTAATTTTGTTGCCGTTATAACAATAAATACCAAAAAGTACGGAACCCTCAGTGTGCAAATCCGACTCGCACTTGGTCGGTTTTTTAATATTTCAATTTATAAACGTAAGACCTATTTATTTAATTAAATTTATTTACAAGAAAGGTTCAATTACACTTATAATTTCATAGTTTGAATAATCATACTATAGATTTTGACTTCCTCTAACTGTCATAGTTAAAAAAACACACCACAAACGTTTTGAATACCTTAATTCCTTAGTAGAAACAGGAAACTAATAAGAACTCCGTTTGATGTGTCATCAATTTGCATAAATAGCTGTAGTTTTTTGTTGGTCTGTAATTATTAATATTCAGGGCTTATAGTGGCATGGGCTTGAACAGTACAAAGTATGGGTGATTAATTGTTTACTTAACTATTCATAATTATTTAGGTTGAAAGTTTGTTTAGTTTAGTTTTTACTTGTTTTTTAGGATTCCGAAATCCATATCCAAAGGGTAAAAACAGGACCCTATTACTAAGACTCCGCTGTCCGTCTGTCTGCCACGAGGCTGTATCTCATGAACCGTGATAGCTAGACAGTTGAAATTTTCACAGATGATGTATTTCTGTTGCCGCTATAATAACAAATACTAAAAAGTACAGAACCCTCGGTGGGCGAGTCCGACTCACACTTGGCCGGTTTTTTTACAATAACTTGAAAACATCAAAAAGGAGGAACAAGAAGGGCTTACTAGGAACTCTTACTATAGAATAGACCCAACCACTTTCAAAACAATAACTATCCCAAAACTATATCTAACCATTCCTGCACTCCTTTACGTTTTTTGTTGAATTTCAGAGACAACTCAAAATGCGTGAAAGAAGACAAGGAAAAGGATAAGGACAAAAAGGACATTGTGCCGAAGATACCTCCGAGTGTGCAGGCGCTCATGTCCACCATTCCCTCTCCAGAGGAATCTCCAAATTACCTCATCTACAAGAAGGTACACATTTATGACTAGTGATTGGGGTATTGATTACAACAAGGGGTCAGCCGCATTCGAGGGAAGCCAGTGCTGTCAAACTGGTTTAACTTGGCAGATATAATTAATACCAATTTATTTGTTGTCACTTCTTAAAATGCAAGCGAAGCAAGCAATACATTAACTTCAACACTGCAATATATCAAGTTAAAATAGTAATATGGATACGCCTTTAAGCCCGCGATACCTTTTGAATTGCTCGAAAAAAACGACTGGGACATATGCGTGAGATTAAATTAATTACTGAAAAAATTAACGCCTGAAATAAAACTATGAAAACGGATTATATCGCGTATATTGAATTTATAATACATCCCGACGTTTCGAACTCTTTACAGCGTTCGTGGTCAACGGGTGATATAATCCGTTTTCATAGTTTTATTTCATGAGTAACTATCGCGGTAACCGAAGACAATATTAAATAAACGCCTGGTTAAAAAGCAGAATGACTGTACTACTGACATTTATATCACAGATGGAGGCAATCATTGAGAAGATGCAAGATGAGAATACAGGCGTCCCCGTGAGAACTGTCAAGACATTCATGACCAAGATACCGTCTGTGAGTATCCTTTCTAAAGGTCGAATCACACTGGATGCGTATCCTCCTATGCAGAGAGCGAAACTTTAGTGCCGATGACAGACGTATGACGTCAAGCTAAATACAGTGTTATCTAGATTATAGTATTATTATACTTAATCAAATAACAACTTATTAGCCTCTTTAGTTTACTGATATTGAAACTTAGTTGAGTTTTTTACGTACTGGCCATGTATAAAAATAACTAACTGTCTTTGTCATGTTAAAAACAAGATTGTTGGAAATGACAACCAATTTCTGTTTACTTATTTTTGTGTAAATTACCAAGCATTTTTATAAATAAACATATATATATATATATATATATATATATATATCTATCAATTATTAAGAATCATTGAGGTGTTACAATGTTGTGTTAAAAAAACATCCTATATGCGACATAACGTCATATGTCTGTCATCGGCACCAAAGTTTCGCTCTCTGCTCCTATGCATATGCTATGTGTATGGATGATAGCACTACTTTTTTAGGTTATAGACTCATATGTATAGCCAGGCTTTAAGGCTTTAATTTCATGCCTTTTCGTTGGCGTTTCGTCGCATTGGCGTTTTCAAAGACAGAGTCGTGTTAACTGGTGGATATTGACCTTAATTGTGGAAAATGACTTACGGTTCGAACGCCATCTTGATAGTAGCCTCGTGATTAATTACTTTGTTTTTTGCTCATTAATATTGTTTAAAGTGTAATATCGATAGCTTTATTATACAGTAATCTAATGTAGTAGTGTGCAGTGAATGGAGAATTAATCTCAAAGCGTGTTTAACCACCATTTTGGAGTCAACGGCCGGTAGTCCACGTGCTTCTCGTAAAATCCAGCTATCGGTTTTACGAGTCAACTACAAATAATAACTACCGAACAACATCGTGCTCTAAGAGCATTTGGTATTTCTACCTCTAACCGTGTCTGGCTAGAGCCCTAGAGGCCCATTATTTTATTATTTACCGTACACTGGCTGAAATGTTAATTCGATCGCACGTGGATCCCACTTTGACGTTGGCGAAATCATCGACAGTATCGATGGAGCCATACTACCTAAAGATTGATTGATTGATTGTGGAAAATAGAAAAAAAAAACAATATAGACAAAAGCGGTCCACTCCAGCTGGTATGATAATACTTAGGATGCTAACAATACTGTTTAATATTTAGCATAATGGTGGCCAACTGGCCACCAATAGAAACGTATGGATATTAGCCTATCTCAGGGTTTTTAATTTTAAATAATAATATCGTGTTCTTTTAGGTATTCACCGGCACGGACCTAGTCAACTGGCTGATGAGGCACCTCACTCTTGAAGAGAGGGACGCCTTACACCTCGCTCACTTGCTCGCGGCCCACGGCTACCTGTTCCCCATAGATGACCACAACCTTACTGTGCGGAATGACAACACTTACTACAGGTACAGTCATATATCTACACCTACACCAAGGCCGTCTTAAACTATGTCGGGTGCCCGTGGGCAACAAAGAGTTTGGGGCCCTTTTGGAAAGTAAAGAAAGCGAATTAAGTAAACTAACATTTTTAGGGTTCCGTACCCAAAGGGTAAAAACGGGACCCTATTACTAAGACTCCGCTGTCTGTCTGTCTGTCCATCCGTCTGTCTGTCTGTCTGTCACCAGGCTGTATCTCATGAACCGTGATAGCTAGACACTTGAAATTTTCACAGATGATGTATTTCGGTTGCCGCTATAACAACAAATACTAAAAACAGAATTATATAAATATTTAAATGGGGCTCCCATACAACAAACGTGATCTTTTTGCTATTTTTTTCCGTAATGGTACGGAACCCTTCGTGCGCGAGTCCGACTCGCACTTGGCCGGTTTTTTTGACAAGTTTTCAGAGATAATAAAATATGACATTGATGCATCAAGGCGGTTTGTTTACAGAGGACCTACCGGGAAACGCGAATCCGAAATTTCGCTATCTGCCTCTTTATCGCTCGAGAATATGCAAGAGTGACAGAGATGTTAGATAACGAAATTTCGATTTTCTTGTTTTGCGATAGAACCTCAAATTGTGGTAGTGGCGCCCCTTGCGCAGAGTTTCGCGTAACATATATAACGGCAAAATTTATTTCAAAATGGCTGCAATTTTTTTAAAATCCAGTGTCAGTAGGTTGCTGTTTTTTTCCGTAATGGTACGGAACCCTTCGTGCGCGAGTCCGACTCGCACTTGGCCGGTTTTTCTACAATGATCTGGCGCGCGTGAGGCACGTCTACACTGGCCGTTTTGTGCGCGAGGAAATTGCCTCGCGCGGCTGCTCGCTCTGTGTGGACCCGGCTATTGGGAGGCGTGCGCGAAGCCGATGTGTATAGCCACTTTCTACACTTTATTGCGATGCCCAGGTAGTAAAGTGACGTCAGCGTCATAATGACGTCATTTATACGTTATAATGACGTAACGGACGTCATAATGACGTATAAATGCTACCTGGGAGGTAAGGGGCACACCGACCGGATATTAAGTATGCAAGGATACTCGTGTCTTGCAGCATCCGCCGAGTTGTAAGGATTATTGAGAGTTTATGGATTGATGTTGATGACCCTCCAACGAAAGAACCACAAACAAATCATGCACAACAAAACTCTAACCAGTAATCCCAGCGAAACTAAACAACAAAAAACTACACAACAGAAACTTGAACAAAAAAACAATTTCAAAACAAATGAAGAACCTGTACGCAGAAAAACACTACAAAATGACATGAAACTGCAGGGAAAGAAAAATGAAGAGAATTGGAGGAGGCCTCCACTCAAAGAGGGGTCCAAATTAAATTAAATTAGTAAATAACATACACAAACTTAACACTAACTACTAGCTATAAGAAAATTACTAACAACACGCAAAAACTTTTAATGTAAAATTGGAAATTTGGAAATAAAGGCTTTTTTATTTATTTATTTATTTAATGGATTGATGTTTTTTCTTTTGTTACAGATTCCAAACACCATATTTCTGGCCCTCTAACCAGTGGGAACCGGAAAACACTGATTATGGTAAGTTCGAATAAGAAACTAGTGAAAACAATATAAGGTAGGGGTCCCAGTACCTATATATCATCTTTAAACTTACCTCATTAGCAATAGAGGTAACAGGAGGATGTCAACTGTTGGGCATTTACCTTACTTTTTTGTTCAACCATAGACAATTCAATGTTTGCCTGTTGGCTACATACAAAATTGTGTGATTGTTTTTTCATTAGTAAAATAAGCAGACGTCAATGTTTGTATTCTGCCATCATTATTATTATTTAATTAAAACAAGTTAGTTTGTTTAAGTTCTGCACTGTCTTGGCAAGTGACAAAGAGTGGAAACTCCACCATGAACGTCTAATTCATATGAAAATATGACAGTAGAGCCACTACACACACGTCGCTGCTAGTGAGATCTTGTTGTAGAAAAGGTTATTTTTAAATAACATAATGAGGGCTACCGTTTTTGTGCTCACCAGTTGGCGCCACTTTAGATGTAGGCCCAGAAAAACAGATATCAAAACTCTTCTATGCTTATTTTTATAAAATCAATACGTTCTAATATACACAAAGGTATTTTGTATATCTAAATGTGGCATTTTTTCAACCTGTTTAATTTTGCAAATATTTAAGTTGGCACTTTTTTTTAACCACTAACATGATCTTATATATCTGTCGTTTACCATGATTAATCAAAGATGGACAAAGATTTACCACAATTATGAATAAGGAGTGAAAGTTCCCGATAAAAAAAGCTTGAAACCCCCAAAACTTCTATGCATTTGACATTTTGAAAGACCTCCATCTACACTAGCGCCCCTAGCGGCGAAATTAAACGCGGTAGCCCTCATTGAACTTGTATGTTTAAGCGGTGTACCTGTGCAAGCGGACAATGCAGAACAAAGCTCGGCTGGAGCTAGCTGACTACGAGGCTGAATCACTGGCCCGGCTTCAGAAGATGTTCAGCCGGAAGTGGGAGTTCATCTTTATGCAGGCCGAGGCCCAAAGCAAGGTATGTCTTTAAACTAAGTATAAAATACTCGTGAGACTTGAAAGTATCAAAACAATAATCATGTATAAGTAGGACGTAGGAAAGTGGTACGAAGGAGGTAGGTTTTGAAAGAGCCGCTTGCCTTATTTTGGTAGTTTCGAAGTGAATGTATAGCATGTACATTATATAGTTTCGGAGCTAAATGTTTGAAAGTAACGGAAAATTTGTTCCCACTTTAAAAAAAAAGTTCGTTCAGAAACTTCTGAAATATTGCATATATCCAAACCTGCATGCACTCTTTCAAAACCTGGCCATGGTTTCATCATCAAATTTTCTCCCTGATGTACCAAAGAGAATTAAGTAAACATCGAGTGCGAGTTTTGTTACTGAAAAAACGTAGCGGAATTATCAGTACTGCTTCTCGAAAATAGATGACGCGACGAACGGAAAGTCTAATGCTCAACGATTGTCAGCTAATATTATAACCGGATTAACTTTCAACTCCTTCTGTTTATATTTTTTTATTTTAATAGCCTGTTAGTGTGTCCCAGCAAAGGCCTCCCCTCTTTCCCGCCACTCGGCTCTATCCAAAGCACATTCCCGCCATTCCACACAGAATGTATCGAGGTCGTCCCGCCATCTCCGTTTGGGTCTGCCTCTGCCCCGAGATCCATCCTGTGGGATCCAGTCCGTGGCTAATTTGGCCCAGCGTTCTGGGTGCATTCGGCAGATGTGCCCTGCCCAGTCCCATTTCAACTTAGCGGCCTTCACGCCCACATCCACAACGCCAGTTTTGGAACGCAGGTCCGTGTTTCTAATACGGTCGGTTCTACGAACACCCAGTATGCTGCGTTCCATTGCTCTCTGGCCAACCTTGAGTCTGGTCTTTTCATTTTCAGTTTGAGACCATGTTTGGGCGCCGTAGGTGAGGATAGGCAGGATACACATATCGAGGAGTTTGCGCTTTAAAGAGAATGGAAGGTTGCCCTTCATTAGCGACTTCATGGGCCAGAAGCTCTTCCAGGCGTTTGCGATACGGCGATCAATTTCTTTGAACTGCCTGTTGTCGAAGGATACTAACTGGCCCAAGTAGATATATTCATCGACATACTGCATATCCCGGCCATCCATAATATTAGTCGTAAATTGTTGAGCGCCGACTTTTCGTCAGTCGCGACACAAATGTCATCTAGTGTCGAGTAGCAGTACTGATAATTTGCTACTTGACGCTAGATGTCGGCTACGAAAATAATAGTCTTTTTGCTAACAAAACCGATGTATGGAGTGAGCACTATGTCTACTTAATTATCTTTGGTTTTACTTTTTAGGGTTCTGTACCCAAAGGGTAAAAACGGGACCCTATTACTAAGACTCCGCTGTCCATCTGTCTGTCACCAGGCTGTATCTCATGCACCGTGATAGCTAGGCAGTTGAAATTTTCACAGATGATGTATTTCTGTTGCCGCTATAACAACAAATACTAAAAAGTACGGAACCCTCGGTGCGCGAGTCCGACTCGCACTTGGCCGGTTTTTACTATTTAATATTGTGATAAATATTTTTGTGCAGGTGGACAAGAAACGGGATAAGCTCGAGAGGAAAGTTCTAGACAGCCAGGAGAGAGCCTTCTGGGATGTTCATCGCCCAATGGTGAGTTACTAAGACTTAAGGCCGTTCCATCGGTTTGCCGCTGTCACTGTCACATTTCGCAAGAAAGAACGGGATAGATCATGCGCGCCAAGTGTCAATTTTGATCGAATTTTGTCGATTTTTTGTATTTTAAAAACGTTACCTTACAATCATCTGTTTTGTACTAGTTTTTTTTCTTACATTTGTTCTGTTGTCCTTTCTAGACTGTATCATGTACCTAGTTGTATAAATACTTTCTATTATAAATTTCTCAGTGTATTAGTTCGCTGTAATGCTGTGTAAATTTTTTGAATTAATAAAATAAAATAAAATAAAATAATATCGAAATTCGAAAGCTATGAAATTACTATTTAAGTTAAGATTGTTTTTTGTTTTTTTTTTGTTTATAGTATCACATAATAAATAACCGAGTAAAGTTGGATTAAAATCCAAACTAAAATTTCTATATTAACCTTTTCGACGCCGTGTCAAACACAAAAGCTGTCACTCGGACGCCACGTCACCGAAGTCTCAAAATTGAACTTTATGTATACGCATTTAGGTCTCTTTTACTCTGTGGTCTGTGACGCATTAATCAGTCTTTGGCGTTGGACCTGCGGTGCCGATATAACAGTCATTGGCGTCCAAAAGGTTAATACTAGTCAAACAAACAAACATCGAAAACTTTGCATAAATAATTGACTTGTACAGAAAAATACTGACTAAATTACGAAATTACAGTTATTACGAAGCGTGTTCTAGTACAATCAAAAATAACCAGACACACACGCGCGTTACACACAATCCCAAAAATCGGACACACATAATACTCAATTACTCACTCACGCGCGCGTACATACACATCATCATAGTCTCAAATGTTTACTTCTTTCTCTAATTTAAATATTGTTAAAATTATATTATAAAATGTCTAATATTGTAACAAAGATAGATACAACTCCGTAATAGATGGATACAGTCTAAGGAAAAAACGTGCCTCGAAAATCAAGAAAATTTGATTCTCGTTCAGAGGGCGCTACTAGCTTTGGCCTACTGTCGTATAGATGGCGTTGACGGTTTCGTTTGTTATTTAACAATTTTAACGCATATCAGTGAAAGAACATGGGTCAAAATCATAAAAATAATTAATGCAAATAAAAAAAAACATTTATCCATGTTTAAATAAATTTTATCGTATTTTTATAAATATTTATTTTTAGTTTTAAAGTGTGTCCACAGATGGCAGTGAATTTACTGGGGTTAGTGGGGTTACAAAATTTACTATGACAGTACCGCTCTAGTATAAGTTACTCTATGATTGTAACCATACGCTTGTAATCGGGAAGATACTGGCACTTGAGACACAGGGAAACCTACTTTGAGAGCCAGGAACCGATGTTATGTAATAATTTAAAGTTGGAATAAAAGTAAGTAAGTAAGTAAATATTCTTTATTGCACCAAAATTATACATTTTACATACATGTAAAACTACAAAGAAATATTTAAAGAAAAAATAGAACCAGGTAACAACAGGCGGTCTTATCGCTAAAAAGCGATCTCTTCCAGACAACCTTTGGGTAGCAGGAAATGTAGAACTCATACAAAAGTCAACAGGTAGTGCAAAGAGCTAAATATGGAGACTATTAAACACAAACACACATACTACAATTACTACTTATACTTATATATATTAAAATTATTTTATTATATTTATTATTTTATAATAACATACATATATTACATTCTTTATGGTATTTTAAAACCCTTAAAAAAAGGAGCTATACAGCACCATCTATTTCAGCTGTCAAAGCTGTCAAGTGTTTTTAGTCAATTTAGTAATTAGATATTTTTTCAGCCCGGTTGTGTGAACACGACGGAGCTGGACCCCAAAAAGCTGTCCCGCATCAACGTGCTGAAGGCTAAACGGATGCGACAGTGCCAGGAGCTCATACAGCAGCATAACCTCAAGGTAAGGTCCAAAATCAAGGTCAAATCAAACTAGCAACCACCAACCAAATGGACCATATGATATGAGCGACCAAATGGACCATGTGAGCGACCGAATGGAACAATGTTACAGTCATGTTAGAGCAGCATAACCGGCTAATAATTGGCAAATAATTTGTATAGTGGGCGGCACGAAGTTATATCACGTCAATGAGGGCTACCGCATTTAATTTCGCCGCTAGGGGCGCTAGTGTAGATGGAGGTCTTCAAAATGTCAAATGCATAGAAGTTTGGGGAGTTTCAAGCTTTTTTATCGAGAATCTTCACTCCTTATTTATAATTGTGGTAAATCTTTGTCCACCTTTGATTAATCATGGTAAACAATAGATATAGCTCAATAAATGTTAGTGGTTTAAAAATAGTGCCAACTAAAATGTATGGAAAATTAAACCGGTTGAAAAAGTGACACATTTAGACGTTTAAATACCTTTGTGTATATTAGAACGTATTGATTTTATAAAAATAAGCATAGAAGAATTTTGAGATCTGTTTTTCTGGACCTACATCTACAGTGGCGCCAACTGGTGAGCACAAAAACGGTAGCCCTCATTCCAACCTTAGAATGTTACAAAAAGTAGGTTCGCATCAATGCGCTAAAGGGAAAATAATAGAGTCAAATGTTTTAAACCCGCCTGTCAATCAAAAACTAGTAACCTACGAATGTTTTTTTTATTTTCAGAACAATCCTATAGTGACCATCACCAACCCCGAGGAAAGCGAGGAAGAGATACAGAAGAAAGCTGATAAAGCCGTTAAAGAAAACGGTACGAATTTATTTATAAAACTAAATTCAATCTATATATTGACGTTGACGGTTGACGACCGAGTCTACCCTAGTGAGTAGTGACCCTGCCTGTGAAGCCGATGGTCCCGGGTTCGAATCCCGGAAGGAGCATTTATTTGTGTGATGAGCACAAATATTTGTTCCTGAGTCATGGGTGTTTTCTATGTATTTAAGTATTTATATATTATATACATCGTTGTCTGAGTAACCATAACACAAGCCTCCTTGGGCTTACCGTGGGACTTAGTCAATCTGTGTAAGAATGTCGTATAATATTTATATGTTATTATTTATTACATAACGAGCGACCCGCCCCGGCTTCGCGCGGGTTAAAAATTATACACCTAAACTTTCCTTAAGAATCACTCTATCGATAGGTGAAAACCGCATGAAAATCCGTTCAGTAGTTTTTGAGTTTATCGCGAAAATACAAACACGCAGACGCGGCGGAGGTCTTTGTTTTATAAAAAGTGTAGCAAGGTGTAGTGACATAAAAAAAAATACAATTTCATAGTGCCAATTTTAACGTTCTTAAAATTTATAATATAAAATTTTTTTTTAGGTGAAACCTCTGAACCTGAGATAACTGTGTGCATTCCCGAGGCTAACAAGGTAATATTTAAGCATATTTTCCCTTATTTTTATTTTGAACAATGATTTATATGCATGCATCCATAAAGTTTAAAATATCTTCTACTACCCGTTCACTTAGAGTTGGCCGTCGGTGACCGTTACATGATTACGTCACAGATACAATAAAATAAATAATACTGTCGACCAAAATACTTACTTTATTTGACCTTTTGGACGCCAATGACCGATATATACGCATCGTAGGTTCAACGCAAAAGACCGATTAATCGGTCATAGACCACAGAGCAACATAGACCTACATGAATATGCATAAAGTTCAATTTCAGCTTTGACACTTCGGTGACGTGGCTTGGTTGCTTTTGTGTTTGACACGGCGTCGAAAAGGTTAATAATTTTTGTGATTCTATAAAATGTACGTCACAAAAGTAGTTGTACTGCTGTGGTTGCTGAGTGGATAAGGCGTCAGGGTACTTTTTATGTATTCCAAAATGGCTGAACGCAATCGGACCATAAACTAAAATCTTGAAACGGCGGCCATTTTTCGTTGTTAGATTATAAGTATATATTTGACAACAATGGTGTTTCTACCACAGATATCTACGCCCAGTATAGAGCGGCAGGTGGAGGCGGCTCGACGGAACCTCGCGATGTTGCGAGCTCGCATGGAACGGCGCAACGTTCGCGTCAGCAAAGTGGCAGAAATGTAAGTACATGACATATCTGGCACCTAAGGCCTCATTCACACGAGCGCTTTTTCGACGCGCGTTAAAAAAGCGTTTGAATGACACAAATGCGTTGTTGGATTTTCGACTTTAAGCGTTGGCCGTTAAATCGAATTTACCGTGCGGGCAGATTCAAGCGCTTTTTTAATGCACGTTGAAAAAGCACTCGTGTGTGTGGACTCTTTAGGCTCCCAAATGTCAACCTACTGACACTGGATATTTAAAAATTTGCAGCAATTTTGAAATAAATTTTGCCGTTATATATATTACGTGAAACTCTGCGCAAGGGGCGCCACTACCAAAATTTGAGGTTCTATCGCAAAACAAGAAAATCGAAATTTCGTTATCTTACATCTCTGTCACTTGCATATTCTCGAGCGATAAAGAGGCAGATAGCGAAATTTCGGATTCGCGTTTCCCGGTAGGTCCTCTGTAAACAAACCGCCTTGATGCATCAATGTCATATTTTATTATCTCTGAAAACTTGTCAAAAAAACCGGCCAAGTGCGAGTCGGACTCGCGCACGAAGGGTTCCGTACCATTACGGAAAAAACAGCACAAAAATCATGTTTGTTGTATGGGTGCCCCATTTAAATATTTATATTATTCTGTTTTTAGTATTTGTTGTTATAGCGGCAACAGAAATACATGATCTGTGAAAATTTCAACTGTCTAGCTATCACGGTTCATGAGATACAGGCTGGTGACATACAGACGGACGGACAGACTGACAGACGGACAGCGGAGTCTTAGTAATAGGGTCCCGTTTTTACCCTTTGGGTACGGAACCCTAAAAACTGTTAAAGGCACAGTATGTATGTTACTCTATGGTTTACTAAACGGGCTAGTGCTGCACTCTGGTGGCAGAACATTGCAGTAATACCCCTTTTAATGTTTCAGCTTTATAGCATACTGCGAGCAATACTCCGAGTACGACATGTTCCTCACCCCCCCGGAGTACCCCAACCCGTGGATTCACGACACCACCGAGCTCTGGGAACAAGAGAAGCAATGGTAAGTCCAAAAAATCCGGAAAAGTAACGCTAAACGAAAACGCCGATATTTTTAATCGACTAAGGCCCACTTGCACCATCCCACTGACCCGGGGTTAAACGGTAAAACTGTACTGGTCAATCGTAACACCAGGTTTACCCCGGTTAACCCCGAGTTAGTGAATTAATGGTGCAAGTGGCCGTTAAAAATTCAAAACGTGTCCTCAACATGAATCCTAGTATAACTGGATCGGTCATGAGGGGCGGGGGGAAATAACCGAACGGGATAGTTTTATGTATCTTTCAGTAGGAGTAGCAGAGAAAGCGCCGTATTGTTTGTCCTTGTCACAGTCTCACATTTTTTTTTATTCCCCACCGTAAATTTAGTATGGTTTATGGTGGGCTACAAATCTTCTCGACCGATCATATTGTCGCATTGCGTACGTTTTGTCCCTCACGGGCGCACGCGTATAGCTGATCTATGTAATGCTAGGTCTATGGTCCTCAAACTATCTCGTCCATCTATCGGCCATTTTGTAACCTCTTCAACAATGTGCCGCAGAAGAATGTATGCATATGCGTGTTGCAGCAAGGACCCGCTGCCGCTGCGGCGCGTGCGGCGCTGGGCCTTCGGGCTGCGGGAGCTGCTCAGCGACCCCGCCGGACAGGAACACTTCGCCAAGTTCCTGTCCAAGGAGTTCAGCGGGGAGAACCTCAAGTAACCACTATTCCATTTTCCCAACTCACAAAAGTCGAACTTTTAAGAGCTTCTCATAAAGTTGCGAAGCACGTACCGGTTGCTGCAAGAGTTGCGAAACACGTACCGGTTGTTACCAAAGTTACGAAACTCATATCAGTTGCTGAGAATTTTAAACAAGCACTATTCTCTTATATATTTAATGGGGCATAGACAGAGATGATATTGTGCCAAAAAGAAGAATGCGTTACATACATTTTATATCTACTATTACTGACCGGTCGTTGTAGAGGCCCCTGGGGGTGGCCTATGTCCAGCAGTAGACGTCTGTTGGCTAATATGATGATGATGATTACTGACAAAACTTTTGCAGTCACGAGTCGTCCCCTTGGATGCTAACGTTGCAAATTAAGTTTTAAAAAGCGTCATACTTCAGCTGTCAAACTCGAGTACACAATTTTAATTAGAAAAACCGACACCTGCTTACCGAAGCTAATGCTATGACAGATATCGTCTTTGCCAGCAACTGGTACGAGTTTTGTACCAGTTGTTACGAAACTCGTCACAACAAGCAATAATGCTTTAACAATTTGACTGCCGGGCACGCGTTCGGCGGGTTCTCTGTTCGTAATCACTTTCCTCTACAAAGCGGGAAAACATTGGGATCGTCTACGAGCGTAGCGCTATAAAAATGTAAACGCTTTCTACATGTGCGTTTGCGTAAATTTGTACCTTGCGTTCGTGCGGTGAATCAGCGGAAAGGATGCATTTGACATCTGTAAACTATTAGTGTATTATGTTATAAATATGTCAATCTCTCGGAGTTTCTATTCTGTGACTACCTGTCAGCAACAGTTAACCTTAATATTTTGATGACAGGTTCTGGCTAGCGGTGCAAGATCTGAAGGCGCAACCTATTCGGCGCGTCGCCGCCAGAGCCAAGGAGATCTGGAAGGAGTTCCTGGCGGCTGACGCGCCTTCACCCGTCAACATTGATGCCGCTAGCAGGTGACTTGTTTACTCTATGTATACTGATATACTGGGGGTCCAGTAATTAATGGACAACCTTCTAACCACCGTCCAGAAAATTGACTTATAGGTCTAGTATAGTAAGAGTTTCGTGGTTTTCGAGTTCATCGAACTTTTTTAGGGTTCCGTACCCAAAGGGTAAAAACGGGACCCTATTACTAAGACTCCGCTGTCCGTCTGTCCGTCCGTCTGTCCGTCCGTCTGTCCGTCTGTCTGTCTGTCACCAGGCTGTATCACATGAATCGTGATAGCTAGACAGTTTAAATTTTCACAGATACTAAAAACAGAATAATATAAATATTTAAATGGGGCTCCCATACAACATACGTGATTTTTTTTGCTGTTTTTTTCCGTAATGGTACGGAACCCTTCGTGCGCGAGTCCAACTCGCACGGCCGGTTTTTTTTTATTCGCCACAGCAAAGATATATATAACTCCGTAATAGATGGATACAGTCTAAGGAAAAAACGTGCCTCGAAAATCACGAAAATTTGACTCTCGATCAGATGGCGCCACTAGTTTTGGCCTACACTCGTATAGAGGGCGTTGACTGTTTCGTTTGTTATTTATAATTTTAACGCATACCAGTGAAAGAACATGGGTCAAAATCATATAAAAATAATTAATGCAAATAAAAAAATAATTTATCCATATTTAAATATTTTAACGTATTTTTTAAATCTTCAATTTTAGTTTTAAAGTATGTCGATAGATGGCAGTGAATTTACAGTGGTTACAAAATTTACTATGACAGTACTACTCTATCTTATTATATACTCATTGGCCACAGCTACTCTGCGTAGCTGTGTGCGTAATCATTCACGTCAACTCTCTTGCCTCTTGCCTTTATAAGAATCAGCGTTACATTACTCAAATATGGAATAAACGAACATTTCTCAAGAGGGGCTTTATTTAATATTTTTCGTCTATACCACTAATATATTTTATTGTTCACAGGGAGCTGACTCGAGTGAAGGTGGAATCCGGCACGGCAGATAGATACTGTTTCGACCAGGCGCAGGTAAATTACTCTAACAAAATCGAAATTTGTGTCGTTTTCAAGTAAAAGGTATCACATTGTCGCTTGCCATAAGGACGCTCTGACAGGTTATTCGTATAAAGATACAAGCAATTTTCGTCCTTATGGTAAGCGACAATGTGGTGCCTTTTGATTGAAAACGTCACATTTTATTCCATATCTATCTTTTTTTTTTTAATAGTCATCATAAACTATCGCCATGCATGTTCGCTTTTCGGATAGTATCTAAGTTTAAGTTTAGTTTAAGTTTAAGTTTAGTTTTTTGCAAACTGCAATCGCAGTTTGGCGAGGAATATAATTATAAGAAAATTGTTGTAATGTACATTGAGATAAAAAAATAAATAAAAAAGATACGTTTACCTAAATTGTTAATTTAAAGTACCCTCAAAAAGTTTATACGTAGTCATGTTTTTTTAAATACACATGTATTTTACTTTCCTCATATTCAAAATTAAAACTACAGTGACATAACTCGGGTGAAAGGCGTCCATTTCAGTTGAGGTAGTTTGGCGCTCGAACACAGTGAGACCGCCAAGAGTCCGAGACTGAAATGGATGCCTTTAACCCTTGGTTAACAATCTATTGCTTGTTTGTGCCAGGCTCACGTGTACCACCTGATGAAGTCTGACAGCTACTCGCGTTACCTCCGCTCAGAGATGTACAAGGACTATCTCAACGGTTCTAAGAAAAAGGTGAGAAATTGAAAATCTACCTTGGATTCTAATAACCCGAAATTAACAATTTCTTAGTGAATTTTCTATTAAGCAGCCTGGAAACGATACCACAAAGCTTAGAAATAAATGAAGTGGAAATATTCACTGTCTCGGGCGAGACTTGAATTCGCGACTCTGAATCTACTATCACTAGCCCATCGCTCTGCTAACTAAGCTACCGAGACTTCACTCGATGACTGTGGAAATCTTTCCATCAGGTGTGACTAGGGCCAATCGCCGATCAGTTTATAATAAGAAAAAAAAAAACACTAGGGAAATTAATTTAGTATGGGGTGGCGCATCGTTACTGGTGAATTTCCAATGTGACTTGGAACTCCGGTAGCCTTACGGTAGATGTCGCTAGGAGCCTCCCTAATGCCAAAGATAGATATAACTCCCTAATAGATGGATACAGTCAAAGGAAAAAACGTGCCTCGAAAATCACGAAAATTTGATTCTCGATCAGATGGCGCCACTAGTTTTGGCCTACTCTCGTATAGAGGGCGTTGACCGTTTCGTTTGTTATTTATAATTTTAACGCATATCAGTGAAAGAACATGGGTCAAAATCATATAAAAATAATTAATGCATATAAAAACATCATTCATCCATATTCAAATACATTTTAACGTATTTTTATGAATCTTCATTTTTAGTTTCAAAGTATTTCGATAGATGGCAGTGAATTTACAGTGGTTACAAAATTTACTATGACAGTACCGCTCTATCTTATTATATCCTCTTTGCTAATGCGCATATGAGTGATGTAGTGGAAATATTTGTGACGTTTTCAACCAAAAGGTACCACATTGTCGCTTGTCGATAAGGTGGATTTACAATTAAAGCTATATGGAAATAGCGCCTTATTGACAACCGACAATAAGTACCCTTTTGATTGAGAATGGCACATTAGCTGACTACTTTAAAAACACAAATCAGAATATATGATTAAAATATGTTTCCTAAAATAGTATAAACAGACACAATTTGACCGGCATTTTTAAATCAATAACCGTCAATGCCTACCTTATCTTATGAGCTTAAAAGGCTCAAATATCTTCAAAGATAACATTTTATGTATGACTAGCATTTATAAAAAAAATTCTTTTAATATGAGTATTGTGATCTATAATAAGTTGCCAGTTCAAATAAAAGCTCTCGAAGGCAATGAATTTAAGCAAACCTTAAGAAATTGGCTTCTTGCTCGGTGCTTCTATAGTACATACACAAGATTTTTTAAATAACGTAGAGTAACAGTTTGTGTAAAATTGTAAATAATTGTTATCTTAATGGTTATGGTTATAACTACCATATATGAATGGCTGTTATTATATAATATTTGATAATATTAATAAGATGTTGTTAGTTATTAAGTTGTTGTTAGTTATTAAGTTTTCAAATGTAATTACATATTTTTAAGATGCATGCTGTTGTACACAGCTGAAAAGGTGAAACAGACCACTGTTTACTTACATTAACACCTGTAAACGTTACCCTTTTTTTTTGCAAATAAAAATTATTGTATTGTATTGTATTGTGATCACAATTTTATACCTTTTTTACAGACATCAGTCAAAGGAATCCGCTCCATCGTCTCATTCACGGCACGCAAGGAGACCACCAACTAACGAACACACACAGAAGAAAGCGTGTAAAGCATTTTCACGACATGTGAAACGGAGTATATGTCGGTTTTAACCGTAACTACGCAATTGGTACGAGTTTCGTACATTTGGTAACAGCAGGTACGAGTTTCGATACTTTGGTAACAACTGGTGCGAGTTTCGTAACGATGGCAAGAACTAGTACCTACGAATTTCGTAACTTGGAAACAACTGGTACGAGTTTCGTAACTTTTAAATAATCGATTGGGAAGTTGGTTGAAGAACAGGAGTTTTCTAATTTCATATATTTTAAATCGTTTTTACGCAAATATAAGTCGAAAATTGTGGCATTCACGTACAATATTTTAATGTTGGCATTTATTAGTTATTAAAAACCAAAAAAACTAATGCGTTATATCTAACGCTCTATGTATCTAAGATAATTATTTTTTTGGCATTTATTGATAAAAAAATTGAAAATTTTCTTATAAACATTGACTGGAACTGACAGTTATTCTAACATCAAAGGAATTAGGAAGTAACAGTACAGTTCATATTTTATTATTTTTAACTTAAGTCTGAAATTCTCGAAAAAGAATCTAAATTCTGGTGAGAGTAACCAAAATTTAAAAAAAGATACAATGATCTGAAATCGTTAAGCTATGTTACTTTATAAGTAAGAGACAATGCTATTGTATTATAATTATATTATAAACTGAAAATAATAAATATATATATATATATATATATATATATAATTATATTTAAAATAATAATCATTGAGATTTAAAAAGAATGTAAGTAAATTAGTTAAAACTTTTCCCTGACACAAACTAATACTAGAAAAGTATAGTCAAACTTTATGCGTGTGCATATTTAGGATTAGTCGTGATTATTTAGCATAATCGATAAAATCGCCAAAAATCGTAAAAAAACTATAAATAGTTGCTGTTACTTACTTCATATTCCCCTGAAATTGTTGTGGCATTTGACAAAACTTAAAAGCGCTCTACGTTTTTTCTGCATTTGTAACCTCGTTTTGGCACTGTTAAGTACCCTTACCATGAGTTTGAAGCCCAGCTATCACTTTACTAAAAATAACTACCCACTTCGGTACTACGTCAACGTCATGCTCTAAGCACACTTTTGACATTCAATCAATCAATCAAAATGTTTATTTCAGGCAAAAATACCTATAGATAAAAATATTACATTGGCGAAGTCATAAAATTATCATCATAAATATGATTGAAGCCATTTTTAAAAGCGGGAGTAGCAGACTATCCAACAAATCGCATGCGATTTTTTATACAATTCGGCATTTGTTCAACCGATTGTTTAGCCCGCTCCACACTCGCTTTCGCGGATTTCGCGCCGCGATTCTCGCACAAGTGTGGAGGGAGCTTTTCACCTACTTGTGGAGCTCTTTATCTGACCATTAACTATGACGGTGATGAACAAGTATACTGTCAATTTGATGGTAAGCGGACACAGTAGCTTATGCACGCTTGCAGTGGTCAAAAGAGTGTAAGCCCTATATACTTACACTAGCGACCCGCCCCGGCTTCGCACGGGTGCAATGCTGATGTATTATACAAACCTTCCTCTTGAATTACTCTATTTAAAAATATACGCATCAAAATCCGTTGCGTAGTTATAAAGATCTAAGCATACATAGGGACAGACAGACAGCAGGAAGCGACTTTGTTTTATACTATTTAGTGATGTGGCATTCAGAATACCTCGCCGTGAACATATAGATCGTTATAACGGCGTACCTATACGCGCTTGTACACGCTTTCCAAAACGAGCTTATAAACGCAAATAAAACATCTTAAAGCGCTCTAACTGTTGATATTATTTGTTGAGTTGATATTATTCGTGTTCGTTTCAATCTTTGGATTAAAGGCCACAATGCTTTTGTATGACATAACGATGTGACAGCTGGCATATAATGTCATACATTACAACCGGTGTGTATAGGCGCGGGTCTACGTAACACGATTGAGTCCATTTACGCGTCTGGTGTGGTTCGGCCTTTAGGCCCCTTGTAAGCTGTAAGCTAAATGTGCCATTTTCAACCAAAAGGGTACTTATTGCCGCTTGTCAGTAAGGCGCTATTTTCATATAGCTTCAATTAGAAATCAACCTTATCAACGAGCGACAATGTGGTACCTTTTGGTTGAAAACGTCACAAATATTTAGAAGTTTACACTTATTATAAGTTATTTTAATTCATGTCATACATAAGGATAAAGTGAAAATAATATGTGAATACGACTTTATTGTCAAAGACGTGACATCATTACATCATTAGATTCGGACCAAGCTAACTCTGCACTGCATTTGCAGTAATAAAGTATGGCAATGACATCATTATTTATTTATCATTTATTGCAGGCAACATTGGTCCATATACATAATAAGCATAACACAACAAAACAACAGTTACAATTATAATAAGATTTAAAATAAAATTATGATAAAATTAGTAATATAATAAATAAATCCTGTCAAATGTCAAATTTCTATATAAATATCACTTTGTTCTCTTAAAGTCGGTGCAAAGTTAGCTTAGACGGTTTCTGATATTTTTGTCTTAAATATTGATATGTTATCAAATGACATAAATATCTAAACGCTATAATCATCATGAGTGTAAATAGAAAAAAAAAACAATTGTATCCATACATACCTAATAGAAATAGTCGTATATTTCCCTGTTTTTTGAATAATATCTTGATTTCTAGATAGTGGAAGGTATGATACATAATTATCTTTGATTATTACTAGATTTATACTTATTTCGTTTTATAATCTCAGCCAAAAACTTTAAAAATTAGTATATTTTCTTAATAACCTTAGAATCATAGGTTTTGACCTATTTTTTACGTCGTAGCAAAAAATGATGTTATTAAAATGGCCATCGTAAAAATTGGTGTACCTACTGTCATAAATATAAGTAAAGAAAGAGTGGTGGAGAGACTCCATACATCAGTTTTTTTACCAAAACGCGAGTTATTTCGTAGTCGACATCTAGCGTCAAGTAGTGGAATTTATCAGTACTGCTAGTTGGCAATAGATGTCGCGACAAACGAAAATTCTAATGCTCAACAATTTTCAACTCTTATTATTACCGGATCAAGAGGAACTATTTTCAATTCCTTCTACTTATAATTTTAGTTGTAAATTGCTTTATCAGTACATTTTTCGTCAGTAGCGACCTTGTGACATGTGGTGTCAAGTAGTGGTACCAAAGATAGATATAACTCCGTAATAGATGGATACAGTCTAAGGAAAAAGCGTGCCTCGAAAATCAAGAAAATTTGATTCTCGTTCAGAGGGCGCTACTAGCTTTGGCCTACTGTCGTATAGATGGCGTTGACGGTTTCGTTTGTTATTTAACAATTTTAACGCATATCAGTGAAAGAACATGGGTCAAAATCATAAAAATAATTAATGCAAATAAAAAAAATCATTTATCCATATTTAAATACATTTTATCGTATTTTTATAAATATTTATTTTTAGTTTTAAAGTGTGTCGACAGATGGCAGTGAATTTATCACAGTACCGCTCTAGTATAGTGGTACTGATAATTCTACTTCTTAACGTTAGATATCGACTACAAAATAACTCGCGTTTTGGTAAAAAACTGATGTATGGAGCACTCTTTCTTTAAGTACTTATATCGGCGAAAACTCTTTCGCCTAGTTTCATTTCCTATTTATACATTACATATAGCACGCAAAACGTTTTCTTGCAAACCGACGTCTGTCAAATTAATTATTCGCATCGCTTCATCTGGGCAAAGATAGATATAACTCCGTAATAGATGGATACAGTTTAAGGAAAAAACGTGCCTCGAAAATCACGAAAATTTGATTCTCGATCAGATGGCGCCACTAGTTTTGGCCTACACTCGTATAGAGGGCGTTGACTGTTTCGTTTGTTATTTATAATTTTAACGCATACCGGTGAAATAACATGGGTCAAAATCATAAAAATAATTAATGCAAATAAAAAAAACATTTATCCATATTTAAATACATTTTATCGTATTTTTATAAATATTTATTTTTAGTTTTAAAGTGTGTCGACAGATGGCAGTGAATTTACTGGGGTTACAAAATTTACTATGACAGTACCGCTCTAGTATAAGTTACTCTATGATCTGGGTGAGTTATAAATGTTATAATTTGGCATGCTAAATGCACATTTGCGAAATATACATATGCAAATGGTGTGCAGTTAGTTTGTTGATTCGCCCAAATAAAATTATGACAAAAAAATAGTTTGGGAAGTGACAATTTGTGATAAAATTTTCGCCGATATAGTCAACCGTAAAAATTAGAAACAGACTGTTTGTACAGTCGCCATCAGATATATCGGAGCGGCCGAGGTGCTCACAAATATCTGAACACGTCTCTATGAGGGCTATCGTTTTTTTGCTCACCAGTTGGCGCCTCTGTCGATGGTGGTCCAAAAGACTAAATAACAGCTGTTAGTCATTGAACTGTCAAGTGACATTTGACATTTCGAACTATGGAAACTTGGAGACTGTATAAAGGAGCCAAATCTCTATGTATGAAAAGTGTCCATCAAAAAACAGTAATTAGGCGGCGCCACCATACACCGAAATACTACCAAAAACAACCTACGTAAATTGGTCGGGTTATTTGTTGGTTCATGTTATACTCATGTCCCAGACCCTAACTAGCGCCCCCGGAGAGATTAGGAACTATTATTTAAAGCTGAAAGCGGTCACTTTCGCAACAATTCTGCCATAAGAGATTGGCATCCTTTTCTATACCATCCATATATGGAAAAGACCACCATCTACACTAGCGCCCCTAGCGGCGAATTCATACGCGTTAGCCCTCATTATTGTCAAGGCGCTAGGTGCGTGTTCAGATATTTTTGACCTCGGCCGCTCCGATATATCTGATGGCGACTGTACTAGATGTCCAATTCAATTTAATGCTTAGCATTTTCCTTAAGTCTGATCCTACCAAAGCTTTTTTTTTTTATAAACCACAAGACTGTTGCGTACATACTGCCTTTAGCAGTTTTTATGTAAATACGATTTTTAATCTATAGTATAGACAATACATGGATGTTATATATACATAGATGTAATTAATATTATTATAATCTCAAATTCTCATCTCAAACTCTCATTCTCATTCTCTCATTCTCATTCAAATGTTCGTCATTTTTGTTTCATGGGTATGGGAGATGCGAAGGTTTAAATTAAACATTAAATTAATTTATGTACGAAAATATAGCTCAAACGTGAATTATTTTAAAAGTTCATATCGGTTACAGCTTTTATGATTTCAGCTTTTATATTACATTGAATAAATAAAAATATTAATATTTATCAACTGCACAAATTCATGACATTAACTGTAGTTTAAAGTTTTTTTTAATACTTTTTTCTTAATTTTAGGCGTGTAATGTTTTATTTTTTATGAGTTACGAAAAAAGGCTCTTCTGAAGCGAAAGTTATATTATATTATATATACTGTTATATTTTCATAATCATCATCATGTCAGCCGATAGACGTCCACTGCTGGACATAGGCATCCCCCAAGGCTCGCCACTCCGACCGATCCTACAACCACCAGAACTAGAATTAGGGTCACCGACATAGCTCGCAGAATTGCGAATCTTAAGTGGCAGTGGGCGGGGCACATTGCTCGCAGAACTGATGGCCGGTGGGGCCGGAAGGTTCTGGAGTGGCGTCCGCGTACCGGAAGACGAACTGCCGGTAGGCCTCCAACGAGATGGAGCGACGACCTGGTGAAGGTCGCGGGAATTCGGTGGATGCGAGCGGCACAGGATCGGTTTTATTTTAGGTCTACAAAACCTTAGGTAACCTAGTTTTACGTTAATTCTTTCGACCTTATTACATTAATATTAAGTTTGTGTCTCAAGTTAAGGAATATAATGTTATCAAATCATATCCAAGACCCAAGTGTTTTATTGGATACACTGTTTGTTACATATTACTTTTTTTATTGTATGGGTTTCCTGTTTCACTCTCTATACGATGTCAAAAAGAGACCATAGCGTTATAATGTTTTACATGAAATCAAGACAGCTATTTTATTTATTTTTTTATTTAAAAGATAAATCGAAAAATTCACCACTTCAATAGCTTACCAGAAGCGTAGCGCATTTACATTTTTCCTTACGGCCCGGCCACGACATCGTGCGGCGGGCCATAGGTTAAAGCGAGACACAGCGATCGGACCTTTCGTTCCCACCTATGGCCGCCGCTCGCCGCTGCCGCCGCCGCGCGTTGTCGTGGCCGGGCCGTAAAAGATTTGACTGCTTGGCAGTTGCCGTGACATGTATTTGTAACCATGTGATGGTTTATCGAGTCAAATTGATCTCCAACTTAAGTTTTTTACCCCAAAGTTTTGACATTGTCAGTACAGATGTAGTGAACAATCCTTCGCCATCTTATTTTCTCGGAAATGTTCGTATTTGTCATACTACTTCAGTCAACCTGGGATTCGACATGGGATTCTTCAAGAAGCGGGTATTTAGGGTTCTCAAGGGTCGGCAATGCTTAAGTGGCTCCTGTGATGTTGCTTACGTCCATGGGCGACGATGACTGCTTCCCATCAGGCGGCTCGTCTGCTCGTTTGCTGACATCACATAAAAAAAAACCTCTGTACTGGCTGGCTGAAGTAGATTAACACGTTCGTGTGTTACGTTACGGGGCACAGGGACACGCTATACATCTAAAATCACTGGCGTTTCTATGTGTGAACGGCACGTCTGTACACGCGGCATGCGTCATTGTGTAAGTTGCTTATTAGTACTGAGCGGCCGGCAAACGGCCGTCAATCTGCTGTCGCGGGGCGAGGTCATTCGAATCGGGGCGGGTCGGTGCGTGGCCGAAGAAAAAGTCAAATTGATTGATCTGAGTTAATGTTAGTTTGGAATTTCCGTATGACTGTTTATCCAGTGAATGTATTCCATAGCAATGCATGTGTAGATAGTGTACCAAAGTATATTACTAGCATAATTATGTATTAGTACCTACATATATGAACCAGAAATAAATTATTTTAAAGTGTATTTTTGTGTATTTTTCAACCATTGTCCATTCTTAGTTCGGAGCAAAGATAGATATAACTCCATAATAGATGGATACAGTTTAAGGAAAAAACGTGCCTCGAAAATCAAGAAAATTTGATTCTCGTTCAGAGGGCGCTACTAGTTTTGGCCAACTGTCGTATAGATGGCGTTGACGGTTTCGTTTGTTATTTAACAATTTTAACGCATATCAGTGAAAGAACATGGGTCAAAATCATAAAAATAATTAATGCAAATAAAAAAAACATTTATCTATATTTAAATACATTCTATCGTATTTTTATAAATCTTCATTTTTAGTTTTAAAGTGTGTCGACAGATGGCAGTGAATTTACTGGGGTTACAAAATTTACTATGACAGTAACGCTCTAGTATCAGTTACTCTATGCTTTGACCTATACTCGAGTAGATGGCGATACTTTGTAGGGTTCCGTACCCAAAGGGTAAAAACGGGACCATATTACTAAGACTCCACTGTCCGTCTGTCTGTCACCAGGCTGTATCTCATGAACCGTGATAGCTAGACAGTTGAAATTTTCACAGATGATGTATTTCTGTTGCCGCTATAACAACAAATACTAAAAACAGAATAATATAAATATCTAAGTGGGGCTCCCATACAACAAACGTGATGTTTTTGCCGTTTTTTGCGTAATGGTACGGAACCCTTTGTGCGCGAGTTCGACTCGGACTTGGCCGGTTTTTACTATTGACGACATTTAATTGAATTTGATGAAATCCTGGTAAATTGTAAATTATCAATTTCACAGAGCATGCAACTATGTATTAATAAATTTATTTGCAAATGTCTTGACGTCAATACGATTAAATAAATATTGATTGTATATAGCCAATAATTGCGTTGTAATTTTGTCGTCAGCTCTAGAGCCCCCTCCACACTCGTGCGCTATCCGCGGCGCGAAGCCGCGTAGTCTGGAGCGGGCTTAAGGAAGCTAGAAGTTCTTAGTATCTAACCCTGTCTGTGCCCTATACATACGTAAACAATTTGAATTAACTCTATTATTATCTCTTTATTTATCTTTCTTCTATTATTATTCTCTATATTTATTCATTTTCTTATGTTAGGTTTTTTATAATATGGATATAAAAGTAAAATATAAAAACACTTACAAAACAATACAAAATACATATAAACAAATTATAAAAAACCTAACCTAGGGTGCCGCTAGCAGCGGGGCAGGGCCCAAGCTGCCGGTGGTCAGGGCCGCAGAGAGAGGAACCGGCGGACTATCCGCGCCGTGTCCAAGATCACCGCCTTCTGCATCTGACCCTTGATCCAACCACCTAGCGAGAGTCTCTCAAGGTGTTGGTCGAGACTTCGCTATGAGACCGTTCGCTGAAACGACTATCGGGACAATGATCGTCGAATCAACATCCCACATGGCGGTTATCTCGTGAGCCAAGTCTAGGTACTTACTGGACTTGTCCTTCTCGGCTTCCTTGTTTTATTATTATTATTAATTCTTTATTTCAGATAAATTTTATCCATAGAATTGTTAGTTTGGCTTATGACTACGTTAGTTGCGTCTATTTGCGTCTATAAAGCGCGCGGATGTCTTAAGCGATGAATGCAGCGTTGAACGCATGCGTTAACGGATTGTATGAAAAATGACAATGCGCTTACCGCGTAAAACAATATGCGACGTTTTCAACCAAAAGGCTTACTAAGACTCCGCTGTCTGTCTGTCCGTCTGTCTGTCCGTCTGTCTCTCTGTCAGCAGTCTGTATCTCATTAAGACAGTTGAAATTTTCACAGATGATGTATTTCTGTTGCCGCTATAAAAACAAATACTAAAAAGTACGGAACCGCTGGTGGGCGAGTCCGACTCGCACTTGGCCGGTTTTTTTATATTTGCCCTCAATTTTAAGTGTATATACCATGTAAGCGACAAAAAGGGAACGCTATGTTTGATGTCGAAAAAAGTTCACTTATGACACAACTAATGAAAAAACCGGCCAAGTGCGAGTCGGACTCGCCCACCGAGGGTTCCGTACTTTTTAGTATTTGTTGTTATAGCCGCAACAGAAATCATCTGTGAAAATTTCAACTGTCTAGCTATCACGGTTCATGAAATACAGCCTGGTGACAGACGGACAGATGGACAGCGGAGTCTTAGTAATAGGGTGCCGTTTTTATTGGGTACGGAACCCTAAAAAGTATCAAAAAGCGTATTTTATTAAGAATAACAATAGTTATTTGTCTTACAAGGGCGCAAAGTTATTTGTTGTTTACCTTTCGTGCTAATATTGATACCCGAGCAAGCGAAAGATTCCAAAATTGAACCGCGAGCGTAGCGAGTGTTTCGAAAAATGGAATCTTGAGCGTTGCGAGGGTTTCAAGGCACGAGGGTTGCCACCGAAACACAAACACAAAACACAATTTTGTTTTAGAACGTCATATGACTTTGACCCATGATCTTTCACTGATAGTTATGTGTTATATTGTTAAATGTCAAACGGTGTCGCCAACGCCATCTATACGAGTAAAGGCCAAAGGGGTGGCGCCATCATTTCGAGCATAGCTTTTTCTTGATTTCCGAGGCACGTTTTTTCCCTAGACTTTACTTATCTTATACGGAGTTATATATATCTTTGATTATATGATATTCGACGACCAGTCTGGCTTAGTGGGTAGTGATCCCGCCCATAAAGCCGATGGTCCCGGTTTCAAATCCCGGTAAGGGCATTTATTTGAGTGATCAACACAGATATTTGTTCCTGAGTCATGGGTGTGTTCTATATACATATATATACAATAAGTATAATGTAAACGATTAAATAAACGACCATGTCTCCTCTTTCCGCTCTAAACTCGGCTGGTTTCCTATACGTGTTCGTCGAAATATTCGCATGCTTTGCACCCTCTTTTCTCATTTCAATCTCCCGAATATCTCAAATAATTCTTCAACTATACTATGGTGTTTCTCGTGTCCGTCAACTTCGCTCCACTGGCCACCTTTCTTCCATACCATCTCACCGCACAGGTTTCATGTCCTATTCTTTCTCTATTCAGGCAGCTCGCCTTTGGAATAGTCTCCCTGTTAAAATTAGACAGTGTCCGAATAAATTTGCATTTAAAAAATCCTTACGTGAGTACTTTGCTGGCAGAACGATGAATTCTTAGTGTTTCTGTTTTGAAAGTTTCATCTGATATCTTATGTATTTGTATGTATGTATATTGTATCTATTTATATGAATATTATATATACAGATATATGTATGTATGTATGTCTATGCCTATGCATTATTTAACTATACTTGTATATATGTGATCACTATGTTGCACCGCCTACAAATTCTCTGCTTTGCCCGAAGGTTGACTGGTAGAGAATGCCTCATAGCATTAAGTCCGCCTTTTGTACGATTGTATTTTCTTTTGTGCAATAAAGATTAAACAAATAAATAAATAAATGTATATCGTCGTCTAGCACCCATAGATAATACAACCAAAGATAGATATAACTCCGTAATAGATGGATACAGACTGCAGTCTAAGGAAAAAACGTGCCTCGAAAATAAAAATAAAATTGATTCTCGATCAGATGGCGCCACTACCTTTGGCCTACTCTCGTATAGAGGGCGTTGACGGTTTCGTTTGTTATTTAACAATTTTAACGCATATAAGTGAAAGAACATGGGTCAAAATCATATAAAAATAATTAATGCAAATAAAAAAAAACCATTTATCCATATATATTTTTTATTTTTTTATTTTGTACAAATGATACGTTTTTCTCTTGTTTTGTATTTCTTTTTGTACAATAAAGAGTTTTACTACTACTACTACTTAAATACATTTTATCGTATTTTTATAAATCTTCATTTTTAGTTTTAAAGTGTGTCGATAGATAGCAGTGGATTTACTATGGTTACAAAATTTACTATGACAGTACCGCTCTATCTTATTATATCGTCTTTGATTTGAGGCTAGGTAGATCTGTGTGAGATTGTCCCCCAAATATTTATATTTCATCATCGTCTGCCTGCGCCATTTCCCATCACCTGAGGTCGGCTCTCCTTGTCCGTTTTCTCCATTCCGGGCGATTTTGGGCGATATCTGGGTTCATGTCTTATTGTTTCAGTTTTTTTTGGACCGTCGTTAGCCAAGTGGCGGGGGGCTTTCCGCGCCCACGCTTTGACGTTATATAAAAGGCTAGACCATGTAACTTTTATAATATCTATGTAAAACCCTTTTTATGTGTAAATAAATGATTATGATTATGATTTAATATATTTATATTTATGATGGGTTCTAGAAGCGAGTTTGTGTATCTATAGTGTATTCCCATCTGTCCCCGCCTTGGTCACGTGAGGACAGAGATAAGAGAACACACCGTTTGTATAATTATTTCTTTTAAATCATATTTTATTCTCGTAAGACCCAGGGCAATTTTGGCGCTTTTGAATTTGGAACTTTTATTTCTATATGAGTTCAAAACTCGAATTTAATTTGTACTTGTAGAAGTACACGGGGACTTACAAGGTTAATTCGAAATATATTCAAGGTCATCCCAAACTCGCGTCATATTTTGTTTGAGCATAAATAATAGATAGAGTGACGCAGCCGTAAAATGGCTGCGCCAATATTTGTCGACGCCAATACTGTTCACTTGTGTAACTTTCAGTAGGCTAATCGATTTATACTGTATATTATTATTAATTCTTTATTTCAGATAAATTTTATCCATAGAATGGTTAGTTTGGCTTAAGACTATGTTAGTTACTTAACTACTACTACATTATTTAATTATTGCAATTATAAATTTGGAGAGCATATGTATATATGTCACAAGTTTCAATATATAAGCCAAATTTGACATGTTTATGTAAAATAGTTTTTGAGTTATGAGGGGGTCAAAAGTGGCTCCAAATGGTTCTAATATTAAACACGGTGCTGCTCGCCAGTTCTGTTAGCTTGAACGCTTGACACGCTACCGCGTGTCTAGATAATCAATACAAGAGGCCAAGAATGTAACGGTTTGCTGTACAACCTCGTTAGCGTTTAGTTGTCAAAATCGGAATATTTTTAAAATCTCCATTTAAAATCTGTGGCTGCTGTGACTTAAAAAAAATTGTGAAGATCAGTCACATTTTCTTTTCGCGAATAATCTTTTAAATATCTAAAATAATAAATAATACTCACATTGACGCAAGCTTGATCGCGAGTTGCTAATCGCCTTTTAATATGCTGTGTACCTCAAATCCAGGAATCTCTCGTATAGCATCGCCAAAAACCTAGCCGTTACTCAATTCAATCTCAAACGCGAGTGGCCAAAATCGTGGGACTTGTTAATTAAAAAAAAAAGGCTTGTTAATGGCGGGAAAACTAGGCTCTGATATCACGCCTGGCTCTAGAATAATGGGATCGGATCTCCCTGGACGAGACTGGTGCAAACTTAATAGACTGCGTAGGTCATGGTCGATGCGCCTACTACAAACACCGCTGTGGGTGGGTGGATTCCTCGGCCTGCGGTTGCGGTGAGGAAGCACAAACCACCCAGCACATAATTCAAGACTGACTGACTTGAAGACCTGCGGGCTAAGCACGGTCGCATTTTTATCGCCTGTCACCATGCCTGTCACGTTCTAACAAGTATGTAAGTGCGAAAGTGACAGGCATAGTGACAAGTGATAAAAATGTAACCGTGCTGCCACCGCTGATCACCCTGAGCGGCGAAGCCATAAAGTGGCTGACTGATCTATGTGTAGACCTTTAATTATTTACAATACTTACATTGTCTCTATTTTTACAATTACTATGTATGCCATACGATTAAATAAAACTAAAATGTATAAAATCTTAGAGAGCAAGTCTGGGGTTGAAATCGGCACCCACCAACCTAAATGCGCAATGCGCATGCTCCTCTACTATCCGTGCTAAGGATCCGGAACCACGGCTGAAGACGGCCATCTCCAAGTGCTCTGCATATGCATATTGCACTTGCCTGCACTAGCAGGGAAGTGATCCCTTGACTTGTTTCGCGCTAATTGCTAGCTCAGAATTAAACCCACGACCCTTTCTTCCTATATAGTTTTTTAGTTTAAAATATATTTTGTAAATTTAGTCCGGGTATTTTTCTTCTCTCCCTCATCGTACTCTTCCCTACTTTATGCGACGCTAAACGTCACAAGAACATCAAGTAGAAAAGTATAATTTGGGTAAATGCGTCCCTAATTTGTCTGGGGTAAAACTAATTCTCAAAATAGCCAACTATTTGAAAACGATTCGGTAAAACGCCATCTATGTTACGTGTTGTCCTCCAAGTAGTTCTAGTCCTCCAAGTAGTAACTAATGTTGTTTAATAAACAACTCGAATAGACGCAATAATCCCATAGTGGCAATTATCCCGGTTGACCTTATTTAACTATCGAGCTTGCTTATAAAATTTCACTAGAATCGGTTGAGAATTGCGACCGTAGAGGAGAACACCCGGACATACGAAAGCAGTTTTCCCGAGTCAAAACGGAGACCTTCGCCCTTCGCCGCTTGGGTCAATTATTTTTCAACTCTTGGGATAGAATTTCAAATATTCTTTTAGTTGAGCCAAGTTGAGCTCTGCAAAATTTTGTACACGAGAGCCAAAATATCTCGATTGCAATGGGCCAGTGGGTTTCTGCGAACGGTGCAAGACCGATGGAATGCCGTATGACAAAGGAAGTTTGGGGACGCGACACTGAGGGTCTACCGCAAACACTGAAGTTCGCAAATTGAGGGTTGAGGGCATCTTTCTCTTTTAGGTACTCCAATTAAGGTGTAATTAGAGTGACAGAGAAAGATGCCCGCAATTTGCAAACTTCGGTGTTCGTTGTATTCGCAGTAGTAGTAGTAGGACTATTGCTGGTTAGTTTTACGATACTAGTATGTCTGAGATTGAAATTTCGTAGTTAATTAACATTATCAATATTATCATTAATTAACATTATTCCGAGAACATTTTCAGAACACACAACCCCCGCGCCCCGCCATCGCTAGCCAATCGCAGCCCTCCCATCCGTTTCGCACCATTGCTTGTTTAATTAATACAGTTTAATTTAAACAATATCTATTTGCACAGATGCCTTATTTTCGAAGTAAGCTAATATAAATGGTAGCAGGCGGGCGCTGTTATTTAGTGGGTATCAGAGGTAGAAATCTGACCACTTAAGCGACGCAACGAAAATGAAGCTAGTATTGGGGCTCGCGCTTTTAGCGCTTTTTGACGTAAGTATTTTTAATATAAAGCTAATTTAAAAATTGTTTAACGTTCCATGTAAGGTAAACGTCCTAGTGCTCGACATGCTAATATCCAAGATTCCCTGATATCATCTCTATCGGATGACTAAGTTTAAAGATGACTGGGACAGACAGGGGACGAAAGGGGACGACCGCCCCGAAACCGCCTTTCCATACAAACGTAGTGCCCCCGGATATTAAAATTATTGAAAATATTTTAACACGATGTATTTTAAACAAGTTTGGGAACAAATCAAATTATTTTATTAAATATTTTGATTTGTGTTTTTTAAGTAGTCACACTACTATATATATATATATATAAATTAAAAACTGTAATAGATGTCATATATTAAAGAAAAAGTGACGAAGCCCTCGCCTCTCGGCTTCGTCACTTTTTCTTTAATATATGACATCTATTACAGTTTTTATGATGTATTTGAATCATTACTATGCCCGACCGTTTGTTTATTTTTTATTTTTTCATTATTATAAGAGCATTTAAAAAACTGCATGAAACCTGTTTTTCGCTCCTAACTTTTATAATAATAATAGGTAAGTAATTAAAAAAACGAAAAAATCTGACGGTCGGGCATAGTGACTAAAATACATAAAATTCTGTAAAAATATTTTTCACTATCCAGGGAGGAAAATGAGAACTAAGTTTGTATGGAGAATCGATCGCCCCTTTCCTCTTGATGATGCTATATGGCTTCACAAACTGTATTGTTACATTGTTACATACTGAGTTGAAACATGGCCTGGGAATTGAAGAAAAAAATGTTTGTTTTTCATGATTTCGTAAATTATCAATTTATAAGTCGATCATGAATAGAAAATAATTCGACTTGTAAGCTCACCAAAATGGCGAAGTTTGTCAAATGTGAAATTAATTGTGAAGAAGATCAATTTCGGTCAATGCTACAATACAAAAAAAATACAAAAAAATACAAAAATACAAATATCTTTATTTGTTTTAAACACAAATTGCCATGATTTAGGTGATGGAGCCGCCCGGTAAGCAAAAAATTGCCTTTGTCGGGAGGCACCGCTCTTCCCTAGGTTAAAGCAAACTATTTGTACAAACTATTTGTAGAATAAAAATGAAGATAAAATTAAACATAAAAACAGAAAACTTTTGATATAATTATTATCATGCCTGTCCTGTCTGTAACACGCTCGTAAAGTGGAGATGTTTTCTATTCTTCGGTATTTCGGTAATACTCTAAAGATATTGTGCAACTGCGTATCGCTATGTAATACGAGTTCTCGCTTTCTAAACATGAACTAATTTGTTTATAGGTCTACCTAACGGCAGCGTCACCAGAGCCTAATCGTAAGTTTTCCCATTTTTTAATTAATCTCGTATTTGTGTGCTGGCGGCGCGGTGGAGGCGATTTTTAGGGTTCCGTACCCAAAGGGTAAAAACGGGACCCTAGCTATTACTAAGACTCCGCTGTCCGTCTGTCTGTCTGTCTGTCACCAGGCTGTATCTCATGAACAGTGGTAGCTAGACAGTTGAAATTTTCACAGATGATGTATTTCTGTTGCCGCTATAACAACAAATACTAAAAAGTACGGAACCCTCGGTGCGCAAGTGAAACTCGCACTTGGCCGGTTTTTGATTTCATGTAATTCTCTTCAATATATCTCCATTACTAGGCATTTAAATTCTACTAATAGAATTGAAAACGAGTTGTCAATACCACTAGTTTCTATCGCTCGTATTTCAAAAATAGCATTTCGCCGGTTTCTACAAATTTTCGAGTGACGAAATCGAGCGCTCAAAATTCAAAAATCGTCCCCCCGGTCTAAAATTGTGACTAATCCTCGATCGTACCGCATTTTTAAGCCATTTACTTTCTTAATAATAATGAACATTTCATTATTAAATTAAAAAAATATAATATATTAATATATTTAATTAAATATTATCAAAGTAATTTAACATGCATGTTTAAATCGGTAATTATTCTATACAATAATTTAGTTACTTTTATTATTAAGGACCTCTTGACGAATCGAACCATGTTGGACATGTTGCCTCCCTGTCACACTTACGTGCGAATGTATAAGTGCGACAGAGAGGCAACACGTCGAACGTGGTTTTCAGTAGGCCCTCGATCTGATCGTGCCGTATAGAGCAGCAAAATATGTTCCCAAATAAATGCAAAAGAACTGAAAATCTCGGTCGGGATCATTATCAAACACAGACGAAAGGTTAACAGTAGGTATCCATACTAATATTATAAATGCGAAAGTGTGTCTGTCTGTCTGTTACCTCTTAACGCTTAAACCGCTGAACAGATTTAGTTTAAATTTGGCATATAGATAGTTTGAGTCCCGGGGAAGGACATAGGATAGTTTTTATGTCCGAAGACATCCCTAAAGAGGGTGAAAAAGGGGGGGGGGTGGAAATGACAAAATTAATGATTGATAAGGTAAGCAATTACGCATATTATGCTCAAAATTATTGCCAGTATATAGATTTTATCCAGGCGCTATACTTACTCTAACAGCTGGAAGCTGGAACTAATTCCACGCAGATGAAGTTGCGGGCCAAAGCTATAGTATTTTTATAACCTACTAGCTTATGCCCGCGATTTCGTCTGTGTGGAGTTAGTAATTTGGGTAGCTTATTTTTTATCCAATCTGCGTTTTATCTATTCCCCATACAAACTTCTACCCCCCGTTTCACCCCCATAAAGGATGATTTCTGGGATAAAAACTACCCTATGTCCTTCCCCTGTACTCAAACTATCTCTATACCAAATTTCAACTAAATCGGTTTAGCAGTTTAAGCGTGAAGAGGTAAGGCCCCATTCGCACGAGAGCTTTTTCAATGCGCGTTAAAAAAGCGCTTGAATCTGCCCGCATGCTAATTTCGATTTAAATACCAAGGCTTAAAGTTGAAAATCCAACAACGCTTGATAAAAAGCGCTACCGCCATCGTGTGAATAAATACACACGATTCCATTTGTGTCATTCAAACGCTTTTTTAACGCGCGTTGAA